>NC_081555.1:78852804-79210988 GCF_963082655.1 Stomoxys calcitrans | reverse complement strand
TGGGGGTATATTCATTTTGTCATTCCGTTTGCAACACATCGAAATATCCATTTCCGACCCTATAAAGTATATATATTTTTTATCAGCGTAAAAATCTAAGACGATCTAGACATGTCCGTCCGTCTGTCCGTTGAAATCACGCTACAGTCTTCAAAAATAGAGATATTGAGCTGAAATTTTGCACAGATTCTTTTTTTGTCCATAAGCAGGTTAAGTTCGAAGATGGGCTATATCGGACTATATCTTGATATAGCCCCCATATAGACCGATCCGCCGATTTAGGGTCTTAGGCCAATAAAAGCCACATTTATTGTCCGATTTTGCTGAAATTCGGGACAGTGAGTTGTGTTAGGCCCTTCCACATCCTCCGTCAATTTGGCTTAGATCGGTTCAGATTTAGATATAGCTGCCATATAGACCGATCCTTCGATTTAAGGTCTTAGGCTCATAAAAGCCACATTTATTATCCGATTTTGCTGAAGTTTGGGACAGTGAGTTGTGTTAGGCCCTTCGACGTCCTTCGTCAATTTGGCTCATATCGAATCAGATTTGGATATACCTCCCATATAGACCGATCCTCCGATTTAGTGTCATAGGCCCATAAAAGCTACATTTATAATCCGATTTTGTTGAAATATGGGACAGTATGTTGTATTAGGCCTCTCGACATCCTCCGTCCATATGGCTCAGATCGCTTCAGATTTGGATATAGCTGCCATTATGACCGATCCTCCGATTTAGGGTCATAGGCCCATAAAAAGCTACATTTATTATCCGATTTTGCTGAAATTTGGGACAGTACGTTGTCTTAAGCCCCTCGACATTCTCCGTCAATATGGCTTAGATCGGTTCAGATTTGAGTATATCTGCCATATAGACCGATCCTCCAATTTAGGGTCTTAGGCCCATAAAAGCCACATTTATTATCCAATTTTGCGGAAATTTGAGACAGTGAGTTGTGTTTTCCCCTTCAACATCCTCCGTCAATTTGGCTCAGATCTGCACTGAAATTTGACACACTGACTTATGTTATGCTTTTCGACATCCGTGTCGTATATAGTTCAAATCGGTTTATTTTTAGATATAGCTACTAAAAAGGCCAATATTTTGTTATATGCAATTGAACAATGACTTTTACTTATTAGTATTTGGTCCAAATTGGAGCATATATTGATATAGCTATATATATATATAGGTATGAGTTTTGCACCGGATTTTGACGAAAGATGGTTTCCATATATATCCGAGGTGGTGGGTATCCAAAGTTCGGCCCGGCCGAACTTAACGCCTTTTTACTTGTTTTTTTTTTTTTTTTTTTAATTTTATTAGGCTTTGTCTCTAGGCCACAAAAGTGCCTATGCCAAATTTGCCAGACAGACGTACAAAGCTAAATCGTATCAAAAAGTGATTCTGAGTGGATCCCTAAACTTATCAGAGAACTGCATTAGACCCGATATTTTCTACTCAATAGACACTTATGAAAAACCCTCAACAGTCACTTAGTTTGTTTCGAATGCCACAACAAAAGAAGTTTCATGTAACTTTATTTCTACCCCTTATAGCTATGGTTGTCAAATCTTCCCCTTTGGGGAGGGGTTTTGGAGTCCCATATTGTCATAATTGTCCAAAATATCCATATGAGTGTGTCGGTGCGGCCCCCTATGTGCTTGGACCAAATTTTTAGCGAAAGTTCGTACTCTCATATTCAATACCTTTCATTTGGGTTCCATTTTGTTCCCGTCGGTTCACTTTTATTTTTGGGTGGTGCTTTTATAGTAATGGGGAGAATCCGCCCCCTTCCGATATCAACAAATTAGATATCCTATTGCTCTTTCCAGACCATATTCAAAATCTCCTCCCTTATGCCTTCCATTTGATTCCCATATTGTCATTTAATACTCTATTCTCGGATACCCTTCGTTTAAGTCTCACATTGTTCCGTTCGTTCTACTTTGTGTTTGGGTGGTGCTTTTGGGTAAGGAGGAGGGTCGGCTCACTTCCGATATAAAAAATTGTACAGCCTATTATTCTCTCCAGACCATTCTACGTAACCTGTGAACATTTAAAGAAAATCGGTTCAGACATTTTGAGTCAATTCGGAACAAACAAACAGACAGACAAACAAACACGCTTTGAGTTTTTTACAATAAACTAGCTGGCCCAGAGCGCTTTGCTACACCCTATTTGAGCTAGATATTGTCTCGATTGACCAATATGTTCTCATCTTACTCCGATCGGACTACTTGTCCGTTTGGAAGTGATGGACCCCGATATTTGGGGCCAAATTTTTAAACCCTCCACCATAAGATGGGGGGTATACTAATTTCGTCATTCTGATTGTAACTACTCGAAATATTCGTCTGAGACCCCAAAAAGTATATATATTCTTGATCGTCGTGAAATTTTATGTCGATCTAGCCATGTCCGTCCGTCTGTCCGTCCGTCCGCCCGTCCGTCTGTCTGTCGAAAGCACGCTAACTTCCGAAGGAGTAAAGCTAGCCGCTTGAAATTTTGCACAAATACTTCTTATTAGTGTAGGTCGGATGGTATTGTAAATGGGCCATATCGGTCCATGTTTTGATATAGTTGCCATATAAACCGATCTTGGGTTTTCACTTCTTGAGCCTCTAGACTGCGCAATTCTTATCCGATTGGAATGAAATTTTGCACGACGTGTTTTGTTATTATATCCAACAACTTTGCCAAGTATGGTTCAAATCGGTCTATAACCTGATGTAACTGCCATATAAACCGATCTGGGGTCTTGACATCTTGAGCCTCTAGAGTGCGCAATTCTTATCCAATTGGAATGAAATTTTGACACGTAGTATTTTGTTATGATATCCAACAACTGTGCCAAATATGGTTCAAATCGGTCCATAACCTGATATAGGTGCCATATAAACCGATCTTGGGTCTTGACTTCTTGAGCCTCTAGAGTGCGCAATTCTTATCCGATTTGGCTGAAATTTCGCAAGACGTTTTTTTATTGTTACTTTCAACAACTATGTCATATAAAGTACAAGTCGGTTCATAACCTGATATAGCTGCCTTATTAACCGATCTGGGATCTTAACTTCTTGAGCCTTCCGATTTGCCTGAAATTTAGTACGACGGATTCTCTAATGACAATTAACATACGTGTTTATTATGGTCTGAATCGGTCTATAGCCCGATACAGCTCCCATGTCAATCGATCTCTCTATTTTACTTCTTGAACCCACAAAGGGCGCAATTCTTATTCGAATTGGCTGACATTTTACATAGGTCTCCAACATATTATTTAATTGTGGTCCAAACCGGACCATATCATGATATCGCTCTCATAGCAGAGCAAATCTTTTCTTATATCCTTTATTTTGCCTAAGAAGAGATACCGGGAAAAGAACTCGACAAATGCGATCCATAGTGGAGGGTATATAAGATTCGGCCCGGCCGAACTTAGCACGCTTTTACTTGTTATATCTTATTCTTATTCTTATTTCAAATACCTTTCACTTGAATCCTACATCATTCCTATCGGTCTACTTTTCCGTTTGGTGGACCTATGAAGGAGGGTGTTCTTCCTGATACGTGGTGGTAAATTTTTAGGTGGTTTTTGGGGTGTAATGGCAACCTTGGAACTTGGCCTCAAATTTTAAAAGTCTGATTCCTATTCTACAACCAACCACTTTTCATTTGGGACCCATATCATACTGCCCGATACCATACTGCCCCCATCGGTCATCTTTTTATTTTGGGTGTTAGTTTTGGAGTAAGGGGGAGGGTCCGCCCCTCTTGCAATATCGACTCAATCAACCGATCGTTAAACGTCTTAAATAAGTTATTCCCCAGGTCCCTTTTGTTTATAGAATTTATTGTTTATTGAAAGTTTTCCCAATACTTTTTTTTAAAGATTTTGTTTTAAAATTCTTCATATGTTTACCTCTTCTTGAAGCTCGATACAGAGCTCGACACGGCTAATACAATGGGAAATAATTGAACTCCAGTTTCTGTTCTTTAAATTATTCGAAGCACGGAAACTTTTCAAAACAATGGTGAAAAGCATGCTATCCACTTTGAGTACTCTTTTCTATTCCTTTTTTTGGGCCAAGACTTTATGGCAGCTATATGCAAATCTTGATCAAAATGCAGAAATGTGTGGAGGGGCTTAACTTTACTCTCTGTCCCAAATTTCGGCATCATCGGACAATAAATGCGCCTTAATAGGCCCAAAACTTTAAATCGAGAGATCAGTCTATATGGCAGCTATATCCAAATCTGGACCGATCAGTGCCATAATGCACAAGAATGTCAAGGGGATTAACTTAACTCACTGTCGCAATTTTCGGCGACATCGGACAATAAATGCGCCTTTTATGGGCTCAAAACCATAAATCGAGGGATCGGTCTATATGGCAGCTCTATCTTAATCTGAACCGATCTGTGCCATATTGCACAAGTACGTCAAGGGGATTAACATAACTCATTGTTCCTAATTCCAGCAAAATCGGATAATAAATGCGCCTTTTATGGGCATAAGATCCAAAATCATTGGATCTGTCTATATGGCAGCTATATCCAAATCCGGACCGATCTGAACCAAATTGACGAAGGATGTTGAAGGGCCTAACACTGTCCAAAATTTCAGGGAAATCGTATAATAAATGTGGCTTTTATGGGCCTAAAACCCTAAATCGGATGATCGGTCGATATGACAGCTATATCCAAATCTGGACCGATCTAGACCATATTGAAGAAGGATGTCGAAGGGCCCAACACAACTCACTGTCCCAAATTTCGGCAAAATTGGCTAATAAATGTATCTTTTATTGGCCTAAGACCCTACATCGGCGGATCTGTCTATATGGGGCTATATCAAGATATAGTCCGAAATAGCCCATCTTCGATCGTAACCTGCTTATGGACAAAAGAAGAGTCTGTGCAAAGTTTCAGCTCAATATCTCTATTTTTAAAGACTGTAGCGTTATTTCATCAGACAGACGCAGAGACGGACAGACATATCTAGATGGTCTTAGATTTTTATGCTGATGAAGGATATATATACTTAATAGGGTCTGAAATAGATATATCGATGTATTGCAAACGGAATGACAAAATGAATATACCTCCATCCTTCGGTGGTGGGTATAACAAGTAAAAGGATGCTAAGTTCGGCCGGGCCTAAACTTGGGAACCCACCACCATGGATTCTGCTAAAAATGTATGCTAACTAAATTTAGTTGAAGGGCATAATTTTATTCTACATACCAAACTTCTGTCAAACCAGCAAAAAATTAAGCTTCAAGTTACCGAAAGAGGATAATCGACAGACCGGATTACATGGAAGCGTTATCAGGTTATACACTGATTTGAACCGTATTTGGCGCAGTTATTGGAAGACGTAACAGAACACAGTATGCAAAATATAAACCAAATCGTACAAAAATTTCGGATAGTAGGGGTCAAGAAGTCAAATCGGGAGATCGGTTTAAATGGGAGCTATATCTGAATTTGAATCGATATGGTCCATTTGCAATCTCCGACGACCTACATCAATATTAAGCATCTGTGCGAAAATTCAAGTAGCTAGCTTAACTTTATGGGGTCTTAGACAAATATATTGAGGTGAAACAAACGGAATGACTAGATAATTATACCTACATCCTATGGTGGTGGGTGTAATTAGTTAATAATTGTCGAAATGTGTTGTGTGATCATAAGGCAAATAGTCCTGATAAAGTCAAATAACCAGCGCAATATTTAACGTTGAAGTGCGTAACATGATTGTTTTGTCCATTCTTGGATTACACATGCTTAAAGCGACTTACAAAATCCCTTTTTGTTTTCCATATCACGTCTATAAATTGTTTTATGTCTGGTATTGTGTCCCCACATAAGTGAAGGTGTCTGTTAGCCGCGAAAGCCGGGGAGTGACAGAATAGTTTTTTTACATGCCCTACACATGCTGTCACCTGCCGCATCGATTTTGCATAAATAAGCTCGTAGTCCACTGAGACCTTCTATCAGTAAAAGCCTCGTCATCTCACGATCCTGATCTCCCCATAGGATTTTCGTCGTCGTATCAGCCGTCTCGCTGTTCCACAGTGCTACGAAAGTCTTCGAATTTACCAAGCTTATTGAAGGCAGTCCTCTGACATTCACAGCCGAATCGTCTGATCTTTCATTCCCCCTTATTCCGCTATAGCCCTGCACCCAAACAATGCGGATTGAGCCATCCTAAGATCCTAAAAAGGCTTAAACCTCCTTCTTATACTTCACGACTGTTCATGACCTTACTGTCCTAGTTGTTATTGTCCTGATGGCCAGTTTACTCTCCGTAAAGATGTTCACAATCCACGTCCTCACGTTAGTACCACAACACCTCACTCATTCCGCGATCGCCCGGATGTCCGCCTGCAAGGCCGCATTATGACGAGGCAGTCTAGAACAGATCTCAGTCCCTTAGTTCTCAATATAGATTCCAGACCCATTCTGTCCTATAGCTTTGGTCCATCTATCTAGCATGAACTTGCAAATGGTAATACTAGGGTTGCGTCGACCTTAAGTGTCGTTTCAGGAATCCGATAAGAAACCTCTTCCTTGCAGATTTCCTATCGTCGCCTCTATTATACCGCCGCAGTGGCTTCAGTTCCAGTGTAAGGAACTGAAACAAAATACCATGATAAAGACCTAAAATTTGGAGAGTGGTCTATATGGGGGCTAAATTAAGGTATAATTCGATCTTGATGGCCCTTCAAGACCCTGCACAATGGTATATACTTGTCAAATTTTTTGCAAGGGAGGAATACTAATTGCAGCCACCAGGGGCTCTTTGAAGTTAAATCGGAGGATATGTTTATATGATTGCTTTATCAAACTATAAGGTGACGCAAAAGTTAGCATGGTCGAATAAGACATTGGACGATTGGGTTGGCCTGGCTATAGCAAAGGTGATGACTTTGCCTTTTTTCGTCCTTAGGGATAGAAAAAACGGTCCATCCTCCTTTCGGCAAAATCAGCATTTACGAATTTCTTGTTTTTTGGAAATTTACCCTTTTTATACTTACCACCATAGGATGGGGGTATACTTACGTAGTCATTCCGTTTGTAACACCTCGAAATAATGATCTGAGACCCCATCTTATATATAAAATTCAATTTGTATTTGTTTGTTTGTTTGTTCCATGTAGACTCAAAAAAGGCTGAACCGATTACCTTGAAATTTTCACAGATTGTGTAGGTTGTTCTGGAAGGAAACATGGCTTTTTAATTTTTTGAAATCGGACGGGGGGCGAACCCTCCCCCTTACCCCATAAATGCTACCCATATCCGAAAGTGATCCGATGGGCACAACAAAATTATCAAATGAAAGGTATTCGAGACCAGAAAACGAATACGGTATTAAAATGTGGGTCCAAGTACCCAGCGCCCCCACGCCCTAAAGCACAAGAACGAATTTGATATCTTTTTTCAGTGCAAAGTGCCGGTGGCCGCCCCAGCCCCAAAACACCCACCAAACGGTTCATATTTACCGGCCATGGGAATATGGGACACAAATTAAAGGGGTTTGGAAGTGCAGCACGAATTTGATATCCATATTTGAGTCGAAATGTCTGAGGTTCTGTCCCTCCCCTAAAAAGCACTTCTGATTATTCTACTTTTTAAAAACACCAGGAACTGAGCAGGTTCCACAAATCGATGAGTGCTTTCCGATTCAAGTTTAAACTCAATGATAAGGAAGTTTTTTTATAGCCGAGTCCGAACGGCGTTCCGCAGTGCGACACCTCTTTTAGGAAAATGTTTTAAATGACCATGCATGGCATTGTACCCCACAAATGTCGTTAACCACCGCTTTTTCGGATGTTCTCGCCAGGATTCCAACGTGTTTAGCGTCATTGGCTACAATGGCATGAATTCGATATCACATTCAGGGCGAAGTGTCCCCACCCTAAAAAGATATTAGAGAATTAAAGATGGCGCAGGGGAGCGGGCCCGGTTCGGCTAGTAAAGTATATATATTCTGGATCGTCTTTACATTCTGATTCGATCAAGCCATGTCCTTCCGTCTGTCGAAATCACGTTAGCGGTCGAAAGCGTTAAGCAAGCCGCTTGAAATTTTGCACAGATACTTAATATTGATATAAGCCGATCTCCCGATTTAACTTCTTGAGCCCCTGGAAGCCACAAAATTCTTCCAATTTGGCTAAAATTTTGCATGTGTGTTCTTTTATGACTTCCAACAACAGTGCCAAGTACAGTCCAAATCGGTCTATAACCTGATATAGCTCCCATAAAAAAAGATCTCCCGATTTGAGTTCTTGAGCCCCTGGAAGCCACAAATTTCTTCCGATCTGACTGAAATTTTGCACATAATGTTCTCTAATGATTTCCAACAACTATGTCAAGTACTGTCTTAATCGTACTATAACCTGATATAGCTCCCATATAAACCGATCTCCCGATTTGACTTCTTGAGTCTTTACAACCCGCAATCCAATTTAGCTATAATTTTGCACATACTGTTTTGTTCTGACTTCCAAGATCTGTGTCAAATACGGTTAAAATTGTCTATAAACTGATATAGCTCCCATGTAAACCGATCCTCCAAATAGACTTTTGAGCCCTTATAACCCGCAATTTTTGTGCGATTTGGCTGAAATTTTGCATGCAGTGTTCTGTGACTACTTCCAACAACGCTTCCATGTACAGTCTAAATCAGTCAATAACCTGATATAGCTCCCATATAAAGCGGTCTCTCGATTATCCTTGTTCGGTTCCTAGTAGCTTTAATTTTGCTAGTTTGACAGATGTTTGGTATGTAGAATAAAATTATGCCCTTCAACTAAATTTAGTTTGCATGCATTTTTAGCAGAATATAGTGGTAGGTTCCAAAGATTCGGCACTGCCGAACATAGCACACTTTTACTTGTTTTAGATAAAACCCACAAAACCTATGTATTTGAAATAATTCAAACGGCTTTCTGAATTTGAGTTTCAAATTTGAAATTACCATTTGTCATTTAGATGTCATTTGTTTGAAATGTGTATGATAAATCATTGGGTCGATACATCTCTGAAATTCTTCAATATTTAAACAGCTGGGCTAGTGACGCTCCCTTTAATTTGATTCTACCATGGTCCATATGTTATATTAATCAAAACTACAAGCAAAATGTCTTCAAGCTATTATGTCTTATGAAACGTCTATTCTAAATTCAAATTTCATTCATACACACATTTGTAATATCACTCACCTTCAGACATGAATTCATTATTGTCATATTTAATAGGGTGGAAGCCTGTCATGAGTATGAGTAATAATTTGCAAAAATGTCAACACTTCCGCTGTTCGAGTGCAGTCGAATAGTAGACAAGCAAATGTGACAAAATTTTTAAGTTGCTCCTCCCGCTCCAGAAATGTCGTAAAGGGCGTACATTGCAATATGTGGCTATGTTAAACCCTAAAATAGTTGTGCGAAACCTCCTTCGGGAACGTGTGTGGTTGTCGTTATTACTGTTGTTGCATGCCACTGCCGCCGCAGATACTGCTGCTCCTGCTGGATTTTTGTCGTTGTGTCTTTTCCACTCGTGCTGACATACTACCATTGATAATGTCCAGGTGAATTTTTCTAGTCCACAACAATTGTTGATATTTGCATAATAAATGAGACCAAATCCTGAGGCAAAGTTGCAGTGTTAAATGTAAGTAAGTACAGCGTAGCAAAAACATATTCACTAGATCGCAATCAAAAAAATATTTGTGCAAATGCTGATAGGAAAGTGCCCGCAGTATCGGCTGTACGGGACTCCGAAAGGTTGTGAAACCTAGTTTATTATGTAATAAAAATATATATTTTCGATTCCCCAGCGATTGTGAATGCGGTCTAACCAAACTGCCCCCATAATGACTTGTATTTTGATAAAACTTTTAGGGCTTAGGAAAGTAGACTCAGAAATTTAAAGTTGATAAATGAATAGAATAAACGTATATACTTCTCTCACATGCTAACCCTAGGATGGGCGAACATTTATTTTCTTCATTGTTGAACGGGATCATTTTTTTAAATTTTATTTTTGGTTCAAAAAATGTTTCAATATTTACTAATTTTTGTCATTCCGTTTGTTGTGTTAGGCCAGTCGACATCATTTTTCAATTTGGCCCATGTGTGTCCAGATGTGATATGATATAGCTGCCATATAGACCGATCTCTCCATTTAAGGTTTTGGGCCCATAAAAGGAGCATCTATTGTCCGATTTTGCCAAAATTTGGGACAGTGAGTTATGCCCCAATGAGGCTCCTTGACATCCTTTTTCAAATTGGCCCAGATCGGTCCAGATTTGGATAAAGCTGCAATATAGACCGATCTCTCGACTTGAGGCTTTATGCCCATAAAAGGCGCATTTATTGTCCGATGTCATCGAAATATGGGGCAAGGAGTTAGGTTAGGCCCCTCGACATCTTCCTGGAATATGGCACAGATCGGTCCAGATTTGGATATAGCTGCCATTTACACCGATCTCACGATTTAAGGTCTTGGGCCCATAAATGCGCATTTATAGTGCTATTTCGCCGAAATTTGGGACAAAGAGTTGTGTTAGGTCCTTCAAAATTCTTCTTTAATTTGGGTTAGATCGGTTCATATTTGGATATAGCTGACATATAGACCGATATCTTGATGTAAGGTTTTTGGCCCATAAAAGGCGCATGTATTGTCCGCTTTGGGTGAAATTTGAGATAGCGAGTTGCGTTAAGTCTTTCGACATCCCTCTTCAATTTGGCCCAAATCGGTTCAGATTTGGATATAGCTGCCTTATAGACCGATCTAACGATTTAAAGATTTGGCCCCATTAAAGGCACATTTACAATCCGATTTCGCTCAAATTTGACACAGTGACTTATGTTAGGATTTTCGACTTCCTTGTCGATGGTTCAGATCAGTCTATATTTGGATATGGCTACCAAAAAGACCAATATTTTGTTCTACAAAATTGAACAGTGCCTTATACTAATTAGGCCTCGAGAGTATCTTGTATGCGATGAAGAGGAAACACATTCCGTCTTGACTTCTGTCTCGTGTACGGGGCATAGTATGCTGAGGTTCCAATTATCGGATATGCGTTTTGCTAGCCAAACCGCGTGGACAAAGTGATGCATACGCCCACTGGTCTTAAATAGTTCAGCGGGCAACTCGTCGGCTCCTTCTGCCTTGTTATTCTTGAACTGAAATCTGAACTGATGTGGCCCATTTGCAGTCCCCAACGACCTACATTAATATTAAGTACCTGTGCAGAATCACTATCGTGACTTCGACAGTCGGACGGACATCGACTCAGAGCGATGTCATTTTTCCGCTAGAGCCCAAATCCACTTGATTTGAGATTATCAAATCCAAAACTCGTTTCCACTACGATTTATGCTGTTTGTCAACAGTGACGTTTTAGACAGCGTTTTTATTGCGATTAGCATTTTAATTGTGTTAAACATATACATTGCGGTCAGCAATTAAGTTTGTGAAACGATTTTATAAAATAACTAACAAATTTTATAATTTCAATAAGAAATTGTCAGATGTTAAGAGAAAGTGCTGCCCAAAAATCCCAACAATAACCGGTATTCAATGCAAACGCAGTGTTGCATTTGAATTTGGAAGGAGATTTGCTGCAAATCTTCCCAAATAAGTAGATTTGCTCACATTGAAAATGTATGGGAAACCTCGTTTTCGAAACCTAGTTTTCGAAACCTCGTTTTCGAAACCTCATCGCAAATCTACATTTGCTCCAAGCGGAAACATGGTATTAAACGAATATTTCGAGGTGTTACAAATGAAATGACTAGATTAATATAGCCCCATCCTATGGCTGAAGGTATACAAAAATAAGGAAAAACAACATATTTTGCATGCTCTCAAATCGTATGGTATTTAACATACGAAACTGTTTACAGATGCATAAAATTAAAAGATCAAATATCTGGTTATGCAGGGCTGATACAGTTTAAACATTAATTTTCATACGTTCAAACACTGTAGGATTTGAGAAACATGAGAAAAAAATATTTGCTTCATGGAAAAATGTTTATTTAACTGTGACTCGTGAGTTTTTCGTGAGGCGTGATTTTCTCGTGAGCCATGAGTATCTCGTTTAATGAATGGCCAGCAACCATAAAAATCCACCAGCATAAAACATAATCCTCCTTTTAGCAACTATTTTTCCATTTAAAATCCCGCATCGCTCAAAATGAAATGTGTCGATCAAATATGATCCGAATAGTGAACAATGGATTTTACGATGTCAAAAATATGTCGTAGGGTATAACATAAAGTTCAAACAAACGTTGGTTAATTTATCTTTATGTTAGTAAGTAACTGAGTGAGCGACTATTATTACTGCAATTGTTGTTAGTTTTATAGTGTCACGTAATGCATTTACTACCACCACGGTCATACACTCTGTCGCACAAACTCATACACACTTTTATGAAGCAGATAAGTATGTATTTTGCTTTGCTGCAATACAAAATGACGACCTATACTCAAAAGTGGGACTGTCAACTACACTCAGGGCCACAACACTTTGCAAATTTTACAATGTCTATAATAATTGCAGTCGTCGGTAGAGTTAGGTAGGTTTTTAGATTACGGCATGTTCATATGAGGAAGCGACAGGCAGATTTGTAAAGATTTACAGAGAGTGGGAGATAGAGAAAAGAATGAAATGAAATTTATTGCATACTTTTGGGTCTTCACTAGTAATGCCGCTTTTATGCAATAAAGTGGTTCATATACAGAACAAATACAAATATATTATAAATATCGAACAAAATGTATTACTAAAGCTCGGATTTCTACATTTACTGAAATTGGCTAATTTCTTGAGGATCGCCTTTTAAATCATCAAAATATTCCAGCCGTAGTTAAAATAGGACGAACTGTATCTCAATCCACACAGATTCCGATGAAAATTCCTATATTAATATATGGGACAAAAAAGAAATCTTCGGCAGATAATGCAGAATTAGTAAAAATCGGAACAAAATGTATTTGGGAATTATATACTACTAGCTGACCCGGGCCCGCCCCGCTGCGCCTTCTTTTACTTTATATGGAACAAAAGTTTCCTTGGAATATTTATTTTCGACAATTAAAGAGCTTTTAGTGAAATACCATGTTACGAATATAGTAAATGGCTTAACTAATTGTTTAACTATATAAGTGCCTTTGTCCGAATGCCATATGATCTCTATTGGTATACGAATTTTAGTTTGGATGTAGGGTGTACTCCATTCTTAAAATACTTTATTTCAGCCCGCTACTCATGATATCTGATTTAGAGGTGTTTTCGGGGGTGAGGTGGTCCCCCAGGCACTTGGCCCTGAAGCAATATCAGCATCGTGCTCTTCTTTCAAAAACCATTTATTTAAACCCCATATCGCCATTGGTTTAGGGGAGTTTACACGATGAGGCGTCCCCCAAACCACATATTTTCAAGGTCGAAAAATTTTTACCCTTTGCGGGGTGTTTTGGGGAAAGGGGTGATGCCCTAAATACATGGTCCTAAATTGGGATATCAAATTCGTATTCTACTCCCAAATACCTTTATTTGAGCCCCATTCTGCGGTAGTCAATGAAAAATTGCTTCTTAAGGGGTATTTGGGAAAAAGGTTGACCCCCAGAAAATTGGTCCCGAAAGTGGGTATCAATTCCTGCTCTACCCCCAATACCTTTCATTTAATCATTTAATCTCCACATTGACATGGTCGGTAAATATGCCCGATTTAGGGGTATTTTGAGGATTGGGGTGGTCGCCCAAACACTAAGCCCGGAAAATATATCAGCAACGTGCTCTATTCTCATATGTCTATATATTGGGTTGCCCAAAAAGTAATTGCGGATTTTTTAAAAGAAAGTAAATGCATTTTTAATAAAACTTAGAATGAACTTTAATCAAATATACTTTTTTTACACTTTTTTCTAAAGCAAGCTAAAAGTAACAGCTGATAACTGACAGAAGAAAGAATGCAATTACAGAGTCACAAGCTGTGAAAAAATATGTCAACGCCGACTATATGAAAAATCCGCAATTACTTTTTGGGCAACACAATATCATTTATTTGCTCTATTCGCATTTATATATATATCATTTATTTGAACTCCATATTGCCATTGCCCTCAAAATTGGATATCAAATTCGTTTTCTAATCTCATTTAAACTCCTTATTGCAAAAGTCAGCAAATATGTCCGGTTTGGAGTATTGGCCCCAAAAACTATAAATATTTAGTTCCACTCTCTTTACGATACAAATTATCTTGGTGAGCAAATACGTCCTATTTGGGGGTTGTTATGGTGGTTGGACGTCCCGTAGACAGTTGGTCCCTCATCTTAATATCAGATACGTGGTCTACTCCCAAATATATTGAATTTGAGCCCCATATTTCCATAGTCGGCAAACATGACCGGCTTGGGGGTGTTTTGGGGGATGGGCGGCCACTCAGTGAGTTGGCCTTGAAAATATATATCGGATTCGTGTTCCACTCTAAAACCCCTCCTATTTGAGCCTCATATTGCAAAAGTCTGCAAATACTTACTATTTGGGTGGTGCTGTGGCGGTGGGGTGGCCCCATAGACACATTTCCCAAATATTGACATCAGATTCGTGCTTTACTCCCAAAGACCTTTCATTTGAGCACCATATGGCTATGGTCGTAAATTTGTCCCCTTTGGGGGAGGTTTTTGGGGTGAGGCGGCCCCCCAAACACTTGGTCTCATATTTGGATATCAAATTCTAATTCTACACTCAAATACCTTTTATTTAAGCCATATATTCCCATGGTCAGTAAATAAGTCCTATTTGGGGGGTGCTTTGCGGAAGGGGTGGACTCCCACAAACGTGGTCCCACATTTGGATATCAGATTCGTATTCTACTCGCAAATACCTTTCATTTGAGTTCCATATTGCCATGGTCGGTAAATATGTCCGATTTAGGGTTTGGGGTGGTCCCCCTAGCACTTGGTTCGACAATTGGATATTAGATGCGTTTTCTTATCCTAAATACCTTTCATTTGAGTCAGCCCCCCTAGGTACCCCATCCGAAATTTGGATACCAAGTTTTTATTTTTAGTGTACTATATGAGAGCACATAAAATTTAGCTTAAATCGCACCACCCATCTCCGATATCTGGCGTTTCTGAAAATTAGCGTAAGGGGGAGAGTCCGCCCCCCTTCAGATATCAAAAAATTTAGTACCCTATTTTCACCACGGTATCATTATGCACCATCTGTGAAAATTTCAAGAAAATCGGTTCAGCCGTTTCTGAGTCTATAAGGAACACACAAACATACAAACAAACCTACAAATTGACTTTAATATAAAGGGTGATTTTTTTGAGGTTAGGATTTTCATGCATTAGTATTTGACAGATCACGTGGGATTTCAGACATGGTGTCAAAGAGAAAGATGCTCAGTATGCTTTGACATTTCATCATGAATAGACTTACTAACGAGCAACGCTTGCAAATCATTGAATTTTATTACCAAAATCAGTGTTCGGTTCGAAATGTGTTCATTCATGTGTTCAGCGATGAGGCTCATTTCTGGTTGAATGGCTACGTAAATAAGCAAAATTGCCGCATTTGGAGTGAAGAGCAACCAGAATCCGTTCAAGAACTGCCCATGCATCCCGAAAAATGCACTGTTTGGTGTGGTTTGTACGCTGGTGGAATCATTGGACCGTATTTTTTCAAAGATGCTGTTGGACGCAACGTTACGGTGAATGAACACATTTCGAACCGAACACTGATTTTGGTAATAAAATTCAATGATTTGCAAGCGTTGCTCGTTAGTAAGTCTATTCATGATGAAATGTCAAAGCATACTGAGCATCTTTCTCTTTGACACCATGTCTGAAATCCCACGTGATCTGTCAAATACTAATGCATGAAAATCCTAACCTCAAAAAAATCACCCTTTATAAGATTAAACTAAAAATGGTTGGCTGAATTTAAACTAAAAGTGGTTGGCTGAAAAAATGTTGCGTACTTTTTTTAGTAAATTTAAAACCCATATTTATAAATGAAAATATATAAGAAAAATGCCATTTTGACACATTATTCTATTAATTGGTTAGATAAAATTAAACAGCACTCAAATAAAACAAAATTTGGGGAACTTGTAGGTATTTTCAATAAATAACGGTCTCTTCATTGCACAAGCTTAATTTTAATAGCAAAATAACATACAATTTTAAAGGAACAATGCAAAGACATAACAAGTAAAAACGTGATAAGTTCGGCCAGGCCGAATCTTATATTTCTTCCACCATCACACATCACATTTGTGAAGTTCTTTGGCCGATATCTCTTTATATACAAACAAATCATAATGGATAAGAATAGCTTTGCTATTTCATCTATACCAAATTATGAACCGATTGGGGACACACTTGTTTTGGCTATTGGAGACCAAATATCAGCCAAATCTTATAAGAATTGCGTCCTATAGTATGTAAAGAAATAAAAAAGGGAGATCTGTTTATATGGTAGCTGGACCGATTCAGACCATATTTAACAAGCAGTCGTTGTGAAAAATTTCAGCCAAATCGGATAATCTCTAGAGGCTCAAAATCCGAAATTGAATTATATCTGAGCTATTTTGGGTTATGAACTCATTTGAACCATACTCGGCTCAGTTGTAAGAAATATAAGCCAGTTACTGATGGTCGAACCAAAGCACTTCATGCAAAATTTCAGCCAAATCAAATAATAAGTGCGCCCGTTATCGGCTCAAGAAGTCAAGATCCGAAATAGGTTCATATGGAAGCTATAACAGGTTATGAACGGATCCAATATCGGTTTATGTGGGAGCTATATTAGGTTATGAACCAATTTAGACCATACTTGCCAGAGTTGTTGAAAGCAAAATAAAACACTTGGTGTAACATTTCAGCCAAATCTCAAGAAGTCAAGTTCCGATATCGGTTTATATGGCTGCTATAACCGACTTGCAGAAGTATTTGTGTAAAATTTCAATCCCCCAGATTTACTCCTTTGATAATTAGCGTGCTTTTGACATACGGACGGACATGACTAAATCGAGTAAAAATGTCAAGACGATCAAGTGTAATATACTTTGTTGGGTCTCAGACTTATATTTCGATATGTCACAAACGGAATGACTTGGAGGGTGTAATAATTCATATCAACCATTAAATTTTTTTTAAAGTCTTCTCCATGTTCTTATGTTTGAAAAATTAATAAATGGAATTCATGTACTGTCTTAAAAAACACAGGTCACCAAAATCTTGTCAAATTCTGTGATCGTGCACTATACGCAAACACAATCAAAATCGTTACTGGAGTAGGAAAATTTTTAAATTTTAAACATCTAGTTCTGTTAAGACTTTCAACATATGCGCCATTTAAGGTCCAAATCGGCCAATAGCCCGATTTATGTAGCTCCCATATAAACCGGTCTCTCGATTTGACTTTTTAAGCTTCCTGAGGGAGCAAGTTTTTACCAATTTGGCTGAAATTTTACACAACGATTCTGTTATGAGTTGTAATATAGGTAGTTCTTATGATCCAAATTGATCCATAACCCGATAAAGCTTGCATATAAACCGATCTCCAGATTTGAATTTTTGAGCCCCTGGATAGCAAATTAATTATCCGATTTAACAGAAACTATGCAATACGACTTCCGGTTCAAAGAAAAAATTTGTTTCACTACACCAGCACATGAATTACTCCGCACATGTTGCGCTTACGTCGCCGAAAACACACATTCTATGAAATTCACCAGCAATGTTAAGAGTCATAATTTAAACCTTCTCAAATTTCGTGAGAATCGTTTGACAAATGGCCACCTTATTGCAATATTGGTTCGAATCGGGTGAACATATATATATATATGAGCTATATCCAAATCTTAACCGATTTCTTCCAATTATAATAGGTTTAGACTCTAGCCGAAAAATGATGCCTGTACTAAATTTGAAGACGATCGGATGAAATTGCGACCTACATTTTGTACACAAATTAACATGAACAGTCGTTCGGTATTCTTACCAATGGGTCTATCGCACTTCCATTTGGGTGTTACAAACAAATGCTCCGAGTTATAATACCCTATACCACAGTAGTGATAGTGGTGGTCGTAGGTAAGTTTATAATCTGAGATCGGTTTATGAGAGAGATTTATCTGGTTATGAACCGACTTGAACTATACTTAGCGTGGATATTGGCGGTCAGAGGAGAAATCAGTGTGCAAAATTTTAGCCAAATCGGAAAACAACTGCGCGTTGTAGGAGATCAAGAAATCAATTCGGAAATCAGTACGTCCGATGGACGGACGGACATTGCAAGATCTACTCTGAATGTCAAGGCGATCAAGAGTGTATATTCTTTAAAGAGTTAGAGGTCAATGATATGATCAGTAAGTAGTGGTTGTTCAAAAAACTAACCCCATCATTAAATGTAGATGTCGCATAGGTCATATGGATTCCAAATTTTTAGTGTCGTTTTGATGCCCTCAACAGTTTAGAGTCTGAGCTGCTTCCTAGAATCTTACGCCACTAAAACCAGCAATTCGGACCATAGTGCAAAGTTAGAACGAATAAAGATATCCCCCTGATACTTCCAATGATACTTTTTATACCCTCCACCATAAGATGGGGGGTATACTAATTTCGTCATTCTGATTGTAACTACTCGAAATATTCGTCTGAGACCCCATAAAGTATATATATTCTTGATCGTCGTGAAATTTTATGTCGATCTAGCCATGTCCGTCCGTCTGTCCGTCCGTCCGTCTGTCCGTCCGTCTGTCTGTCGAAAGCACGCTAACTTCCGAAGGAGTAAAGCTAGCCGCTTGAAATTTTGCACAAATACTTCTTATTAGTGTAGGTCGGTTGGTATTGTAAATGGGCCATATCGGTCCATGTTTTGATATAGCTGCCATATTAACCGATCTTGGATCTTGACTTCTTAAACGTCTAGAGTGCGCAATTCTTATCCGATTGGAATGAAATTTTGCACGACGTGTTTTGTTATGATGTCCAACAACTGTGCAAAGTATGGTTCAAATCGGTTCATAACCTGATATAGCTGCCATATAAACCGATCTTGGGTCTTGATTTCTTGAGCCTCTAGAGAGTGCAATTCTTATCCGATTGGAATGAAAATTTGCACGACGTGTTTCGTTATTAAATCCAACCATTGTGCCAAGTATGGTTCAAATCGGTTCATAACCTGATACAGCTGCCATATATACCAGTCTGGCGCCTTGACTTCTTGAGCCTCTAGAGTGCGCAATTCTTATCCGATTGGAATGAAATTTTGCACGACGTGTTTTGTTATGATATCCAACAAATGTGCCACGTATGGTTCAAATCGGTCCATAACCTTATATAGCTGTCATATAAACCAATCTTGGGTCTTGACTTCTTGAGCCTCTAGAGGCCGCAATTCTTATCCAATTTGAATGAATTTTGGCACGTAGTATTTTGTTATGATATCCAACAACTGTGCCAAATATGGTTTAAATCGGTTCATAACCTGATATAGCTGTCATATAAACAGATCTGGGGACTTGACTTCTTGAGCTTCTAGAGGGCGCAATTCCTATCCGATTTGGCTGAAATTTCGCAAGACGTTTTTTATTGTTACTTTCAACAACTGCGTCAAATAAAGTACAAGTCGGTTTATAACCTGATATAGCTGCCACATAAACCGATCTTGGGTCTTGACTTCTTGAGCCTCTAGAGGTCGCAATTATTACCCGATTTGCCTGAAATTTTGTACGACGGATTCTCTCATGACCATCAACATTCGTGTTTATTATGGTCTGAATCGGTCCATAGCCCGATACAGCTCCCATATAAATCGATCTCTCTATTTTACTTTTTGAGCTCACAAAGAGCGCAATTCTTATTCGAATTGGCTGACATTTTACACAGGTCTCCAGGTCTCGCTCATATAGCAGAGCAAATCTTTTCTTATATCCTTTTTTGCCTAAAACGAGATGCCGGGAAAAGAACTCGACAAATGCGATCCATGGTGGAGGGTATATAAGATTCAGCCCGGCCGAACTTAGCACGCTTTTACTTGTTATTAATATTTTGTTATGACTACCAACATTCGTGATAAGTTTTGCCCAATCGGTGTATATCCTGACATACCTCCCATATAAACCGATTACCTGATTTAATATCTAGAGCCTCTGAAATTCGCAATTTTTAACCAATCAACCGATTTGACATTTTGAGCCCCTTAAAGCCGTAATTGTTGTCCGATTTGGTTCAAATTTTGTGAGTCGGGTTAAATTATGACTTCCAATATCCATGGTAAGTATTATCCAAATCAGCCCCAAATAGAACCATATAAACCGGTCCCTAGAAATTTAAAATTTGGTACGTAAAGCACACATATGTCTCTCATTTAAGTTCATTTGTGAATTTTTTTTTATAGAATCTTTGGTGGTGGGTTCCCATGATTCGGTGGAACTTAGCACGACTTAACTTCTTACTTCTTATACCGTCCTCCATAGATCAATAATTCGATGTTTTACAAACTGGATTATGAAATTCATATACGCCCATCCTATGGAGGAGTAAAGCATCAGCCTTACTCCTTCGAAAGTCAGAGCGCTTTCGACAGACAGAGGGACGGACTTACGGACGGATACGGCTAAATCGACTAAGAATGTCAACACGATCATTTTTGATGGTGTTGATGCTTAAAATTTTGCAAAAGGCTTCCTATTATTGCAGGTTAGTTGGGATTGTAAATGGGCCAACTCGGTCCATTATTTGGTATAGCTGCCATATAAACCTATATCGGATCTGGACTTCTAGAGCCACCAGAAGGAGCGATTCTTATCGATGTGGCTAAAATATAGCTGGCTCATAACCTGATATAGCTAGCTCATAACCTGATAAAGCTGCAATATAAACCGATCGCGAATCTTGACTTCTTAAGCCGCTTGAGGGCGCAGTTATGATCCCATTTGGCTGAAATTTAGCATGAAGTATTTTAGTTTGACCGTCACCAACTGTGCTAAGTATAGATAAAATCGGCTCATAACCTGATATAGCTGCCATGTAATCCGATCTCGATCGAACCCGATCTGAAATTTGCCATGAAATGTTTTGGTTTAACCATCAACATCTGCGCCAAGTATGGCGCAAATCGTTTCGCATCCTGATATAGCTCCAAACTAAACCGATCTCCCGATTATATTTCTTGAGCCCCTAGAGGGAGCAATTCTCTCTGATAATAAAGGGTAGGTACTCTTCTAAACAATAGAGATGGGCGATTGGGTAAACACCAAAAAGGTATTTACTCGGTAAATTGAGTAAATACGCGGGTATTTACCCATTTATACCCAAAAGCTGGGTATTTATAATTTTGCATATATTTTGGGCTTAACAACTTTTTCCAAACAATTTTTGATTATTTCGTATTCTTTGTATTGTGTTGCCCAAAAAGTAATTGCGGATTTTTTTAAAGAAAGTAAATGCATTTTTAATAAAACTTAGAATGAACTTTAATCAAATATACTTTTTTTACACTTTTTTCTAAAACAAGCTAAAAGTAACAGCTGATAACTGACAGAAGAAAGAATGGAATTACAGAGTCACAAGCTGTGAAAAAATTTGTCAACGCCGACTATATGAAAAATCCGCAATTACTTCTTGGGCAATATATAAACCTGACCTTCTGATCTCATAAAATCTGATTTTAGTTATATATAGCTGCTATATAGACCGATCTCCAGACTTAAAGTCATGAAGCAATAAATTGGTAATTTTTCATCCGTATTCGATGAAATTTGGCTCAGTGAGTTCTGGACCCCTACCCATTCCTGTCAAATGTGATTCAAATTGGACCATATTTGGATACAGCTGCCATACATACCGATCTCCCGATATAGTATAATGAACTTATAAAAGGCGCATTTTTCATTTTATTTCGATGAAATTTGGCACAGCGAGTTCCGGTACCCCTGTAAACCTTTTTGTTGAATATGTTCCAGATCGGACCATATTAGGATATAGCTGACATATACACTGATCTCCCGTAGAGATCATAAAGAACCACTTTTCATCAGATTTTGATGAAATTTTAAACAGTGCGTTTTGTTGAATGTTGTCCTGATTGGGCCATATAGGGAATGTGGACCAGATACTCTACACATAGAGTCCGTCTGACAGATCACTGTCTGATTGGAAAACGTGCTAATAAGGATTTCTACTCAAGTAAGAGGAAAGTATCGAACAATTGCTAAGTCCCTGAATGAATCAGGGGATGCCGCCATTCCTAACTTACGAAAGCTTTTAAAAGCGATCTATTGATAGATAGTTGAGCCAGCTAGAAAGTATTTCTCTTGTATTACAGTGAACTAATATCTCAAAGTGAGTCTGATTACGGACAGCCATTAGAACCTTACCCTTTAAACATGAAATAACCGCCATCGGTAGTCAAGATGACAAAACCCTCATATTGTCGTTTTTGTTTACCTACCCAATCTAATATATTGTACAATAGTATTACGTTACAATAGTATTACGTAACATACCAAAACTCCAAAGCCGACCCCATTTCTCCTCACCACACATACTCGCATGACAGCCAGCAAGCTGCACCACTCTCAAATCAGTAGACAGGCATATATCCTCATTCACATTACCGGATGTTGTCCGACATACCGGATATCCGAATGAATCATTGATGAGCTATTAACTCCATGACGTTGGTAGTTGCTTTTGGTAGTTATTATGCATTTGCATTTTGTTTCACATACAACATTTTTGTACTTTTATTTTTGTTGTGAGATGACAGAAGACTCTTCTTTGTTATATCAACTGCAGATGTCATTTATGCAGCGACTATTGCTCCGGCTCCAACTCTTGTAGATAGGTATTATCGAGTGGCAAACAAAAGGGGGCTTTCATAAATATGTTCGTACATACAATTAGAGCAACACATATTGATGCTGGTATATGGGCCCGCATATTTTTTTTATGAATGTGAAAATTAATTTGTTTCAGTTAAATTGAAAAAAAAAGGATTTGCACTGTGTGCCATTTGAAAGATTTACGGCAACGATTATTATTTGACGGGTGCCTATTAAGCTATTAAAACCAAAAGATAGTCGCTTCAAAATTATTTAACTAGCACTTAGTTGACGAATGTGGTTTAAAATTGCATTAAGCATAATTATGGATTAAGATGATTTTACCAAACAATTTTAATTGAGTTCACGTTATTATTATTTTCGACATTTTTTGCCATTATTGCTCTTCAAAGAGAACATATGATTATCAAAATAGATTTTTCATGTTTAAACTACTAATTGAATTGTCACAAACACGTTTAACAATTTTTTGGGAAGCACGTAAAAATATGAGCAAAATTAATTATGAGAAAGAACAAACACAAATAAAACCAATAAGGAAAAGACAAAGTCTGGTGGTGCCGGCTGTATAGTACCCTACACCTGCCCTATAAGTACAAAGTGGGAGCTATCCTTTATTCGGAAAAAATTTAACAAATGAGCACTTTATTGCAATATTTCTCAACATCGGACGAACATATGTAAGGGAGCTATATCTAAATCTGAACCGATTTCGACCAAACCTAGTAGATAATGTGGAAGTCGTCGTTGTACAACATTTTGGCAAGATTGGTCAAAAAATGCGCTTACAGTGGCTCTAGGAGTGAAAATCGGGCGATATACATATATATATATGAGAGCTATATCTAAATTTGAGCCGATTTCTATAAAATTCACCAGTAATTCCGAGAGTCAAGAGAAGATCCTTCCTGCCAAATTTCGACAGTATCGGTTGACAAACGATCACTTTATTGCAATATTAGTCCAAATCGGATGAACATATATATGGGAGCTATATCCAAATCTGAACCTTTTTTTCAATTCACAAATTAACATGGACAGACGGACAGTCTGACAGACGGAAGGACAGGCAGACAGACGGACATAACTAAATCGAATCAGAAAGTGATTCTAAATCGATTGATATACTTATCAATGGGTCTATCCCTCTTCCTTCTATGTGCTACAAACAAATGCACTAAGTTATAATACCCTGTACCACAGTGGTGGTATAATTATTCAATAATACAATAATCGTCTGATTTCGATGCAAAATCTTTTTTCTTTTCACGAAGACGATGCTATCTTTCTATTATATAGCATATAGCGAACTTTGGATACCCACCACCTCGGGTATATATGTAAACCACCTTCCATCAATATCTGTTGAAAATTGCATACCTTATGTCCCATAGCAGTTATATCGAAATATGTTCCTATTTCGACCAAATACTAATAAGTACAAGTCATTTTACAATTGTGTATAACAAAAATTGGTCTTTTTAGTGGCTATATCTAAAAATAAACCGATCTGAACCGTATACGACACGGATGTCGAAAAGCCTAACATAAGTCACTATGTCAAATTTCTGTGAAATCGGATTATAAATGCACCTTTTATGGGGCCAAAACATTAAATCGAGAAATCGGTCTATATGGCATCTACATCCAAATCTGCACCGATTTGGCCTAAACTGCAGAAATGTCGAAGAGTCTAAATCGGCCGATCGGTCTATATAGGGGCTATATCAAGATATAGTCCGATATAGCCCATCTTCGAAATTAACCTGCTTATGGACAAAAAATGAACCTGTGCAAAATTTCAGCTAAATATCTCTATTTTTAAAGACTGTAGCGTGATTTCAACAGACAGACGGACGGACATGTCTAGATCGTTTTTGATTTTCACGCTAATCAAGAACATATGTACCTTTTAGGCTCGTAAATGCATATTTCGATGTGTTGCAAATGGAATGACAAAATGAATATACCCCCATCCTTCGGTGGTGGGTACAAAAATGAAAATGTTGCGCTTTGTTTGTTTGTCTGTTCCAAAACGATTGAACCGATTTTCATGACATTTTTACAGATAGTAGAGCTTGGGCCCCCGGTAAAAATAGAGTACTTCGTTTTTTGATATTTGAAGGGAGGCGGACCCTTCCCCTTACCCTAATTTTCAACAAAAAAAAGCTTGCTAAGTTCGGCCGGACCGAATCTTATATACCCTCCACCATGGATCGCATTTGTTGAGTTCTTATCCCGGCATCTCTTCTTAGGCAGAAAAGGATATAAGAAAAGATTTGCTCTGCTATTAGAGCGATATCAAGGTATGGTCCGGTGTAAAATGCCAGCCAATTCGAATAAGAATTGCGCCCTTTGGGGGCTCAAGCAGTAAAATAGAGAGATCGATTTATATGGGAGCTGTATCGGGCTATAGACCGATTCAGACCATAATAAACACGTATGTTGATGGTCATGAGAGAATCCGTCGTACAAAATTTCAGGCAACTCGGATAATAATTGCGACCTCTAGAGGCTCAAGAAATCTAAATCCCAGATCGGTTTATATGGCAGCTATATAAGGTTTTGAACCGATTTGAACCTTATAAAACACAGTTGTTGAAAGTAAGAATAAAATACGCCATGCAAAATTTCAGCCAAATCGGATAGGAATTGCGCCCTCTAGAAGCTCAAGAAGTCAAGTCCCCAGATCTGTTTATATGACAGCTATATAAAAACAAGGTGGGGGGGGGGTGTGCGACCCTCTCCTTCCAATAAAAACAACACCAAACTGCCATGTGGGACGACCGAGAATATATTGTATTCAAATGAAAAGACTTATCAGAAGGCAATCGCCCTCCCTCCATCCTACCCAAAACAAGAAATTAAAAATAAAAAACTAAGGCCGATCAGGATCGAATAGGACACCAATAAAAGGTCTTTAGTAGGAGACTTTTTATCCTCAATTTGGGATAGATACAGGAGGACCTACGGATCTTTAAAAATGTGGTATCCCAAGTGATAGCTTTGAAAAATGATTTTGAATTCAGATAACCAATACAAAACATTTAATTAGTGTACATCTGAACGAGACCCCTAGCCCTGAATAACTTGATAGCCAACTTCAAAATGCTTGACTTTGTAGGGCTCAAACAAAATCGTGGTCCAGCATGATGGTGATATTGTTTCAGGATCCGCCCTCTAAACTCCCTTCAAATCGGTCATGCTTGCCTACTATAGCAATAAATTATAGATAATTGATAGTAGAAAACGAAAGTGATATGCAATTTTGAGGCCAAGTCGTCTCAGCCGATAAACTCTCCCTAAACCTATGGCAATATTGGCTCAAATAAAGGAAATTTGAGAGTAGAGCACGATGGTCATATTTTTTCATGGCTAAGTGCGTGGGTGGTCGCCGCACCCTACATAAACCTCAAACTGGACTTATTTGTGTATTATAGCAAAAAGGGGGCTCAAATCTGATATCTGTTTCATGGCCAAGTTTTTCAGGGACGTGTCACCGTATAAACTGCCCCTTAACCACACATATATTCCAACTATACCATATTTAGCTCAAATGTACAATAGCAATATTTAGCTCACCCTAAAAAACACCGCCATACCAAACATATTTACTGACCATAGTAATATAAGGCTCAAATGAAAGAAATTTGGGTGTAGAGCACCAATGTGATATCCACATTGGGGCGAAATATCAGAAAGGCTGTACCAGCACCACCAAACACGCATTTTTTCTTGACCGTGCCAATATAGGGCTCAGATAAAATAATAGAGTGGAAGAAGGCGCAGCGGAGGGGGCCCTGTCCAGCTAGTACATAAATAACAAGTAAAAGGGCATTATGTTCGGCCGGGCCGAACTTTGGATACCCACCACCTCGGGTATATATGTAAACCGCCTTTCATCAAAATTCAGTGAAAAATTCATAACTTATGTCCCATATCAGTTATATTAAAATATGTTCCGATTTGGACCAAATACTAATAAGTACAGTAGATATATCTAAAAATAAACCGATCTGAACCATATACGACACGGATGTCGAAAAGCCTAATGTAAGACTTTGTCAAATTTCAGTGATATCGGATTATAAATGCGAATTTTATGGGGCCAAGACTTTAAATCGAGATATCAGTCTACATGACAGCTATATCCAAATCTGGACCGATTTGGGCCAAGTTGCATAAAAATGTCGAAGAGCCTAAATTAAAGCACTGTCCCAAATTTAAGTGAAATCAGACAATAAATACCTCTTTTATGGGCCCAAGACCTTAAATCGAGAGATCGGTCTATATGGCAGCTATATTCAAATCTAGACCGATCTGGGCAAAATTGAAGAAGGACGTCGAAGAGCCTAAAACTCACTGTCTTAAATTTCAGCGACATCAGACAATAAATGCGTCTTTTATGGCCCCAAAACCTATAACCTAGATATCGGTCTATATGGCAGCTATATACAAATCTGGACCGATCTGTGCTATATTGCAAAAGTATGTCAAGTGGCTTAATTTAACTCACTGTCCCGAATTTCAGCGACATCGGACAATAAATGAGCATTTTATGGGCCCAAAACCTTAAATCAGGAAATCGGTCTATATGACAGCAATATCCAAATCTGAACCGATCTGGGCCAAATTGAAGACAGATGTCGAAGGGCCTAAGACAACTCACTGTCCCAAGCTTCAGCAAAATCGGATAATAAATGTGGCTTTTATGGGCTTAAGACCCTAAATCGGAGGATCGTTCTATATGGCAGCTATATCCAAATCTGGACCGATCTGGGTCAAATTGGCGAAGGATGTCGATGGGCCTAACACAGTTCACTGTCTCGAATTTCATCAAAATCGGATAATATATGTGGCTTTTATGGGCTTAAGACCCTAAATCGGAGGATCGGTCTATATGGCAGCTATAAGCAAATCTGAACCGATCTAGGCAAAATTAACGAAGGAAGTCGAAGGGCCTAACACAAATCCCTGTCCCAAATTTCAGCAAAATCGGATAATAAATGTGGCTTTTATGGGCCTAAGACCCTAAATCGGCGGATCGGTCTATATGGGGGCTATATCAAGATATAGTCCGATATAGCCCATCTTCGATATTAACCTGCTTATGGACAAAAAAAGAATCTGTGCAAAATTTCAGCTCAATATCTCTATTTTTAAAGACTGTAGCGTGATTTCAACAGACAGAAGGGCAGACGGACAGACGGACGGACATGTCTGGATCGCCTTAGATTTTTACGCTGATCAAGAATATATATACTTTATAGGGTCGGAAATGGATATTTCGATGTGTTGCAAACGGAATGACAAAATGAATATACCCCCATACTTCGGTGGTGGGTATAAAAATGTATTTTAATCAACGTTTTATCAGTAGATTATTTTGAGAAGATTGGTAGATTGGATGAGGCGGATGGTGACATGCAGCGTTCGTATTAAATTCCGGCTGTCTCGCAGACCTCAATAAGTCTGAAGGGGTGGTACCTACGGATTCAACAAGTTGAAGCTAAAGATCTTAAAAGCGGTGGGTTTGGGGAATCAGGTCTCCGCAGTTGTTGCTTGCCTGAGGAACTAACGACCACATCGTTAAAGTCTGGCGGAATGCAGGAGACTGAAAGTCCCCCTGCCACAATCGAGAAAGAAGGGGAAGGCATCGAAATGGGAACAGACAAGCCCTGTGTGGGTGGGTCTTCCAGCTGGACTGGGCTCAAGGTGTGCGCCAGCGAGGAAGAACGAAACTCAAAAAGTACTTTGATACCAGCAGCTAGTGAAGCATCTAAGGAGCGATCGTCCACTCCGCAAGTGTCCAGTGTCCAGAGGAAGAGTGGTTCCACTGCCTTCTCACCTGCCCCTGTATGCGTACGAAAGCTAATCATGGCTAGATGTAACGAATTTTGTGAGGATGTACTCCTGGCGGAATCAGAAGACGAGGCCAACGTAACAGTGGTGGAAGTTCTGAATCCTAACAATGGTCCGGTTTCTGCAGATAAATTTCCACCATTGACGTGGTTCTTATACAGGAACCATAGGTGTGTGGAGGAATTGTGCACTAAGAATTCCGGGATTCTCGAGGGTACAGGGAATGGGAGACATAGGGCCTGTGCTCTTGCAAAGAGTAGTCTAAATGTTTTTCCTTTTCGTCGCTAAGCACAGAAGATTCAGAAGTAGCCAGCCTTGAATCAAATAAGCCTCATTACTGCCTGACTTTCCTCTTTATGGCACACGATTCAGAGATGCCGCCTTCAAACCATAAGTTGCTGGTTGAAGCCGCTTCTGCAGCCCCCTAGCCTCATTGAAGGAAGTGATGCTAAAGCACATCACCAGATATGGGAAAGTTCGGATGTCAACGGAAGGGGTGAGCTGCTTATCGAATATTTTGAAAGTTGCAATCCGTCGATTTGCAATAAAGGGGATCTTTATTACCAGGAACAGGCCGAAGGTACTAGATATTGACTTTGTATTGTAAGATATAAACCCAAGAATATGGGACTGGGAAGTGTTGGATGACCACAGCTTCTCTGATCATCGTTATATTAGTTTCAGCCATAATGGTCAAGCTGATCACCAAGGCCCTGAACGACACGCTTGTGTCAGCATGTCCTAGGTTGGTCTAAGGAAGGACTGCAGAAAACTCATTAACAGAGCAAAAGCCACAAGAGCATCACACGATTCGGAAATCTATAAGGCTGAGTTGAGAAAATATAAGCGCTAGCTGAGAAAGGCTCAGAACAAATCCTGGGTAGAATTCTGCAGTTCCGTGAAGGATACATCTGAGGCATCTAGACTAAGAAAGATTCTGTCATCGAGACCTATTACGGTGGGGTATATTCAGAAGTCAGTGAAGGTATGGACAATGTCTAGTGTCCTCACTACTCGTTGATACACATTTTCCAGGAAATTCTCCAAAGGACAATGTGGCGCCAGAAGAGGTTGGGCGTTAAGAAGTTTCGATTCCTTGAAGTCGCCAGGCCCTGATGATGTGTCACCGGTTAAATTAGAAGCTGTATCTGATAGACTGGTTCCATGGCTTAGGGAGATCTGGGACTCTTCTTGAATCAGCATGTCATATATACCTTGGATACGAAGGTAATTTTTATTCCGAAAGCAGGAAAACCTTACCACGTTCGTCCTATTAATCTGGCATACTTCATGATGAAGACTCTTGAGAGGTTCATAGAATCATATCTTAGGGCAAAAATCCCTGGAGATCGCCTGTCGCGGCGGCAGTATCCACAGAGTAAAGGCAAATCCACTGAAACAGCCCTTCAGGACCTAGTCGGGTACAAAGAGTGTTCTCTCCCTGTCAAGGAATATACAATGGTGGCATTTTTTGACATTAAAGGTGCTTTCAATAAGGTAAAACCGACGTAAATCAGGAAGGAGTTGGAGTTTTTAGACATCAACTCTACCGTTAGAAAGTTTATTTAAAATTTACGTACTAAAAGATGCACTACGGCAGACTTGGGATCTGTGGATCTAAAAAGATGGGTCAGCAGAGAAACACCTCAAGGAGGTGTACTGTCTCCTTTACTTTAGAATATAGCCATTAACAATATATTATTGTCTCTGGAAGAAAAAGGCGTAAAAGTGTTCGCGTATGCTGATGACGTGGCAATTGCGGTTAGGGGAAAGTTTCCCAGCACTCTAGAGATATACTTCAGAAAGTTCTACGTGCAACAGTGAAATGGGCTGCCGAAAGTGGTCTAGGTGTAAATATGTGCAAGACAGAAGCATTGGGTTGCCCAAAAAGTAATTGCGGATTTTTCATATAGTCGGCGTTGACAAATTTTTTCACAGCTTGTGACTCTATAATTGCATTCTTTCTTCTGTCAGTTATCAGCTGTTACTTTTAGCTGGCTTTAGAAAAAAAAGTGTAAAAAAGTATATTTGATTAAAGTTCATTCTAAGTTTTATTAAAAATGCATTTACTTTCTTTTAAAAAATCCGCAATTACTTTTGGGCAACCCAATAGTTTTCTCACCTGCAATGGCATCTGTCTCCTTGGGAAAAGAGAATTCTCCATTTACAGAAAGCGCAAAATACCTGGGTGTTTTGCTGGTCAGGAAATTGAACTACAAATCCAACATTTTGGAAATGGCAAGAAAGGCTACTCTTGCCCTATACACCTGGCAATAGTTGGCGGTTTAGACCGCACGTCACTCATTTGGTATATACTGCAGTTGTCAGACCTATAATGCTATATGGTTGTTGTTGATATTGTTTTAGCAGATTGTTGTGATCTATCTTTCGTCTTGTTGATTCTGTTGAGTGTCCAGATCTAGGAACTCTGCGACTGAGATGAGGTGCGCCCTGAGAGATCTGGGTCTGAGACGAGTGGGTCTGGCTTTACAGGTGACGTGTGTCGTGTGGTCCTTGGTCACAATCGGGATATTCATTTTGCACGTCTGCATCAATCCTTGCTCTATAGGAATTGAGGTGGCTGTATCTGTCGCAACGTGATTGAGCCAGAACTACTCTGGTTTAGCGGGGGAGGTCGATTTCTTCAGGTTTAACTGGAGGCCGTCGTTCTCCAAGGACGACATTCACCCGGTAGCTATTTCCGCATCTGCTACCGTGTCTGCATGAATGTTGTCTAGACCCGCTTGAAATGCCTCTTGATCTAGAGGTGTTCTCATGTAGCGCTGAACCACACGCTCTAGATCATATAGATCTACCTTGAGGCTTCTGGGCGGTGGATACCTATCCACAAGATGATGATTTGGATGGTCTCTGCGATAACAGCTTAAAAGGTATTGCGTAGACAGCATGTTGTTATCTCTTTGCGTTGGTAGGATCTTTGTCTTCTGATGGATGTGGTCCACATGAGAACAGAGGAGACAGCCCGTCGCAATTCGAAGGGCGGCATTCTGACAGATCTGAATATCATTCCACTGCGTGTCACAGAGCTGACGAGACCACACCGGCGCTGCATAACTGATGGTTTGTGGTCTGGTGGACGGTGTTTCAAAGCCCATCTACTGTTCAGTTCTTAACAGGACACCATTTGATGCACTGAATTTAATGCTATATCTAATGCCTCTGGACATTGTGGCCAGAAAGATTCCTTCGACCACTGCCCTGAGGCTAAGTTAGCTTTCTCTTTGGTCATGTGGCGGTTATCCTTGATACAACTTCCGATGTTCCAGGCAGTGTGGATTACACCCTACCTGAACCGCTTTTTGATAAAAATTACTGTACCTGTTCTTGAAAGAACCGATTGGAACTACGATATCCCTGCTAACAGAAGTTACATAGACTTCTACAATATACGGTTGGTTCCAAACTAAACGACCAGGTGGGCTTTGGGGTGTACTCTAAAGATCTAGAACTGGTGGTCATATCGAAAAGGCTACCCGACCACTTGAGTGTGTATCAAGGGAAATCCTTACAATTAAGGAAGTAGTGGAATGGCTAAGATATAGTGTCATAACGACGATTGGCATAAATTTGTTCTCAGAAGGCCAAGCAGCCATTAAATCCCTGTAAACGTATATCTGAAAAAAAAAAACGCGGACGAGATGGCTAAACATTTCAAAATTCACCTGTTCCGGGTGCCGGGCCACAGAGATATGCAAGGGAATTGTAAAGCGGACGAGCTTGCGAGATTAGGAACTACCTCACACATTCCAAGGAAACTGGAATTTTCGGGTAAGCCTCTAGTGACATGTATGCCAAATTTTCAGAACCAAGCCCGAAGGAAAACGAATGATAGATGGTCACAAAGAGGGGGCTGTGAGCATTCCAAAACTATGTGGACTAGTTCAGACTTGAAGAGGTCTACCACTTTGCTGTCACTGGCTAGAACAGACGTCTCAGTCATTGTGTCCGTCATAGCAGGTCACTGTCTAGTCGGAAAACATGCTGACAGACTGAAGGTTCCCAGTAACGACTTTTGCAGAAGCTGTAAGGACATCGAAGAATAAGAGACTATATAAGGCTTTTTGTGTGTGTGTCTCGAACTAGCAGTCAGAAGAAGCTCCACTTTAGGTTCTCATTTCTTTGAGATTTAGTCTCTTTAGTCTGATTTAGTGGATGTGAACATGCGCAAGTTGTTGGGCTTCTTAAAGCGATCTGAATGGTTTAACTGTAGGAACTAGAAGGCATCTATCTTCTTATGTTTCTGAGGTATCACAATGGAAGAAGACGTCTAAGTGAGTCTGATGGCAGACTGCCACTTAAACCTAACCTAAACTCTTGATTCAAATTGCGACTTTTTCTTAATTTTGACTGTCATTGAAGAAATTGTTCGCATGTTATATTTATAGATATTTTTGCTAAAAGCCATTTTCGAAGACAGTTTTGTCCAAAATCTGTGAACAACTTAATTTTTTATGAAAAAATTTTCAAAATTAGATTTTAAGGGGAAATATGGAGGGCATGCATTAGGCATTAGGACCGTTTAGTTAGCACTAGTAAAAGTAAGATGAAAACCTCATACGGAGCAACATAACAAGTCATAACAAATAAATGCGTGCTAAGTTCGGCCGGGCCGAATCTTGGGAACCCACCACAATTAATTCTGCTAAAAATTTATACAAAATAAATTTAGTTTAAGGGCATAATTTTATTCTACATATCAAATTTCTGTCAAACCAGCCAAAACTAAAGCTCTAGGTCTAGAGCGGTGTCATGGGAGTTATATCAGGTTCATGAGCGATTTGGACCGTACTTGGCACAGTTGTTGGAAGTCACAGTAGAACGCTATGAGCAAAATTTCATCCAAATTGGACAAAAATTAAGGCTTCTAGGGGCTCAAGAAATAAGATCGGGAGATTAGTTCATATGGGAGCTATATCAGGTTATAGACCGTACTTAGCACAGTTGTTGGAAGTCATAACTGAACAATATGTGCAAAATTTCAGCCAAATCGGACTAAAATTGAGGCTTCCAGGGGCTCAAAAATTCAAATCGGGAGATCGGTTTATATGGGAGCTATATCAGGTTCTTGACCAATTTTGAACGTACTCAAATCAGTTGTTGGAAATCACAGCAGAACACTATGTGCAAAATTTCAGTTAAATCGGACAAAAATTGCGGCTTCCAGGGGCTCCAAAAGTCAAATCGGAAGATCGTCCTATGGTGATGGATATAGAAAGGTAGGGAACAAGGCGGACCGGGAAAAAATTAACATTGGGGCGAGTATGATCCAACCGGTGAGAGTATGACAACTAATGAGAGTATGGTCCAGCCGCTGACACTATGGTCCAGTCAGCTAATTCAGATCTCTTTGGAACTCCATAATGATAAAATGAATGAGCATCTGGATAGAATCCATTATCAAGTGTTTTTTCTTAGAAATATCGGGGCAGTGACACATCAGGGCTTGACCGTTTCTTCGTCATCGCACACCCTGCAGAAGTCGCGAATTACTCGCCCAAATAGGATTCAAACCGATTCTTTTAGAAATTCAAGAATTGAAATCGGAGGATCGGATTACAAGGAAGCTGTATGTAAATACGAATTGTACAGCCCATATACGGACCCCAACGGCTTGTGCAAATGCAAATTTGCTCATAAACATTCAATTAAGATACAGGGGTAAACTTTTGACAAAGCAGTCTGTGCTGTCCGATTCAAGTTTAAACTCAATGGTAAGGGACCTCCGAGTTCGAACGGCGAGCCGCAGTGCGACACCTTTTTAAGGTAGAAGTTTTTACCCCAACGAACTTTGTCGGTAAGAAATATCTTGTCCACATCTCTTTTGAATGTTTTCGCAATTTTGACGGACCGACTGGCGGTACGTATATGTATTTACAGAAACGTATATTCATATTTTGAGGTATTATTAGGGAATAACTAGATAACTAGATTAGTTATATAGTAATCGAAGTCAGCATTTATGAAAAAATAAGTAAAAGCGTGTTAACTTCGGTCGGGCCGAATCTTATATAACTTCCACCATGGATCGCATGTGTCGAGGTTTTTTCTCCGTATTTCTTTTTAGGCAAACAAAGGATAAAAGAAAAGAATTGATATATTATTGGAGCTATATTAAGTTATGGTCCGATTCGGACCATAATTGAATTAAATGTTGAAGACCATGGTAGATGTCATTGTGTTAAATTTCAGTCAATTCAATTAAGAATTGCGCCCTTTAGGGGCTTACGAAGTAAAATAGGGAGATCGGTTTATGTGGGAGCTGTATCACACTATAAACCCATTCAGACCATATGTGGCACGTATGTTGAAGGTCATGGGAGAAGCCGTTGTACAAAATTTCAGCCAAATCGAATGAAAGTTACGTCCTCTAGAACCTCAGGAAGTTAAACTCTCAGATCGGTTTATATGACAGCTATAAATATGTCATCCCAAATTTCAGTAAAATAGCATAGGAATTGCGCCCTCTAGAGGCTCAAGAGTTCAAGATCGGTTTATATGACAGCTATATCAGGTTATGGACCGATTTAAGCCATACTAAGCACAGTTGTTGGAAGTCATAACGGAACACGCCATGCCGAATTTCGGCCAAATCGGATAGGAATTTCGCCCTCTAGAGGCTCAAAAAATGAAGACCCGAGATCGGTTTATATGACAGATATATCAGGTTAAGAACCGATATGAACCACACTTAGCACAGTTGTTGGAAAGCATAGCAAAACACCTCATGTAAAGTTTCAACCAAAACGGATGAGAATTGCGCCCTCTAGTGGCTAATAGAAAGTATATGTGCAAAATTTCAAGCGGCTAGCTTTACTCCTTCGAAAGTTAGCGTGCTTTCGACAGACAGACGGACGGACGGACATGGCTATATCAACTTAAAATGTCATGTCGATCAAGAATATATGCACTTTATGGGGTCTTAGACATATATTTTGAGGAGTAACAAATAGAATGACGAAATTAGGATACCCCCTCATATGGTGAAGGGTATAAAAATCAGGTTGTATGGCATTTTTGTTTCTTTTTTAAGGTTTTTACACCCTCCACCATAGGATGTGCGCAATTCTTATCCGATATGGTTGAAATTTTGCACGAAGTGTTTTGTTATGACTTCCATCAGTTATGCCAAGTATGGTCTTAATCGGTTAATAACCGGATATAGCTCCCATATGAACCGACGTCCCGATTATATTTCTTAAGCCTCTAGATGGTGCAATTATTATCCGATTTGGCTGAAATTTTGTACTACGACTTCTAAACATGATCTTCGAAAGACATGTCAAATATGGTTTAAAACGGTTTTAGCCTGATACAGCGCCCATATAAACCGAGCTGACGATTTTAGTTCTTGAACCCTTAAAGGGCGCAATTCTTATACGAATTGGCTGAAATTTTGCACATTGACATTTGCTATGGTCTTCAACTTTCAATTCATATATGGTTCGAATTGGAACACAACTTTATATATCGTATTTTCAAAAAAAAATTTTCTGGCTAGTGTGACGACCACTTTGAAGAAATACATTATTTTCATTTATTTAGCGGTTGTTGTGTGTATCTTCTTCTTCTTTTGTCATTTCTTTTTATGGCCATTCACAAAGACGAATTTCGGTGGCACGACCTATGCATAGGCGTATCACGTACGACAGGGGCTGCCATTTGTGCAACATGCACAGAGTTGTATAGTCATTACGACGTAACAGCGTAAGCGGCATGGGGGTCCTAGATGAATTGATTGATGGTTGGGTTTTTTGAGATCCTCTTTCAATTTTTGGGATCAAGCTGTCAACATCGTTTACTAGTGTGCCTTCTACTTGGACAGAGATAATTTCTTTTGAAGTCATTTTTTTTTTGTGAAGTGATTTTTGTATTTAGCCCCGGCAAGTGCGGGTAAGGAAAAAGTTTTCTTTTTAATTTCTTTCATTTATGAGTTCGTGAATTCTAAATGGATTTATGGTGTTGAACATTAAAACATGTGTGAATATGGTACATTTCTTTTTATAAGAAACGTGGTATGGAAGTGACATCAAATTTTAAGAGGAGAATTTAATTAAAGTTAAAGAGAAATTTAAATTGCATAAATTTCAACGTGTTTTAATGTTCTGGATTGTATTTTATGCATAATTTTTGATAATATGCGACATCATTATTTGTGGCATTCTTACTAGGGTTCCACCGTGCAACAAAGCCATCTGGTGTTGCACATACACCACTTTTAAGGTTAGCCACACGTGGTGAGTTTCTTCAAGTGCTGCACGACATCCCTGTTTTTTTTTTGGTACTGTATTCAACCATATTCGGTTGAAATTTTTATCAAAGAAAGGCAGATTTCACAAAATGTGTAAGTCTGAGACCCATACGTGGCGACTAAACTAACCTTTTATATGTCCACTAACACCAACACATCTAACGTGATAGACCCAATATGAAAACTAATTAAAACTTAACCTAAATTACAACTAAAATAGGATAAATACTAGTATCACAGCTTGAAGTTGCACTAAATTTATTTATAATACTATGAAAATATAATAATAATTGTCTAAAAAAAAAAATAATGATAATAAAGATATTTTAAACTTTCTTTACTACTAAAATGTGATTGTTATGTTTAAAACTATGAAACCTACATTATTATCATCATAAAAGAAATAGAAAAACATTAAAAAAAAAATACAAAATTGGATAAAACATTTATTAAAAAAAAAAAATTAAATGTCTGCTATAATCTCTAATCTTATCTATTAATCTCAAACCCTAAAGAATTAAAAATATTAAAAATGTAAACAACATAATTATTAAAAAAAAAATTATTAATAACCTAATTGTTATTAATAATCAATATTTTAAAGAATTTTCTAAAGATTAAAACTATAAAGAAATATGCTTTGTCAATATTTAAAAAAAAGGGACATTTATAATTTTTATATGGTATTAAATTTTCTCATTGTTTTGTTATGTTTAGGATGTAAAGAAATTATTATTCAAATGTTTATATAGAGACCAAAACTTATGAATTAATTGTTAAATATTTTTGTTTTATTATAAGATCTTGTTAAATATTCCTAGGAAATCCAAATTGTTATTATTTTTTTTATAAATTTAGTCCCTCTTAGAAAATAAAAATGTGAATTTTGATATATAATACTAACTAATTATGTGTTAGATCATTTTTTTAAGGCTGAAAAGTAGCGGTTATGTGAGTCAGAATTGATGGTTCGATTTTGGGATATTTCCAATTATATCTGGGCAACGGAAATATCACGGATGACAGAAATGTCATATGGGGTGGGATTGCCCTGGAGACTAAACATCCAAGTCTCATTATAGCGGAATCCGAATTATCGTTGAATTTAAAAATGAATGTGTGTATGGCAGAACGAAATGTAAAAAGCATATCCGTTTCCGACTTAATATCAATAGCCCTTTTCCGGTCCATAAAAAAAACAGTAGAATTAAAAAGGTACAAAATGAATTTAAATGTACAGCCTTTAGCGGAAGAAGAACGTCTGAGACCCCATAAAGTATATATATTCTTGATCGTCATGACATTCTAAGTCGATCAAGCCATGTCCGTCCGTTTGACCGTCAGTTTGTCGAAAGCACGCTAACTTTCGAAGGAGTAAAGCTAGCCGCTTGAAATTTTGCACACATACTTTTCATTAGTGTAGGCCGGTTGGGATTGTAAATGAGCCAAATCGGTCCATGTTTTGATATAGCTGCCATATAAACCGATCTTGGGTCTTGATTTCTTGAGCCTCCAGAGGGCGCAATTCTTATCCGATTTGACTGAAATCTTGCACGTAGTGTTTTGGTATCACTTCCAACAATTGTGTTAAGTACGATTCAAAATGGTTAATAACCTGGTATAGCTGTCATATAAACCGATCTTGAATCTTGACCTCTTGAGCCAATAGAGCGCGCAATTCTCATTCCATTTGAATATAATTTTGTAAAACGGCTTCTCTCATGACCTTCAACGTACGTGTCTAATATGGTCTGAAACGATCAATAGCTTGATACAGCTCCCATATAAACCGATTTCCCGATTTTGCTTCTTGAGCATCTACAAGGCGCAATTCTTTTCCGAATGAAAAGAATGGCTTCTACAATGTTCAGAATTTATTTATGGTCCGAATCGGACTATAACTTTATATAGCTCCAATAGCATAACAGTTCTTACTCAACTTTCTTTGTTTGTCTAAAAAGAGATATCGCTCATAGAACTCGACAAATGCGTTCCATGGTGGAGGGTATATAAGATTCGGCCCGGCCGAACTTAGCACGCTCTTACTTGTTTTAAATTAAAATACGGTGGTGGGTATACTGACATATTTTGTTTCTTTTTTTTATATTTGATTATTTCGGGAATAGCACTTTATTTATCCATAAGCCAGCGAAATCGCTACACTAGTAAATAAAACAACCCAAATACAAATTAATAATTTTATGGATTTTTAAGGCTTTAAAATAGGAATTGTAAATTTTATAAGTTTTCCACCAAAACATCAAACCAGTCATTGGCCTCTCAGACACCAAGTAATACATTTTTATGTCAGATTTGTACTCCACTTTTTAATACCTTTCATTTCTCTTGGGGGGTTATTTGGGGTGGGAGTCTCCCCGTACACTGGGGGCGAAATTTGTATACAAGTGCGTACTCTATTCCTAAATACCTTTCGTTCGATACCCATATTGTCCCAATCGGTTTAAATATCCGGGCTGGTGTTTTGGGGGTTGGGAGTACCCTCAGACACCATGGGATAATTTTTTATGTCAGATTCGTACTCTACTTTTAAATACCATTCATTTGATACCCACGTTGCCCAAAGCGTTGAAATAGTCCTGTTAGGGGGTTTTTTGGGGTAGGGGACATCCCGAACACTTTGGGTGAAATTTGTATATCAAGTTCGTACTCTACTATTAAATACCTTTCATTTGATATCCATATTGTCCCAATCGGTAAACATGTCCGCCCGGGTCGGTTTTGGGATGGGGCGTCCTCCCAGGTTATTGGACACCAAAATTTTATATCAGCTTCGTGTTTTTGGGATACCATAAGGTGACATACAAAATATCGCTTAAATCGGTACACGTATCTCCGAGATCTGACGTTTTTTAAAATTGAAGTATGGGGGAGGGTCCGCCTTCACTCCCCTCTTCGGATATCGAAAAATGTAGTACCCTATTTTCACTGGGGGCCCAAACTCTAGCATCTGGGAATATTCATCGAAATCGGTTCAGCCGTTTTTGAGTCTATACGGAATAGACAAACAAATAAAGCGCATCAATTTAATTTTTATGAAAAATTACATCAATTCCTCAGAAGCTGAACAAATTCGAATTTTAAATAAATGTTATCGAACTTGATGTGGATATTCATTTCGTATTTTTATCACTTTTTATGTTGATTTTTATAAATTTTAACCACCATATGTTATAACCCGGCAAACACCCGGCAAAATTTATTTAGAATTTTTAACTGTTGTTGGAACCTCGTACTTTGATTACTTTTTGAGTTTACCTCGTAAAATGTTTGTCTTCGTTAATAGGCAATTACAAATGTCGGTCACAAAATGTTCACTTGCAATTATGCGCTAGGTATGTGAAGCTTCCAATTGGCATTTGCCAGCGATTATTATCTCATGTCATTTTAGCCTACTTTTCTTGTTGGCATAAAACACTACGATAGGACGACGGCTAAATTAGTGTTTACTTTATGCAATCGCGGCCACACCGCATCACTGCAATGTTAGTTTGGTCAATGTGTATTTCTATCTCAAGTTTGGACTCTTTTTCAAATGGTCGTGGCAAACAATCTGAGCACTCCTAGTGTCGGTATGAATTAGATTTAAAAAAATATTTAATGGAAGTTCATTTGGTTGTAGAATTTGTATACCTTTCACCATAAGAGAGTGATATACTAACATCGTCATTCCCTTCGAAACCCATCGAAATAATGATCTGTGACCCAACAATTTATATAAATTCTTGATCGTCTTGGCATTATAAGTATGTTTAGGCACATCCCTCTGTCTATCCGTCCGTTCATCCGAATGAGTATGCTAGGTGCTTGAAACATTGCGCAAATACTTCCTATTAGAGAAGGTCGTTTGGAATTGTGAATATGGCAAATTGGGCCATGTTTTGATATAGCTGCAATATATAATTTGAGCCTCTAGAGGGCGCAATTCTTGTCCGATTTGGCTGAAATTTTGTACTAGGGCGTTTTCAACGGTATAATATATCTGCGTAGTATGGTCCGAATCGGTCGAAAATCATATAAACCGATCTTCCGATTATATTTCTTGTAGTATGGCCTGATATAGCTCCCAAATAAATCAATCTCCAGATTGCACTTCTTGGGCCATCCAAATCAAGTATAGCCCAAATCAGTCCATAACCTGATATGGCTCCAATAGGAAAGCAATTTTTATCCATTATGCTTTGTTTGTCTCTAAACAGATCCCGGCCAAAGAATTTAACAACTGCTTTCCATGGTGGAGGGTACATAAGATTCAGCCCGGCCGAACTTAGAACGCTTGTATATGTTTATACTTTAAAATGCAAACACATATCATTATTTTTAGTTTGAAAATAAATTTTATTTATGTATGTCATTTTTACTGGATAATTGGATAGATATATATTTTTTTTTGTTTCTTTATTCAACTAACACTCAGAGGATGTCCTCTGCATATGCAGATGCATTGTGTTACCGGATGGAAAGTTTGGAATGGGAGGGGGAAAAAAGGAGTTGCTTTTATTGATATGATATTCGACTTAATTTTTTGAATGTCGTAGTCATTGGAAAAGACATATGTCGAAAGTCGATTCCACATACGAACAGTACGTGCGAAAAAGGAATTATCTCTGAAGTTCATTTTCTGGACAGCTGACCAGTTAATCACAAACACACCAACGGTGTTCAAGTGAAACAATACAATTAGATACTGCACTTTCTCTCAACAATACTATCGGCGTCCACTGGACACGGTCGAGAAACCCAAATATGTCTTCGGAGCACCGGCCCATACGTTATATTTTATCTTTGCGCTGATGTAAATAGGTAGTAGTATTGATATTAAGAAGATCAGATGAAGTGAAGTAGTTGGATCCACTTAGATGCTTCTTTCGTCAATCAAGAGTGTTTAATCTCTCAATATCATACCGTCGCACAGTGGACTAAATGGCGAAAAAATTAGAAATAAGTTCACAACTTTTTACCTCTTGATCTGACATATATAGGCTTTCAGGTAAATGACGATGTGGTCTATAACTTAAACACAGGATGAAATACAAGGAGACAAAGTTATCCACTTTCCACTTCTCCAAACTTCAAGGGGTTATAATTTTTGATCTACTAAACCGATTTGCATGATTTAGAAGAGGAAGAGCTCGACGAGATCTAAACAAGTAAAAGCATGCTAAGTTCGACCGCATATTGTGAAGAAGTAACGAATAGTTTAATTTTAAAATCTAAATTTTGCCTTAGTTTTTGTCTGTGTCTTCTTAACTATTCAATTTTAAAGCTTTTTACTGGAAATATAACACAAATGCACATATAATCATACGAATAAATTATACATGTTTTTATACCCACCACCATAGGATGGGGGTATACTAAATTCGTCATTCTGTTTGTAACTCCTCGAAATATTTGTCTAAGACATTTTAAGTCGATCTAGACATGTCCGTCCGACTGTCTGTTGAAATCACTCTAATTTTCAAAGTAGTAAAGACAGCCGATTGGATTTTGCACAAATACTTCTTATTATTGGATCCGAACTTGGATCTTGAGCGACTAGATGGCGCAATTCTAATCCGATTTGGCTGAAAATTGGCACTACGTGTTTTGTTATAACTTTCAACTACTGTGCTAAGTATGGTTCAAATCGGTCTACAATATGATATAGCTGCCATGTAAACCGATCTTGGATCTTAACTTCTTGAGCCACTAGAGGGCGCAATTCTTATACGATTTGGCTGAAATTTTGAACGACGTGTTTTGTTGTGGCTTCCCTAAAATGTGCCAAATATGGTTAAAATCGTTCCATAAACTGATAAAGCTGCCGTATAAACCGATCTGGGATCATGACTTCTTGAACCTCTAGAGGGCGCAATTAATATCCAATTTGGCTGATATTTTGTACAACGACTTCTCCCATGACTTTCAACATACGTGTCAAATATGGTCTGAATAGGTTTATAGCCTGATACAACTCCCATGAAAACCGATCTCTAGATTTTACTTCTTGAGCGCCTAAAGAACGCAATTCTTATACGACTACAGTGACTTCTACTATGGTCTCGTTCGATTACGTTAGCTCCCCTATAAACTCCTATAAACCGATGTCCCGATTTGAATTCTTGAGTCCCTGGAAGCCATAATTGTCATCCGATTTGGCTGAAATTTTGCACGTAGTGTTCCGTTATGACGTTTAATAACTGTGCCAGATACGGTCTATAACCTGATATAGCCCCCATATAAACCGATTTACCGTTTTGACTTCGTGAGCCCCTGGAAGCCTTAATTTTCACCCGATTTGAAATTTTGCACGTAGTATTCTGTTGCGACTTCCAACAACTGCGCCAAATACGGTCTGTAACCTGATATATCTCCCATATAAACCGATCTCCCGATTTGACCTCTTGAGCCCACACAAGCCGGGAATTTTATTCGAAATTTGACTCTATGACTCTCAACCACTGTGCCAAGTACGGTCCAAGTACGGTATAGGCAATAGGTCATGGAAAAAAACAAAGTTTTAAGCTGTTTTTTTGTCTTATTTTGTCGCCGTCAAACCAGCTTTTCAGCGGGACAAAATCCAAGTCCAAAAAGAAGATAAATCAAGCGTTGTTTATAGAATCAAATGTACCGGGGACAAAACCAGCATATGCCCGATGGCATATTTTGGCAACACAATCACAAAACTAAACCCCGACTATCATCCCCTAAGTCAGACCTAAAGCTGTTGACAAACCACCGGAACAAAAAAAACAGTCCTTGCTGCCCACTGTGATTCGACTGGACACAGACCCAATTTTTAATGACGTTGAGATGCTGGCTCAAAACAACCACTACAGACGCAGACTCACTCTCGAGATGGTGCACATCATCGACATCCCACCGGACAAGAGAATAAACTATAATAGAGATACAGAGAGCTGTGCTAAAGTCTATCGGCATAGAAATGCAACAATAGTTGGCAGCAGACGTTGAATACAACAGCTTCAAGTTAAACCCAACTCCATATTTTAAAATGTAATATATTTGGAAAAATAATATTGTGAATTATGTTACTAAAATATCTTAAGTTTTGTATTTTGTGTAAACATCTAACCTCGAAAATGGTTTGACGACGTCGATCGAAATATTGGAAATAAAATAAGAAAAGAAAAACTTCCAAAAACCTTTTTTCCCATGACCTATAGCCGATACTATACACCAAGCTTCATAAATAAAACTTTATCTTTAAAAATTCCCTTTGAAATAATCTCTTTAAAAATGTCCTTAAAATTTTGTTTTTAAAATAATTGTATTAAAATTTGAATTTAAATAAGTAAGATTTCATTGAAAATTCTGTAACAAAAATGACATTGAAATTGTTGTTTTAAGAAAGAAAATTACACCCATTTTTTGAATAAGCCCAGTTTTTGAACAGTTTAGGAAAAAGTAGGTTCATAGATTACTTTAGACACGTAGTACGAGAATAAACTAAAACAAGTAAGAGTGTGCTAAGTTCGGCCGGGCCGAAACTTTTATACCCTCCACCATGGATAGCATTTGTCAAGTTCTATGCGCAATATCTATTTTTATCCAAACAAAGAATGTTGAATAAGAATATCCTATTGTGTAATATTTCAGTTCAAAATCGGGAAATCGGTTTACATGGGAGCTGTATCAAACTATTGATCGGTTCAGAACATATTAGACACGTATGTTGAAGGTCATGAGAAAAGCCGTTGTAAAAAATTTCTTCCAAATCGTATGAGAATTGCGCAATCTAGAGACTCAAAAAGTCAAGATCCCAGATCGGTTTATATGGCAGTTATATCAGGTTATGTACCGATTTGCGTCATACTTAGCACAGTTATTGGAAGTCATAACAAAATCGGATAAGAATTACGCCCTCTATCGGATAAGAATTACGCCCTCTAGAGGCTCAAGAAGTCAAGACCCAAGATAGGTTTATATGGCAGCTATATCGAAACATGGATCGATTAAGGCCGTTTACAATTTCAACCGACCTACACTTATAAACAGTATTTGTCCAAAATTTCAAGCGGCTAGCTTAACTCCTTCGAAAGTTAGCGTGCTTTCGACAGACACACGGACGGACAAAAACACGGACATGGCTAGATCGCCTTAAAATGACATGACGATCAAGAATACATATACATTATGGGGTCTCAGACGCATATTTGGAGGAGATTCGGAAGAATAGACAGATTTTGTTGTTGAACTGGATTCAACGGACTGCATGTGTATGTCATTTGGGGAAGATGATGAAACGTTGGAGCATTTCCTATGCGTTGCCCGGCTTTCGCGGCCAACAGAACACAATACCAGGCATAAACCAACTAAAGGGGTGGTATGGACAACAATTAGAGATTTTTAAGCAGCGCGGAATTCCCGACTTAAAATTTATTTTTCAAGGTTACCTTTTATTATTTAGAGCGCAAAAGAAGTCGATTACCGGCTTAGGTGTATGTCCTTAGTGGCATGAGGCGGGTGAGTATCCGCCCCCTTTTCTTCAACTTAACCAAACCTTCTTGCGGAAAAAGCCCGGTGGCTCCGGGCTTTTTTGCTTGGAGATATTTTTTCCAATTAGTCTTCCAGCATTTGAGAGCTTTTCGATATTTATTAAAGGCTACAGATAGTTCTTCAAAATCTTCAGCTCGAAATAATTGACTACTCAACCAATGATCATCCCATGACTAAGAAATGAATGAACAGATTTTACGCAACCTGTTCCGGGTTTCAGGCATCAGAATAAACGCAAGAGGAGCCAGAATTGCACGAGAGTTTCAGCGTGTATTGCCGATGACTGGGTTCTGGTTAAACTTTACAGAATGAAATTCATTTCTTTCAACAAAGTGACGGAAGACACGATGGAGGTGCAAGAGAAACTTCATTTCGTCTCGTCAGCCACCTGTTTTACCTGAGTTTTACCATTTCTGAAGGCAGCTTTCAATTCAAAAATTGCTTATCAATTCCTACACAAAGAAGTACGGGATGTTTGGTGATCTAGCCGATGCATAGAGCTCTCCTTTGCACAACGCGAAGAAAGCGATCCAGCACATGGTGCTGGCAACAAATGAACTTGGGTGTGGAGTAACTTTTCTATTCGAACATTTGCTGTAGTCAAACCGGTATTCATGCTTATTGTATCAGCAGTAATCAACAAAATTGATCCTCACATATTGAACTCATATAACACATTCTGATGCACTTCTGCGATTGTTTAAGTTTTCCCATCTTTGAGCGCAGTCAATTTGATTTATTTTGATATTTTTTGAGGAACACGGTCTCATATTCAGCGCTCTCAAGGTGTTTGCGGTCAAAGTGCATGCTCCACATGTCCAGATAAAGGGTGCTTACCACGTATTTCTTCACCAGAGCAGTTGTCGAATGAGTGCGAGCTACTTTTAAAACAATCAAATTTCGCCGAGTTGATAAGTGTGGAAACAGTAGCTTCCATTGCCCTCTTTCTTTCTTGTTTTGTTTTTTCTGCAGCGCTTGTTGCCTTTCAGAAGTTTTGCACAAATGGCTTAATCAGATATATGCGGGTAGTTCAATGTTTTGCCCCATAGGGACTTAAGCTCTTTTGCAATTAGATCGATCCTCACTCTCTCTTCTTCGGTAGACTAAAGACTTAAAAATATTTAAAAGATTTCTTGTTGAATGACATGTTGTATTGTATTCAATAACTTGAATGGAAAATGACGTTATTCAGGTTTGTCTGAACTTATTGAATGACATAAATCTATTAATGAACACCTATTTATACTACGTATTTTTCAATATTTTACTAATAGGTATTCATGAATGGGCGCATCTTATTTTACGGTGGTTATATACCTGAAAAAGCACGTATACGTTGCAAATTTTTCAAACTTTCACATTAATAACCCCTTATAAATGTGGTTTCTATAACAAAACTATCCCCAACAGGTAGCCAACGAAAAAACACACATCAATAACAAGTAAAAGCGTGCTAAGTTCGGCCGGGCCGAATCTTATATACCCTCCACCATGGATCGCATTTGTCGAGTTCTTTTCCCGGCATCTCTTCTTAGGCAAAAAAGGATATAAGAAAAGAGTTGCTCTGCTATTAAAACGATATCAAGATATGGTCCGGTTCGGACCACAATTAAATTATATGTTGGAGACCTGTGTAAAATTTCCGCCAACTCATATAAGAATTGCGCCCATTGGGGCTCACGAAGTAAAATAGAGAGAACGATTTATCTGGAATCTGTATCGGGCTATAGACCGGTTCAGACCATAATACACACGTTTGTTGATGGTCATGAGAGGATCCGTCGTACAAAATTTCAGGCATATCGGATAATAATTGCGACTTCTAGGGGTCAAGAAGTCAAGATCCCAGATCGGTTTATATGGCAGCTATATCAGGTTATGAACCGATTTGAACCTTATTTGACACATTTGTTGAAAGTAAAAATAAAATACGTCATGCAAAATTTCAACCAAATCGGATAGGAATTGCGCCCTCTAGAAGCTCAAGAAGTCAAATCCTAAGATCTGTTTATATGACAGCTATATCAGGTTATTGACCGATTTCAACCATACTTGGCACAGTTGTTGGATATCATAACGAAATACTTCGTGCAAAAATTCATTCAAATCGGATAAGAATTGTGCCCTCTAGAGGCTCAAGAAGTTAAGACCCCAGATCGGTTTATATGGCAGCTATATCAGGTTATGGACCGATTTTAACCATACTTGGCACAGTTGTTGGGTATCATAACAAAACACGTCGTGCGAAATTCCATTCCAATCGGATAAGAATTGCGCTCTCTAGAGGCTCAAGAAGTCAAGACCCAAAATCGGTTTATATGGCAGCTATATCAGGTTATTGACCGATTTGAACCATACTTAGCACAGTTGTTGGATATCGTAGCAGAACACGTCGTGCAAAATTTGATTCAAATCGGATAAGAATTGCGCACTCTAGAGGCTCAAGAAGTCAAGACCCAAGATCGGTTTATATGGCAGCTATATCAGGTTATGGACCGATTTGAACCATACTTGGCACAGTTGTTGGATATCATAAAAAAACACGCCGTACAAAATTTCATTCCAATCGGATAAGAATTGCGCACTCTAGAGGCTCAGGAAGTCAAGACCCAAGATCGGTTTATATGGCAGCTATATCAAAACATGGACCGATATGGCCCATTTACAATACCAACCGACCTACACTAATAAGAAATATTTGTGCAAAATTTCAAGCGGCTAGCTTTACTCCTTCGGAAGTTAGCGTGCTTTCGACAGACAGACGGACGGACGGACAGACGGACGGACGGACAGACGGACGGACGGACAGACGGACGGACATGGCTAGATCGACATAAAATGTCACGACGATCAAGAATATATATACTTTATGGGGTCTCAGACGAATATTTCGAGTAGTTACAAACAGAATGACGAAATTAGTATACCCTATGTATCTTATGGTGGAGGGTATAAAAAGCGGAGTGGCTACAAAGAAAATTTTAATTTTTTGTTGATCCAGTAGCATATCTATGTTTTGCAAAGAAAGGTTTTTATTTTTTGACAAATAATGCTTATGGACTTATGTGGATTTAAAAAAAGACAATTTGCTGTGGCGCACTTAAAAATATTTTTGAGGTCATTATTTAATTTCCGTATGCACTGCGCAATATCGTTCAAAGGGCAGGTTATGTAGACTTGTATATCGTCAGCATACAATTGTGCTTTGCTATGTACCCATTGGAGAGGAAAGTCATTTATATAGAGTGTGAAAAATAGAGACCCCAAAATAGATTCTTGAGGTACACCCTTATCAACACTCAATGATTTTGAAGTTTTATTTCCAGAGTACACAGATTGAGATTGATCGGAAAGGTAGGAATATATAAGATGTATCGAAGTGTTAGAAAAAAAAGAAACTTCGAAGTATGAAACGGAGGTTGCGGTGATCAATTGTGTCAAATGCTTTAGAATGATCGAGAAGAATAAGAAAGCAAAGTTTGTAATAATCGATCGCACATCTTATAGATTTCGAAATTTCTATTAATGGACTAACACAGCTATGATCGGCCCGGAAACCCGACTGTGTATCAATTATCAAAGAATTACTATGGATATGGTCAGTAATTTGCTAGTGCAGTACCTTTTCGAATATTTTAGATAATAGGATAGTATTGCTATAGGCCTGTTTACCATATTTGACTTCAAGGCTGGGATAGTCCTTGTATGTTATTGATCAATATCTTAATATGTTCATAGTATTGCTATGGGCCTGTATTCCATGTTTGACTTCAAGACTGGGATAATCCTTGTATGTTTATGATCAATATCTTAATATGTTCATAGGTTACGTAGCTTTTTGCGAGAAATATAAGACTAAAAATTTTTCCGTTATGGATTTGTGTGATTTAAAAACAAGTAAAAGCGTGCTATGTTCGACCGGGCCAACTCTTGGGAACCCACCACGATGGATTCTGCTAAATTAAATTTAAATGCATAATTTTATTCCACATGCCAAACTTCTGTCGCACCACAAAAAAAGTTTCTAGGAACCCAACAAGGATGATCGAGAGATTGGTTTACATAGGAGCTATATCAGGTTATAGACTGATTTGTACCGTATTTGATACAGTTATTGGAAGTCATAACAAAACACTACATGCAAATTTTCAGCCAAATCGGATGACATTTGTGGCTTATAAGGGCTCAAGAAGTCAAATCGGTAGATCGGTTTATATGGGTGCTATATCAGGTTATTGACCGATATAAACCGCATTTGGCATGCAAAATTTCAGCCAAATCGGACAAAAACTGCGGCATCCAAGGGCTCAAGAAGTCAAATTGGGAGATCGGTTTATATGGGAGCTTATCAGCTTATAGACCAATTTGGAGCGTACTTGGCACAACATCTGAAAAAATTCAACCAAATCGGATAAGAAGTGCAGTTTCCACAAGAAATCAAATTGGGAGATCGGTTTATATGGTCGTCGATCGTCGACTCCGAGCTGCATCCCGCAGTGCGACAACTCTTTGGGGAAAGTTTTTTAAATGACCATGCAAGGCACCTCGCAAATGTCGCCAACATTAAGAGGGGATAAACAACGCTTAGTCCGATGATCTCGCCTGGACTCGAACGCGTTCAGCGTCATAGGCTACATTGGCATGAATTCTATATCCGCATAGATATTAGAGAGTTAAAGAAGGCGCAGCGGAGCGGGCCCGATAGTAGCCTTTATATTAACCGATCACCGGATTTGACTTCTTGAGCCCTTGGAAGCCTCAGTTTTCATTAGATTTGGCTGAAATTTGGATCAAGGACTTAAATTATGACTTTAAATATCCAAGCCAACTTTGATACGTATCGGTTCATAAACAGATATAGCCTCTGTATAAACCGATCCCCCGATTTGACTTCTTCAGCCCCTAAAAACCTCAATTTTCATTCGATTTGGCTGAAATTTGGAACAAGGTCTTGAATTGTGACTTTTAATATCCATGCCAACTTTGATACGTATCGGTTCATAAACAGATATTGCCTCCATATTAACCGATCACCGGATTTGACTTCTTGAGATCTTGGAAGGCTCAATTTTCATCCGATTTGGATGAAATTTGGAACAAAGCCTTGACTTATGACCTCCAACATTAATGCGAAGTATGATCAGAATCAGTCTATAAATACATATAGCCCCCATATAAACCGATCCCCTAATTTGACTTCTTCACCACTTAGAAGCCTAAATTTTCACCCGATTTGGCTAAAATTTTACCCAAACCCCTATTTTATGACTTACAATATCAGTGCCAAGTTTTATTTGAATCGGCCAGCATGCTGATATAGGCCCCCTAATACCTCCGAAGCTTCCACTTCAAATGTCAAAAACTCCCATCTCTGATATTAACCTCGATTGATTGAGAATAATACTACGTTTTATTCACCATCTTTATATCAATTCATGGAATTTCATCAGTGATTACCGTAATACGAATGGATTGTCCAAAATAGTCATCATTTCAGTTTCAGGATAAAAAAGCCTTCTCACTAATGGCGTGGGAACGAACAAATCTCTTCCAATGATTTTTATAAAGAATAATATGTTCACATGTACATATCCTTCGAGTTCTCATTAAATTGAATGCTTAATTACAAACTGATTGAAGTTCTTTTTTTGTCGCCCGCGCTGGTTTAACGTATTCAAGTGAAATGAGTACTGATAAATTATTATTGTCATTTGCGCTTATATCTTTTCATACGTTAGCGAGTGTGTTTGTCGGATTGCATGCCGTACTATTCAATTCTCCTCCATATTTTTTCACTTCGATTGCTAAAAAAGACGGATATTGTGTGAAATTCAGTTACAATTAAATTTAATTAAAGTGATAATTGCAAAATTGTAACCAACCTGCATAAAAATGCCGCATCAAACAATAATTTAACATGCGTGAATACGCATATTGTAATTAACAAATATGTGTGTAAAGAATTGCATGCATATGCACTTGTGTTTTATACAAAAACACATTTTTAAAATGCATTCATAGTAATTTATCATGTGACGACGATTGAATTGTGGTGCAGATGAATACTCTCCGAATATTCCATTCATTTATTCAGATCTTAACTTTTAATGCAATAAGAGCAAAACGCTGCTTAATCTATTGACTCACTCATCAAACTGACTCAGACGTTTTCGTCCATTGTGATACCACAGGAACAGAAGAAGGAAGATGCCTCCTAGTTCCTACCGTTGAACCATCCAGACCGCTTTAAAAAGCCCAATAACTTGTGAATGTTCACATCTGCTAAATCAGACAGTTTCTCAAAGAAATGAGAACCTAATGTGAAACTCCTTCTGACTGCCAGTGCGGGACACACACACAGCAGTTATTATATAGTCTCTTCTCGATGTCCTCACAGCTTTTGCAAAAGTCGTTTCTGCAACCTTCAGTCTGTTAGCATCTTTTCCGATTAGATAGTGACCTGTCACGACGGACACAATGACTGAGACGTCTGTTCTAGCCAATGACAGCAAAGCGGTAGAACTCTTCAAATCAAGATTAGGCCAAATAGTTTTTGAATGACCATCTATCATTCGTTGTCCTTCGGGCCTAGTCTTGAAAACTAAGCTCACATGTCGCTAGAGGCATTCCAGTGTCCCTGGAATGTATAGGGTAGTTCCTAGTCTCGCAGGCTCGCCCGCTTTATAATTCCATGCGATACCTGTGTGGCCCGGCACCCTTAACAGGTGAATTTCGAACTGTTCACCCATCTCGTTGGGAGATCGGCGATGTACAAGGGCGATTAAATTCAATGCTATGGGATTAGATGAAATTGATCCACGCTTTCTGAGGCTGTTACTACCTGTCTTAATACCCTACATAACTTACATTTCCAACTCCATATTGACTAAATCGATTCTTGGTCCTCTACTGTTCTCCATTCATGTAAATGATCTTCCGGATGTTCTAGCTAACTGTAAAACACAAATGTATGCTGATGATCTGCAGCTATATATTGGTACAAAAATAAGCGATATTCAAAAATGTGTATCTGATATAAATAAACTTTGCATAAACTCATCAAAGTCGAAACTACTCGTAATATATAGACGTAAATTAACTATCCTGGATAATTTAATTGTACATCCTAACAACACTTGAATACCACGAGTTGAAACTGCTTGAAACTTGGGTTTAACTTTTAACTGCAATTAACCTGGACTAATCACATCAGTAAGACCCTTGGCCAAGCGTTTGGAATGCTGCGTAATCTGTGGGCAGTCCGCCTCTCCACACTATTTCAAATCTGCAAGCTGCTTGTAAAACCATATCCGATTACCACTCATCTATATGGCTGGGAAGTTTTCTGCAACTGTGATTATAAAGGTAATCGCAGACTTACTGTTGCCTTCAATGACATTACCAGATACATCTTTAATAGAAAGTATTTTACAATTTGCGCTACAAGTTTTTAATGTATCCTTTAAAATTTATCTAAATACAAGAAGTATAATTCTGCTTCACAAATGCGACCATTGTATATGCCTTGACAGCGAGGGAACCCTCTATGTAGCCGACTAAATCGTGAAGGGCTGTTTCAGTGGATTTGCCTTTACTATATGCATGCTGCTGCAGCAACAGGTGATCTCAAGGGATCTTTGATCTAAGATATGTCTCTATCAACCACTCAAGAGTCTCCAGCTTAAAGGCCTTTTAGTATTTCCTCACTAGACATTGTCCATACATTCTCTGACTGCTGGATATAGGCCTCGAGGACAAAATCTTCCTTTGTCTAGAGGCCTCAGATGTATCCTTAACGGGGCTGCAGAATTCTGCCCAGAATTTTTTCTGAGCCTTTCTCAGCTCGCACTTATATTTTCGGCGAATCCGAATTTCCCCATATTTGGTGATGTTCATTAGCATCACTCCCTACAACGAGGCTCTTCTTCCCTACTGAAGGCTGCATCTCTGAATCGTGTGCATTATATAGGTAAGCCAGCCAGTAACAAGACTTGACTATTTCAAGGCTGGCTACTACTAAATCTTCAGTGCTTAGCGACGAAAAAAGAAAAACATTTAGACTACTCTTTGCAAGAATTCAGGTTCTGTGTCTCCCATTCCCTTTACCCTTGAGAAGTTTAAATCCCGTAATTCTGAGTCCACGAACCATTCCTCCACACACCCATTTTTCCTGGGTAAGAACCACGTTAAATCCACCTGCCATCAAGAGAAGCTTTAGTGCCGCCGAAGCGGCCTTACAATGCTGGAGATTTATCTGTAGGAACCGGATCATAGTCAGGATTCAGAACTTCCACTACTGTTGTGTTAGCCTCGTCTTCTGATTCCATCAGTAGTTCATCCCCACAAGGTTCGTTAGTTCTTGTCATGGCGAGAAAACTGTGAACCACTCTCCCTCAGAAAACTGGACACTCGCGGTGTGGACGATTCCTCCTTAGATGATTCACTAACTGCTGCTGTCGAAGCACTTTTTGAGTTCAGTTCTTTCCCGCTGGCACATACCTTCAACCCAGTCCAATTGGATGACCCACCCTTACAGGGCTAGTCCCCTTTTGATGACTTCACCTACTGTATCGATTGTCGCAATCCGCCAGACTTTAGCGATGTGATCGATAGTTCCTCAGGCAAGTGTTCAGCAAGAACTGCTGAGTCATCTCCTAATTCCCCAACCCCACCGCTTCTATAGGCCTTTAGTTTCAACTTCTTGAATTCATAGGATACAACTCCTTCGGACTTGTTGAGGTCTGCGAGACAGCCGGAGTTAAGTACGAATACTGCATGTCTCCGGCCACCATCAGCCAGTCTGTGGTTGAAAGTTTGGGATTACATTCCCTTAGTCTTCCAAGTATGGGTTCAGGATCTGAGGGATCACCAAAACGAATATCCGTGAATTAGATGAGATTTAATATTAAGTTTAAGTTCACTATTCTAAGCCCCACATGCCTATGGATATTCAGGTTCAGCCTTATACAGAAGTAATCACGTTTTCTTACTCCTTTTGTGTAATATTGTTCTTGGTAACTGTTGTCCCTTTTACTTTATCCACTACTGTATATGGAGGGTTTGTCTAAATCTGAACCCAAATTGGAAGTGTTTGTTCCTAGGCTAAACAAGTTAAAGCGTGCTAAGTTCGACCGGGCCGAATCTTATATACTCTCCACCATGGATCGCATTTGTCGAGCTTTTGCCACGGTATCTCTTTTAGGCAAACATTTCAGCCAAATCTAGTAAGAATTGCGCACTTTAGAGGCTGTAGAAGTAAAATAGGGAGATCGGTTTATAGGGGGGCTGTATTAGGCTAAAAACCGATTCATGCCATATTCGACACGTAGGTTAAAGTTCATGAGAGAAGCCGTTGTACAAAATTTCAGTCAAATGGGGTAATACTTGCGCCCTTTAGAGGCTCAAAAAGTCAAGATCCCAAATTGGTTTATATGGCAGCTATATCAGGTTATGGACCCATTTGAAATATTGTTAGCACAGTTTTTGAAAGTTATTACAAAACACCTCATGCAAAATTTCAGCTAAATCGGATAATAATTGCGCCCTCTAGTAGCTCAAGAAGTCAAGACCCCCGATCGGTTTATATGGCAGCTATATCAGGTTATGGATCGATTTGAACCATTCTTACTACAGTTGTTGAAGGTCATAACAAAACACATCATGCAGTATTTCAGCCAAATCGGATATAAATTTCTCCTTGTAGAGGCTCAAGAAGTCAAGACCCCAGATCGGTTTATATGGCAGCTATATCAGTCTATATACCGATTCGAACTATTCTTAGCACAGTAGTTGAAAGTCATAATAAACACCTCATGTAAAATTTCAGCCAAATCGGATAATAATTGCGTCCTCTAGTGGCTCAAGAAGTCAAGACCCCAGATCGGTTTATATGGCAGATATATCAGGTTATAGACCGATTTTAACTATTCTTAACACAGTTGTTGGAAGTCATAACAAAACACGTCTTGCAAAATTTCAGCCAAATCGGATAGGAATTGCGACTCTAGAGGCTCAAGAAGTCAAGACCCAGATAGGTTTTTATGACAGCTATATCAGGTTATAGACCGATTTCAACCATACTCAGCACAGTTGTTGCAAGTCCAAATAAAACACCTCACGCAAAAATTCAGCCAAATCGGATAAAATCTTGAGCCTCTAGTGGCTCAAGATCCCAGATAGGTTTATATGGCAGCTATATCAAAACGTGGACCGATATAGCCCATTTACAATCCCAACAGACCTACACTAGTAAGAAGTATTTGGTCAAAATTTCAAGCGGCTACCTTTATTTTTTCGAAAGTCAGCGTGCTTTCGACAGACAGACGGACGGGGCAGACGGACGGACATGGCTAGTTCGACTTAAAATGTCATGACGATCAAGAATATATATACTTTATGGGGTCTTACACGAATATTTCGAGTAGTTACAAACAGAGTGACGAAATTAGTGTACCCCCATCACATGGTGGAGGGTATGATTGAATAACATATCCGACCTATACCTTGATTGCAAAACATTAATTTTAGAAAAAACCAGTTAGGAAGGGCAAAAGTCATATATGGGAGCTTTATCTAAATCTGAACCGATTTCGAGAAAACTTCTTAGATATTGTGGTAGTCGTCGAGGAAAGCGTTGTGCAAAATTTTGACAAGATGGGTCAAAAACTGCGCTTGCTGTGACAATAGAAGTGAAAATTGGGCGATATATATATATATATATGAGAGTTATATCTAAATCTGAACCGATTTTCCTGAAATGCACCGGTAATTACGAGTGTCAAGAGAAAATCCTTCCTGCTAAAGTTCGAGACAATAGCTTAACAAATAACCATTTAAATGCATTATTACTGCAAATCAGACGAACATATATATGGAAGCTATGTCTAAATCTGAACCGATTTCGACCAAACTCTATATATATTGTGGAGGTCGTCTATAAAAGCCTAATACGAAGTTTTGGCAAGATTGGCCAATAATTTAGCTTGTAGTGGTTCATGGAATGAAAATTGGACTGTATACATATATTGCAGCTATATCTAAATCTAAACCGATTTTTGCCAGGAATATCGAGAGTCGCGAGAAAACCCTTCCTGCAAAATTTCGAGAGAATCGGTTAACAAACGACCAATCGGTTAAGACTTGCGCCCTCTAGAGGCTCAAGAAATTAAGACTCAAGATCGGTTTATATGACAGCAATATCAGGTTATGGACCGATTCGAACCATACTTGGCATAGTTGTTGAATATCTTAACAAAATACATTGTGCACAATTTCATTCCAATCGGATAAGAATTGCGCTCTCTAGAGGCTCAAGAAGTCAAGACCCCAGATCAGTTTATATGGATGTTATATTAGGTTACTGACCGATTTGAACCATACTTGGCACAGTTGTTGGATATGATAACAAAACACGTAGTGCAAAATTTCGTTCCAATCGGATAACAATTGCGGTTTATATGGCAGCTATATCTAAACATGGACCTATATGGCCCATTTACAAAATCAACCGACACTAATAAGAAGTATCTGTGCAAAATTTCAAGCGGCTAGCTTTACTCCTTCGGAAGTTAGCGTGCTTTCGACAGACAGACGGACGGACGAACGGACAGACGGACGGACATGGCTAGATCGACATAAAATGTCGCGACGATCAAGAGTATGTATACTTTATGGGGTCTCGAAATTAATATACCCCCCATCCTATGGTGGAGGGTATAAAAAGATGTCCGGTAAAAATTGCATCCAACTATTATCGTATATGCGGGGAAGATGATGAGACGTTGGGGCATTTCTTTTGTTATTGCCCGGCTTTCGCGTCTGGCAGATACCGGCACTTAGGTGGGGACACTATACCAGACATGAACCAACTTAGGGGAGTGGCATGGAAAGCAATTAAGGATTTTGTAAGTAGCGCGCAATTCTTAATTTAGATTTTCTTTTTCAAGGATACTTTTTGTATTTAGAGCGCACAACAAGCCAATAATTAGCTTAGGTGCATATACATAGTGGCATGGGGCGGATTAATATCTGCACCTTCTTTTCTACCTAACCTTACCTATATATATGCTTATAATTTGCATCAATTCCTAATTTATTGAAAATAAAATAAGAAAAGGAAATAGAACTAACAAGTAAAAGTGCTAAGTTCGACATGGCCGAATCTTGGGAACCCACCACCATGGATTCTGCTCAAAATTTACACAAAATAAATTTCTTTGATATGCATAATTTTGTTCTAAGTACCAAACTTTGACAGAAAAATGAAGGCTTCTAGAAATCAAGCAGGGATAATCGAGATACCGGTTTATATGGGAACCATATCTGTTATAGACCGGTTTTGATCGTACTTAGCAGGTTTTTAGCCGTACTTATTAGAAGTCACAACAGAACACTATTTGCAAAACTTCAGCCAAGTCAGATAAAAATCTTGGCTTGTAAAGGCTCAAGAAGTCAAATCGAGAGATCTGTTTATATGGGAGCTATATCATGCTCTTGACCGATGTAGACGATACTTAGCACAGTTATTGAGAGTCATGATAGAACACTATGTGCAAAATTTCAGCCAAATCGGGTGAAAATTGACGCTTCCAGAACTCAAATTGAGAAATCGGTTTTTATGGGATCTATATCATCATATATTCTTGACCGATTTGAACCGTACTTACCATAGCTGCTAGAAATCATAACGGAACACTTTGTGCTAAATTGCAGCAAATTCGGAAAAAATCGCGGTTTCCAATGGCCCAAGAAGTCAAATCGGTAGATCGGTTTACATGGGAGCTATATCAGTTTCTTGACCGATTTAGATCGCAGTTAGCACAGTTGTTAGAAATCATGAGCAAAATTGCTTCCAGGGGCTCAAAAATTACAATCTGGAGATCGATGTTTATATAGGAGCTATATCCAAATCTGAGCCGATATGGCCCATTTGCAATTCCCAATGACCTACATCAATATTAAGTATATGCGCAAAATTTCAAGCGGCTAGCTTTACGCGTTCGACCGCTATCGTGATTTCGACAGACGGTCGGACGGACGGACATGGCTAGATTGACTCAGGATGTCTAGACGATCAAGGTTCAATCAATATTTTGAGGTGTTATAAACGGAATAACTACCGTCCTATGGTAGTGGGTATAAAAATCAGAACTTTAAAGAAATTTCTGCGTTAGCGCAGTTTAGACTTTTTTTCCTTTGTCAATTTTTTTAAAGCGTTTTAAATTATATTTGATTTATTTTTGTCAAATTATAAACAATTTATGTCATCATATAAAATAATAATTTTCAAAACTGAAATTGGTTTCATCAAAGTAAATTTCTCTAGAAAGCTTTTTCATTCAATTAGCCGAGGATGCACACAAATTAATGTTAAATATATAGCAGCAAAGGTAAGAGTAACATGAAAGTTGCCCTCATAGAAAACATCTGCCGACTAATAGGATTTAACAAACATCTTTTCTATTTTAACGCATGTCCTTACTTTAAGAGTCTGTATTTTTTTGTGAACATGGAATCTGACTCGTCAAATTTCATTAAAGGTTTTTGTACGTATCCCTTATGAAAATTAAGGGAGCCTGAGCCCCTCCCAGATTGATTTCGCCTAAAGAAAAAATTTTAATTAAGTATATTCTAAACAAACATTTTTAGCAAACATTTTTAACAAACATTTTTTAAGGACAAAATTTAATTTTTATAATATTCTACAAATTAAAATAATTTTTCTTAACTACAAAATTGTAATTAAATTCTTAGTATAAACAAAATTTTAATGGCATTAAAAAATAGCTTATTTAGTTTTACAGTGAACGGTGAAAGGTAAAATTAAAAAAAAAAAATTAAAAATTATCGATATCTTGACAAATATACGATAAGTTGTACCAAATATGATATATTGAAATCATACCAGGAGTGGACTAAAAAGTACTTAAGTGCTGTAATTGGTACTGTTTAGTAGTTTCTTTATAGATTGAGCTACAGCTCTGAAATTTAGAATACAGTTACATCTAGGCACTATGTACTGAGCGACTAGAAGATTTTTTTTTAATTCGTTCATTTTGGTACTCAGTTGTTGGAAGTTATAACGAAACACAACATGCAAAATTTCAGCCAAATCGGATAATAATTGCGTCCTCTAGTGGCTCAAGAAGTCAAAATCCAAGATCGGTTTATATGGCAGCTGTATCAAAACATGGACCGATATGGCCCATTTGTAATCCAAATCGACCTACACTAATAAGAAGTATTTGTGCAAAATTTTAAGCGGATAGCTTTACTCCTTCGAAAGTTTGCGTGCTTTCGACAGAAAGACATGGCTGGAGCGACTTAAAATGTCATGACAATGAAGAATATATATACTTTATGGGGTCTTAGACGAATATTACGAGGAGTTACAAACAGAATGACGAAACTAGTATACCCCCATCCTATGGTGAAGGGTAAAAAATGTCATTAAAATGAAGCTGATTCGCTAACACTATCAATATTAAACTAAGATATTCCCAAAGAAACCAGATTTTGAAGGCTTTGAAAGATTAGGAGCAGCCTATAAGTAGTGTGTTAGCAAGCAGTACAATATTTATCTCTGACTTTAACCAAATGGCACCGCCTATTTTCAGACAAAGTTTGAGGTATCTTTACCAATTTCGCAGTAACAGAAGAATTTTGGCAATTTTAGATTTTGAAAAAATGGGCCCCCCAAAGTAAAATCCTGGCTGCGTCCCTAACTCCCATATAAACCGATCTCCCGATTTGACTTCTTGAGTCCCTGGAGTCGCAATTTTTGTCCGATTTGGGCTGAAATATTGATGTAGTGTTTTGTTATGACATCCAACAACTGTGCTAAGTACGGTCCAAATCAGTCTATAACCTGATATAGCTCCCATATATACCGATCTACCGATTTGACTTCTTGAGCCCTTACAAGCCGAAATTTTTGTCCGATTTGGTTGAAATTTTGCACGTAATGTTATGTTATGACTTCCAACAATTGTGCCAAATGAGGTCCAAATCAGTCTATAACCTGATACAACTCCCATGTAAACCGTTCTCTCGATCATCATATGAATAATACTTAACACAGTTGTTGGAAGAGATACCAAAACGCTACGTGCAAAATTCAAATCGTCGGTTTATATGCAGCTATGGGTTGCCCAAAAAGTAATTGCAGATTTTTCATATAGTCGGCGTTGACAAATTTTTTTACAGCTTGTGACTCTGTAATTGCATTCTTTCTTCTGTCAGTTATCGGCTGTTACTTTTAGCTTGCTTTAGAAAAAAAGTGTAAAAAAAGTATATTTGATTAAAGTTCATTCTAAGTTTTATTAAAAATGCAAAACTTTCTTTTAAAAAATCCGCAATTACTTTTTGGGCAACCAAATATATCAAAACATGGACCGATTTGGCCTATTTACAATCCCAACCGACCTACACTAATAAAAAGTATTCGTGCAAAAATTCAAGCGGCTAGCTTTACTCCTTCGAAAGTTAGCGTGCTTTCGACAGACAAACGGACAGACATGGCTAAATCGACTTAAATTGTCATAGCGATCAAAAATATATATACTTCATGGGGTCTTAGACGAATAGCTACAAACAGAATGCCAAAAATTAGTATACCCCCATTCTTTGATGGAGGGCATAAAAACACACGAGCGATCAGGACGTGGAATGGGCAATGGCATTGACGTAAATGGTACGTTCACGCAAGGATGTAATAACGAGGAGTTAATAAGATTTGCAGTGTGCAAATATGCATTTGGGGACCGATCACCTATACGATTTGAATAGATATGCAACATTAAAGTCTGACTAGATTTTGATGTTGGTTCTATGTATTAAAAGTAGTACGTACACTCGCTGGTGTATTGTATTATATATGTAGTCGTCTCTGCCGGACTTTTGCCATTCCTGACTGGTTTATCTCTACTCATGAGTAGAGATAAGCAATGGTTATTTTATAACTGTTTAAGAATTTTTAGCTAATAGAGGATAAATATCCTGAACCAACTTGTATCATATACAATAATTAACTCATAGTCACGAAAATAATTTTTCTGTGTGTATGTATATGCATTGCCGTAAATAACATGAGTCTGAAAAGAAAAGAAGACAAAGTTATGCTGTTTATAATGAATTTTGTTCATGAAACATTTTCTTTGCTGACTCCATATTTGAAACCTGTGACACTCTCCGCACTTCTTTTTCTTCAATGCTTCTGTAATATCCTTATAAACATCAATACACGTTCATTTGATTTTATCTTTGGGATTAATACTTATAATAAATTCCAATTGCATATTTATTTGTTAAAACAAATATCCACATTCACAAGTAAATTCATAAATTGAAAATTTCTTTGTAGTAAAATATTCACCTCAACTTTTCCTCACGTCCTACGAATGCGGTGGCATCGAACAGAGACAATCTTGACATTTCGATCGATGTTACAACTTGAAGTTATCATAAAAATTAATCACGTTCTTCAAAAAAATTTATATGCAGGCATCAATAGAGAAAGGACAAAAGTAACCGAATTAGAAGAGCAACTCTTAACACCTAATATGCAGGATGAAAGTCCACTTACTCACAGTCACACTGACATTAAAACTTTTTCCATTTTCTCTAAGATGAATATTTCTGACATCCTAATAATGACACAGTCCTGGTCACACTCACACTTAGAGGGACAAACACACATAGAATGCACATTGGTCTAAACGCCTAAAGTTCTTCGACAAAAAAAATTATTAAAGAAACAATGATATTGCGCTATACTCTTACCTCACCTAAAAATCTGAATGAACAACCCTTACTCAGTTACAATAGAAGTCAAAAATGGAAGAAACTAAAGTAATGGGGTATTGGTATGATCTGTAAATCAAGACTTTAAAATGTTGAGCAAGTTTCTATACCCTCCACCATAGGATGGGGGTATACTAATTTCGTCATTCTGTTTGTACCTCCTCGAAATTTCCCTCTAAGACCACATAAAGTATATGTATTCTCGATCGTTATGACATTTTAAGTCGAACTAGCCATGTCCGTCCGTCTGTCTGTCGAAAGCACGCTAATTTTCGAAGGAGTAAAGCTAGCCGCTTGAAATTTTGCACAAATACTTCTTAATACCACCAAATATCGGAAAAGTGTGAAACATTTCTCTACCGAATATGGCCCAGATCGGACCATATGCGAACATATCTTATATATAAAAATCAATTTGTGTTTGTTTGTATTTTTGTTTGTCTGTTTGTATGTTTGTGTGTTCCTTATAGACTCAGAAACGGTTGAACCGATTTTCTTGAAATTTTCACTGATGGTGCATAATGATCCCGTGGTGAAAATAGGGTACTACATTTTTTGATATCTTAAGGGGGGCGGACCCTCCCCCTTACCCTAATTTTCATAAACATCAGATGTCGGAGATGGGTGGTGCGATTTAAGCGAAATTTTGTGTGCTCTCATATAGTACCCTAAAAATAAAAATTTGGTATCCAAATTTCGGATGGGGTACCTAGGGGGGCCGCCCCATCCTAAAACCTACCAAATATATATATGAACCAATCACGACAATATAGGACTCAAATGAAAGGTATTTAGGATAAGAAAACGTATCTGATATCCAATTGTCGGACTAAGTGTTAGGGGGACCACCCCAGCCCCAAAACACCCCTACATCGGACATATTTGCCGACCATGGCAATATCAGACTCAAATGAAAGGTATTTGCGAGTAGAATACGAATCTGATATCCAAATTTGGGACCACGTTTCTGGGGGTCCACCCCTTCCCCCAAACAGGACTTTTTTACTGTCCATGGGAATATGGGGCTTAAATAAAGGTTATTTGAATTTAGAGTACGATTCTGATATCCAAATGTGGGACCAAGTGTTTGTGGGGCCGCCTCTCACCAAAAACATCCCCCAAAGGGGACAAATATACGACCATAGCAATATGGGGCTCAAATGAAAGGTATTCGGGAGTATAGCACGAATTTGATCTCAATATTCGGGAAAAGTGTCTATGGGGCCTCCCCACTCCCACAACACCACCCAAATAGTAAGTATTTGCTGACTATTGCAATATGAGACTCAAATAAGAGGGTTTTTGGAGTGGAACACGAATCCGATATAAATTTTCAAGGCCAACTCACTGAGTGGCCGCCCATCCCCCAAAACACCCCCCAAGCCGGTCATGTTTGCCGACAATGGAAATATGGGGCTCAAATTAAAGGTATGTTGAAGTAGACCACGTATCTGATATCAACATTAGGGGCCAACTGTCTAGCGGACGTCGCACCACCATAACAACCCCCAAATAGGACGTAATTGCTTACCAAGACAATTTGGGTCTTAAAGAGAGTGGAACTAAATATTTATAGTTTTTAGGGCCAATACCCCAAACCGGACAAAAACGAATTTTTTGAAAACGAATTTGATATTCAAATTTGAGGCCAATGGCAATATGGAGTTCAAATAAATGATATATATATAAATGCGAATAGAGCACGTTGCTGATATATTTTTTGCAGGGCTTAGAATTTGGGGGACCACCCCAATCCCCAAAACACCCCTAAATCGGACATATTTACCGACCATGCCAATATGTGGCTCAAATGAAAGGTATTTGAGATTAGAAAACGATTTTGATAAACTTTTTTGGGGCCATCTGTTTGGGGGATGCATCATCCTGTAAACTCCTCTTCAGCCAATGGCAATGGCAATATGGGGTTTAAATGAATGGTATTTGAGAGCAGAGCACGATGCTGACATTTTTCAGGGCCAAGTATCTGGGGGACCACCTCTCCCCTTACATCCAAACTTAAATTCGTAGACCAATTAGGATCATATGGGATTCAAATAAAGGCACTTTTATTGTTAAACTGTTAGTCAAGCGATTTACTATACTCCTATCATGGTATTTCACTAAAAGCTCTTTAATTGTCGAAAATAAATATTCCAAGGAAACTTTTGTCCCATATAAAGTAAAAGAAGGCGCAGCGGAGCGGGCCCGGGTCAGCTAGTCTTCCATATAGATGGATCTTTCTACTTCTGGTCTTGGCTTCCTAAACGGTGTAGTTATTGCCCTATTTCGCTGGATTATGTTGCAGTGAGTTGTATTAAAGACCTCGATATCTCTGTCGTACATGGTATCGAAACCCTATATTGTAAATTTGGATATAGCTGTCACTAATCTCTCGATTTAAGGTCTTCGGCGCATAAAAACCAAATGTATTTTTCGCCCGATTTGGTCCCGATTGGACAACTGGGGGACAAACCTGATTTCACGAAAAAACTATATATGTATATATATATATATATATATATATAGTTATATCCGTTAGTGTGATTTTGTCATGTATCTATTTATGGGTTAAGTTAAAGTTTTGTGATATGTATGTACTCAAAAAAAAAAAAATGTTTTTTTGTATGATTGGTGTGAAAAAGTTAATAATTTAGACCAATGTGCAATGCCTTTCTTGCTATCGTCTCTAATATAGGACATGCGATTCACTTCGTCTAAGTGCAAACACATATCCGTAAAGTGTTTGGTAATCCTTTTCATATGTCCCGTAACTTGTTTTCTGCTCTTTTAGTATTTGTTGATTTTTTTGACACAACATGACTCTTTGCCATTGGTAATAATCCTTGGAAATACTTGTCCGTAACTAAATAGGCGAAACGCAAGGTATGTGGCGTGCGGTGTTATGGTGAATGCCTCCATACGTGCAGATACTAAATAAAGTTTTGTTATTAAAATCGTGCTGGTATTTTTCGGTCTTAGCTAAGTCATCACCATAATGGAAAGCAGGACTTGGGAAGCACAACAATATTTTTTTTTCTGTTGTGAAAGTTTTGTAAATCACCCTCTTAAAAACACTGCACTGACGAAAGCTTCATGGCGTTGTTCAAATTGGATGAATGTCTACAGGGAGAGAGAGATTAATATTCATCATGATTGGAGAAATATGTTAAACTTGCTCAACTATTATATGTGTTTAATTGGTACCAGCCAAATTTAAATGCAATAATTTAGTTTTTATACCCAACAACGTAGGAACTCATTTCGATTGTAACACGCCGAAATATTGATCTGGGACCTCATAAAATATATATTTATTCTTGATCGTCTTAGCAGTCTTTGTCGATCTAACCACATCCGTCCGTGGAAATGTAGAAATAACGATAGGGGTCGAACGAATCAACATATCCACTTTGCACACATACTTCTTATTGAAGCAGGTCGTTGGGGATTGCAAATGGGCCATTCAGGTTCAGATTTGGATACAGCTTTCATCAGGGACGTAAGCAGGATTTTTTTTGGTGGTGGCCCACCGCACATTTTTTATACTCAGCAACACAGGATGGGGGTATACTAATTTCGTCATTCCGTTTGTAACACTTCGAAATATGCGTCTAAGACCCCATAAAGTTCATACATTTTGATCGTCTTGACGGTATGAGTCGATTTAGCCATGTCCGTCCGTCTGTCTGTCGAAATCGCGATAGCGGTCGGACGCGTGAAGCTAGTCGTTTGAAATTTTGTACACATACTTAATAATGATGTAGGTCGTTGGGGATTGCAAATGGGTCATATCAGTTCAGATTTAGATATAGCTCCCATACAAACCGAGGTCTCGATTTGACTTCCATAGCCCCTGGAAGCCGTAATCTTGGCCCGATTTGGCTGAAATTTCGCATGTAGTGTTCTGCTATGACTTTCAACAACTATGCTAAGTATGGTTCAAATCGGCAGATAACCTGATATAGTTCCCATATAAACCGATCTCCCGATTTGACTTCTTGATTCCTTACAAATCGCAATTTTTGTCCGATTTGGCTTATAATTTGCATGCGGTGTTCTGTTACGACTTCCAACAACTGTGCTAAAAAGCGTCCATATCAGTCCATAACCTAATATATTTCGAATGTAAACCGATCACTCGATCGTCCTTGTTCGGTTCCTAGAATCTTTAATTGTTGTTGGTTTGATAGAAGTTTGGTATGTCAATAAAATTATGCCTTTCAACTAAATTTATTTTGTAAAAATTTTTAGCAGAATCCATGGTGGTGGGTTCCCAAGATTCGGCCCGGACGAACTTAGCAAGCTTTTACTTGGATCTTTCTTTGCCCTCTAATTGATGTCAAATTGCGACAAACGTAAGTGTAATATAAAACACATTTTTATACCCACCACCATATGATGGGGGTATACTTATTTCGTCATTCTCTTTGTAACACCTCGAAATATACGTCTAAGACCCCAAAAAGCATATATATTCTTGATCGTCATGACATTTAAGTCGACATGGGCATGTCCCTCCGTCTGTCTGTCTACCTAAAGCACACTAACTTTGAAGGAGTAAAGCTAGGCGCTTGAATTTTTGCACAAATACTTTTTATTAGTGTAGGTCGGTTGGGATTTAAATGGGGCAAATCGGTCCATGTTTCGATATAGCTGCCATATAAACCGAACTTGCATCTTGACTTCTTGAGCCTTTAGAGGGCGCAATTCTCGTCCGATTTGGCTGAAATTTTGAATAAGGTGTTTTAGTATCACTTCTAAAAATTGTGCTAAGCATAATTCATATCGGTTCATAACATGATATTGCTGCCATATAAACCGATCTGGGATCTTGATTTCTTGAGCCTCTAGAGGGCGCAATTCTCATCCAATTTGGCAGAAATTATTTACAGCGGCTTCTCCCTTGACCATCAGCAAACGTGTCCAATTTGGTCTGAATCGAACTATAGGTTGATACACCTCCCATATAAACCGTTCTTTCGATTTTGCCTTTTGAGCACCTAAAAGGTGCGATTCTTATCCGAATGGACTGACATATTACACAATGTTCAGCATTCCATTCATTTATGTCGATCTAGCCATGTCTGTCCGTCCGTCCGTTCATCTGTCTGTCGAAAGCACGCTAACTTCCGAAGTAGAAAACCTAGCCACTTGAAATTTTGCACAAATACTTCTTATTAGTGTAGGTCGGTTGGTATTGTAAATGGGCCATATCGATCCATGTTTTGATATAGCTGCCATATAAACCGATCTTGGGTCTTGACTTCTTGAGCCTATAGAGGTCGCAATTATTATCCGATTTACCTGAAATTTTGTACGACGGATTCTCTCATTATAATCAACATACGTGTTTATTATGGTCTGAATCGGTCTATAGCCCCATACAGCTCCCATATAAATCGATCTCCCTATTTTACTTCTTGAAACCCCAAAGGGCGCAATTCTTATTCGAATTGGCTGACATTTTACACAGGTCTCCAACATATAATTTAATTGTGGTCCAAACCGGACCATATCTTGATACCGCTCTAATAGCAGAGCAAATCTTTTCTTATATCCTAAGAAGACATGCCGGGAAAAGAACTCGACAAATGCGATCCATGGTGGAGGGTAAATAAGATTCGGCCCGGCCGAACTTAGCACGCTTTTACTTGTTATATATAAGATATGCTTGGTTTGGCAGAAATATGGTTCGTAAAATAAAATTGTGCCCTTCAATTAAGCTCAGTTTGTGTAAATTTTATCGGAATCCTTGATAGTGGGCTGACAAGATTCGGCTCGGCCGAACTTTGCACGCTGTTACTTGTTTGTACCCACCACCATAGGTAAAACAATTTATTATACCCCTCACCGTCAGGATGCGCACAAAACTACCAAACGTGATATCATGAGTTAAAATCTCCGCGGCGGCAAATTATATATTATAGCATTTAAAGCGCAATAGAAGTGAGCTTGACAAAGAAAAACCCGAGAGCAAGCAAGACAAAAAAGGGACAGCAGCACGCCATACGACAACGGACAGTGGGCCAAATGGCGAAAAATTGGTAAAGAGTCCATATCCTTTGGGAGAAAGAGATCCAAAACAAAGAGATCAGGTTATGAACCGATTTGGACCAATCACTGTTGTTGAAAGTCATAACAAAACACTTCATGCATTATGTCAGCCACATCGGTTAACAATTCCGCTCTCTAGAAGCTCAAGAAAGTAGTGTCAGGTACAAATAAATGAAAAGCGTGCACCCGTTTTTTGAATACGCTCAGTTTTCACGAACAGTTTCAAAGTCCGTACGAAACAATGTTTAGTATTTTAAAATTGTTTCGTATTAACTAAAATCAATCTGAACCAAATGACCAATTTGCAATGGCCAAAGCCTACAAAATAGAAATAGATAATATTTCATGCGGATAGCCTCATTCGTTCGAACGCTATAATGATTGCTATCTTTTGAACAGGTGGACGAATATGGCTAGACTGAATTAACCCATTAACGAAGAATGGGTAGAAAAATACCCTAGAGTTAGGAAAGAGGTAATCTAATGAAATTTGGGTGGGCATAAAGTGGACGAATGAAACTGGTTAAAAAATTGTTTCCGTCCTATAAGGTCTCAAAATTCTCAGGAGTGAGATTTTATGAGTCTTGTTGCATTCGATGGTTTCCATATTAAAATCTAAATTATACCTTTTTTGAAAGCAGCTGCGGTTTTATGAAAAAGTCATGAAAATCCACTTTTCTTTGCTAAATGATCGTTAAATATTAAGAACTTTTTTTAGTGCTCGGTGTCTACTCTGGAATTGGAGTCGAGCAATCTTCCAGAAGTCATAGTCGAGTAAAAATTGCTCGACTCCACAGCCCTGGTCTTTACTATATCCACTGTTATAATATATGGTGGCATATTGATTTAGTCAAATTATTTGTAACAACTCGAAATATCAATCTGCGTACTCTTAAAATATATAAAGGGTGATTTTTTAAAAGCTATAGGAAAGTTAAAAAAAAAACACAGAAAATTCAGAAAAATTTATAAAATTTTTATTTGAATCAATAGTACGGTCCATATATTTTAATGTTTGAAGATTATTTCGTGCAAATGTGGACCGTGACTGAGCCTCAAATGGTCCATCCACTTAGTCGAATTTTGGCATACACTTTTCAACATTTCGGCCGGTATCTCACGAATAAATGTTGTCTTTCAATGGTTCAATTGAAGCGGGCTTGTCTGTATAGACATGGGCTTTAACATAGCCCCACAAAAAGATAGTCTTAAGACGTTAAATCGCACGATCTAGGCCGCCAATTGACCGGCCCCGAACGTGAAAAAAAATGTTCACCAAACTCCCCTCCCAATAAGTCCAATGTTATGCGTGCCGTGTGGTATGTGGCACCGTCATTTGAAACCACGTGTCATGTAAGTCAAGCTCTTGAATTTTGGGCAAAAAAAAAGTTGGATATCATCTTACGATAGCGCACTCCAATCACAGCTACGTTACAATTTTCACTATCTTTGAAGAAGATGCCACCAGCACCAAATTGCGACTTTTTCTGGATGCATTGGTAGCTCTTGCAATGCTTTTGGCTGATCTTCACTCCAAAATCGATAATTCTGCTTATATAAGTACCCATTGAGCCAAAAATGAGCTTCGTCCATAAAATGGAAGAAGCGCGCAATAAGCTTTTATAACAGAGCACGCATTTTGATAATAAAATTCAATAATGTCCAAGCGTTGCTCGTTTGTGAGAAGATTCATGGTTAAATTATAGATCAAACTGAAGATGTTTGACAGTGAAACAAAACACGAAACGTGCGTGAGCTGTTAAAATCTGTGTTGCGAAAAGATAATAGCTAAAAAAGCACCCTTTACATTTCTATCGCCTTGGCATTCGACTTCGATTAAGTTATCATCTGAAGATTTGCACAGACATATCTTGTTGATATAGATCTTTGATAATTGATTCAGATTTAGATATAGCTTCATATAATTTGATGAGCTCTCAAACCAAATGTCACCCGAACGGGTCGATGTATAGAGAAACATCACCAACGATTGGACTTCTTGAGCCCCAAGAAACCTGAATTATCAAGTTGACTAAAGTTTGTAATTGCTGTACACTTATGCCCTCTGGCAAATCTGGTTTGTTAGGTCCACAACGAAATATAGAATCAATTTAAACCGATTCACCTATATGACTTCCTGAGCCTCTTAAAAGCATTTTCCTGTTCGTAATTATTAACAGACATCAGTATATTGAGATTAGTTTTAAATTATATTCTGAAATTTCAGGCACACGTCTTTCCCTTCATTGCTTTTTACTAAAATTTTTCATACATACACTCGCAATTTAACACACGTAAAATATTTCATTTCCTCCCAGTGCTAGAAAGTCAACAGGAAAACGGTTATGGCGGCAAAGTGTCGTTTTCACTTCTAATTTGTTTAAATAGCCGCCAAACAAAACGTTCATTTATTATCAAATTGATTTGACTGCAGGCATATTTTATACATTGCAGCTGAAGCAATGGAAAAATGCATAAACAAATGCATAATGATAGTTCGCTCCGTACAAATGTCGAAATATTTCATATATAAAATCAAGCAAATATTTAGCAATTCCCAATGCATAACCAAATATGGAATGTATTCCTGTACCTTAAAGTGGTTGACTTAAATTTAGAATGGTAATGAAGTTCCAATATCCCTTAGTTTAAAATTTAAGCTCAGCAAAGATAATCGATTCAGTGGATCTTGTTTCTTCAATATGATAGGTGCAATTAAATCAAAATTATTAATTTTCAAATCCCAAAAAATATGACAACTAATTAGTTACAAGGCAATTTTGAAGAACCATATTAGGGTTCAGGGTAACTTTAATATCGTCCGCATACAGTATTGAATGAAATTGAGCAAAAATAGAAAAAGGCTTAACTTTCATTGTTATTGTTATATTTTCTCTACATATTAAATGCAAATAGGATTCGCCGATCATCCAGCAGTATAGTTAATCAATTTTTCGATTTTATCTTTGTGATCCTAAAAGCCCAAGAAAGAATTTCAGTGTAGAAGCGGCTCAGTCCGATCAGGCGGGCTATACGACATATGTGGACAGTCATGCAACGCTGAAGGCTCTGGCAAAGGCACTGATTAATGCATGCAAAAATCATCTATGGATTATGGGAACAGTTATCGGACTTTGCTGGGTCCTAAGCTAATAAAGGTTGGCGGGAAATAAAGTGACTGACGCTGATGATTGCTAAAGATATTAAATGACGATTTAACCCACCCTTAAGATGGGTGATCCTTGGTCGAATAGTCCACGCAAATTGGGAGTGGGCTAATGTACTATATAGCGAACAATACCCTTTCGTCTAGTTATGATCAGAACAGAACATCACTTGTTCTGGAGCTGAGGCACAAAAACTTGGTTTACTGCTTAAAGTTCTGAGTGATCATTTTAATTTAAGAGTTTTAATCTCGCGGGTTTGTGGTAATGAGGAGGTAATGATGATTTGTGGCAATGAGGGAGGTTTGTAATCCAATTTCGGGGGGAGGATAAGTGATTATGCGTGTGAAAAAGGCTAAAACCATGGATCTAAGATCTCCAAATAAAGCGGCTAGCGATCTGTGATAATAGCCAACAGGCTTTTATCACAAATGAAAATGTCGGAGGCAAATTGCACAACTATCATATTAAAGTAAAACCGATGTATGGTTTTGACTTTTGAGTAGAGTCTGAGTAGATCCAAAAAGTAAGAGCGTGCTAAGTTCGCACGGGCCCAATCTTATATATTGGTTTGCCCAAAAAGTAATTGCGGATTTTTCATATAGTCGGCGTTGACAAATTTTTTCACAGCTTGTGACTGCTTTAGAAAAAAGTGTAAAAAAGTATATTTGATTAAAGTTCATTCTAAGTTTTATTAAAAATGCATTTACTTTCTTTTAAAAAATCCGCAATTATTTTTTGGGCAACCCAATACCTTCCACCATGGATCGCATTTGTCGAGTGTATCTCTTTTTAGGCAAACAAAGAATATTGAAAAAGAACTATTATGCTGTTGGAGCTTTATCAAGTTCGGACCATAAATGAATTAAATGCTGAACATTGTTGAAGTCATTGTGTAATATTTCAGTTCATTCGGATAAGAATTGCGCCTTGTAGGGACTCTAGAAGCAAAATCGGGAGATCGGTTTATCAAGCTATTGATCGATTCAGACCATATTAGACACGTATCTTGAATGTCATGAGAGAAGCCGCTGTACAAAATTTCTTCCAAATCGGATGAGAATTGCGCCCTCTTGAGGCTCAAGAAATCAAGATCCCAGATCGGTTTATATGGCAGCTATATCAGGTTATGTACCGATTTGCGCCATACTTAGCACAGTTATTGGAAGTCGTAACAAAACACCATGTGCAAAATTTCAGTAAAATCGGACGAGAATTGTGCCCTCTAGAGACTCAAAAAATCAAGACCCAAGATCGGTTTATATGGCAGCTATACCAAAATATGGACCGATTTTAACCATACTTAGCGAAGTTGTTGGAAGTGATACCAAAACTCATGCTAAATTTCAGCCAAATCGGATGAGAATTGCGCTCTCTAGAGGCTCAAGAAATCAAGATCCCAGATCGGTTTATATGGCAGCTATATCAGGTCATGTACCGATTTGCGCTATGCTTACCGCAGTATTGGAAGCCGTAACAAAACACTATGTGCAAAATTTCAGTCAAATCGGACGAGAATTGCGCCCTCTAGAGGCTCAAGAATTCAAGATCCAACATCGGTTTATAGGGCAGCCAAATCAAAACATGGACCGAGTTTAACCATACTTAGCGCAGTTGTTGGAAGTGATACCAAAACACCACGTGCAATATTTCAGTCAAATCGGAAGAGAATTGCGTCCTCTAGAGGCTGAAGAAGTCAAGACCCAAGATCGGTTTACATGGCAGGTATATCAAAACATGAACCGATTTGTCCCATATGCAATCCCAACTGACCTACACTAATAAAAAGTATTTGTGGAAAATTTCAAGCGGCTAGCTTTACTCCTTCGAAATTAACGTGCTTTCGACAGACAGACGGACGGACATGGCTAGATCGACTTAAAATGAGATGACCATCAATAATATATATACTTTATGGGGTCTCAGACGCATGTTTCAAGGTTTTACAAACAGAAAGACGAAATTGGTATACCCCATTCTTTGGTGCAGGGTATAAAAATTGTGTGCAGCCCTTTGCACATGCTGGGCGCAATTCTAATCCATTTTGATCCATAACCTAACATTGCTGACATATGAACCGATCTTCCACTTTGACTTTTGAATGTCCGAATGGGAATTCTTTTCCCATTTGGTTGAAATTAGACGTGGGATCGCCTTTTGGGTGCTCAAAATTACGATGGATATGATCGCAATCGGTCTAAAAATTTTATCTGCAAAATAGACCGTGCTACGGTCGTATATTTGTTACACCTGAAAGTAGTAAATCTATATCGATTTCGCTGTAATTTTCAACAGCTGTCATTTATATATATATATATATATTCTTGAGCGTCTTGAAGTCGATAAAGCCACGTCCGTCCGTCGAAATCATGTCAGCGATCGAACGTAGAAAGATATTCAATTGAAATTCTGCACGGATACTTATTATTAATCTAGGTCGTTGGGCATTGCAAATGAACCATAGTGATGCAGATTTCGATATAGCTTCCATAAAAATTGGTGCTTCGACTTGACTTCTTGAGACCCTATAAGGCGCATTTTTTTCAATTGGGCTGAAACTTTTCATGCAGTATTTTTTTCCAACAGCCGTGCAAATTGTAGACAACTGCGGTGCATAACCTGATATAATTCCCATACTTATAAACTTATCTACCGATTTAACGGCTTAAGCTCCAAGAAGCCGCAATGTTTCTGATTTGGCTAAAATTTAGCACTTAGTGTATTTTCATCACTTCCAATAACCATGCCAAGTACGATCAAAATCGGTCTTCAATTAGATATAGCTCGCATATAAACCTATCTCCTGATTTGACGTCTTGAGCCCATTGAGCAGCAATTGTTATCCAATTTCGCGAAATTTTGCACAAAGTGTTCTGTTACTATTTCCGATAATCGTGCTTAGTTCGGTTCAAATCAGTCTATAATCTGATATAGCTCAAGGAGATCAGCCTATATGTGATCTCCCGATTCAAGACCTAAAACAGATTTAAATTCTTGAACGCCTGGAAGCCGTAACTGTTATACAACTTGGTTGAAATTTTACACGTGGTGGTTAATTATGCCCTAAAACATCCATTGTAAGAATTGTCCAAATTGATTTATAACATGATATAGCTCTCATATGAAACGATTTGTCTTTTGTGGTCTTGCAAGCTTTGGTTTTGACCTGATTTGGCAGAAATTTTTAACAGAATCCATGGTGGTGGGTGACCGAGATTCGCATACAAGATATGGCCTCGCTGGATTTTTCGCTCTTTACCACATTGTTTCTCTAGTATTTACCACATTTTTCTAACATCTTTGTTCAGCCCTGTAATATGGGAAGAAATATATAACGTGGGTTTTTCGAAGGCTGAGGAAAGTTCAGTCGTATCCAAGGTCAACCTAAGTACCCACAAACCATAATTAATAACACAGGTTAATTAGAATCGAGGGTTGACAATAAGTTGACTTTATTGGTTTAATTCTATGTTACAATCTATTTGTGTTATGCATATTTTTGACAATGTGGCGTAGGGGGAGTAGGTTATCGTCATCAGCTCTTGCTTATTAGCAGTCCGCTGTGGAAACGTTTCTTGGAGGATGCGTGGATTAAGCTAGACGGAGAAGCCCCCGCAAGTTCAAAGCCCGCTTGTTGCAGCTTGTGGTCGGGGCAGTTGCCGAAGGCAGTCGATTTATAATTGATCGGGAACTTTTGGAGGGCGTTGAAACGAGCTCGGTTGGTGTAATTTCGACGGTGCGGCCATCGCAAGTTCAAGGCGCACTTCTTAGTACTTTTAGCCGGTTATCGACAGCGTTCGATTTATAGTTGATCAGAAACCTTCGGTGGGCGTTGGTGAAAAGTGGCTCCTTGTATAACTGAGCGTTGGCCTGACATGTTAAGGGAAGACAGGTGCGCAAGCATCACCGCTTAAAGGTTTATGGCACAAGTGGGCACATATTTTGGATATGTCCCATGCCAGAATGATTCAAACAATATTACTTTATTAGGTTTAATTCCAAATTTGGGGTTTTACTGGTTTAACAGAATTCCTTACTTAGATTATCTTTTTACTTTTTAGTATTTCGAATGCACAACAAGCCGATTACTGGCATGTATGTCCATAGCGGCATGGGCGAACTAATATCCCACCCTCTTTTCAACCTTACCTAACGGGTTAAAAATTTCGAAAAAGATTAGTTTGGCAACGTTTTTGTGATCAAACAGGTCGTTTTAAATAATTGTTACTTGGACGTAACCTTTGCTGGCAAAATAAGCACTTAAATTTAGGAAAATTGGTTTCTGAAAAAAAAAAACAAGTAAAAGGCATTAAGTTCGGCCGGGCAGAATTTTGGATATCTACCACCTCGGCTATATAAAGGCTGATTTTTTAAGAGCTATAGAAAAGTTTTTCAAAAACAAAGAAAAAAAACACATAAAATTCATGAAATCTTTATTTGAATCAATAGTACGGCCCATATAATTTTGTGTTAGAAGATTATTTCATGCAAATGTTGACCGTGACTGCGTCCCAATTTTGGCATACACTTTGCAACACTTCGGCCGGTATCTCACTAATAAATGTTTCAATGTTGTCTTCCAAAGCGTCAATGGAAGAGGGCTTATCCGTATGACATGAGCTTCAACACAACTCCACAAAAAATTAGTCTAAAGGCGTTAAATAACACGATCTAGGCGGCCAATGCAATGCTTCTGGCTGATTCTTACTCCAATATCGACTTCTGCTTAATTACGTACCGATTGAGCCAAAAATGGCTCAATGGGTACGTAACTAGGAACTAGAAGGCATCTTTTTTTTTCTGTTCCTGTGGTATCACCATGGACGAAAACGTCTAAGTGAGTCTGATGGCAGACTGCAAACTTAAACCTTGCCTAACCTATCAGCAGAAGGTGAGTTATGCAGCTTATGATGGAATAGTAACCTAGATTACATTATTTTTACATATTCTTGAGGTCATATGGACCGGAGATTTGAAAGGTTGAAATGTTTTAATTTCCCATTTAATACTAATATTAATAACAAATGAGGCTAGGATGGTAGATAGACTGTTGCCTAGTCAATGAATGATAAAAAGGCTTCTATCAGTTGTATTATATGCTAAACCACGTCACGCATCGAAGTCCCAGAAGAATCATATACCGATACACATTAATTTGCATTATAGCCACAAAGTACAAGAGAAGCATTACAAAAACAAGTAAAAAGGCGTTAAGTTCGGCCGGGCCGAACTTTGGATACCCACCACCTCGGGTATATATGTAAACCACCTTTCATCAAAATTCGGTGAAAATTGCATACCTTATACTCATATACCTCATACCGATCTGAACTATATACGACACGATGTCGAAAAGCCAAACATAAGTCACTGTGTCAAATTTCAGTGAAATCGGATTATAAATGCGCCTTTTATGGGGCCAAGACTTTAAATCGAGATATCGGTCTACATGGCAGCTATATCCAAATCTGGACCGATTTAGACCAAGTTGCATAAACATGTCGAAAAGCCTAACACAAAGCACTGTCCCAAATTTCGGCGAAATCGGACAATAAATGCCTCTTTTAGGGGCCCTAAACCTTAAATCGAGAGATCGGTCTATATGGCAGCTATATACAAATCTGGACCGATCTGGGCAAAATTGAAGAAGGACGTCGAAGAGCCTAACCAAACTCACTATGTCAAATTTCAGCGACATCGGAAAATAAATGCGTCTTTTATGGCCCCAAAACCTAAAACCTAGATATCGGTCTATATGGCAGCTATATCCAAATCGGGACCGATCTGTGCGATATTGCAGAAGTAAGTCAAGGGGCTTAACTTAACTCACTGTTCCAAATTTCGGCGACATCAGACAATAAATGAGCATTTTATGGGCCCAAAACCATAAATCAAGAAATCTGTCTATATGGCAGCTATATCTAAATCTGAACCGATCTGGACCAAATTGAAGAAATATGTCAAAGGGCCTAACATAACTCACTGTCCCAAATTTCAGCAAAATCGGATAATGAATGTGGCTTTTATGGGCCTTACACCATAAATCGGACGATCGATCTATATGGCAGCTTTATCCAAATCTGGAGCGATTTGAGCCAAATTAACGTAAGATGTCGATGGGCCTCACACAATTCACTGTCCCAAATTTCATCAAAATCGGATAATAAATGTGGCTTTTGTGGGCCTAAGACCCTTAACCGGGGGATCGGTCTATATGGTAGCTATATCCAAACCTGAACCGATCTGGGCCAATTTAACGAAGGAAGTCGAAGGGCCTAAGACAACTCACTGTCCCAAATTTCAGCGAAATCGGATAATAAATGTGGCTTTTATGGGCCTAAGACCCTAAATCTGAGGATCGGTCTATATGGCAGCTATATCCAAATCTGGACCGATCTGAGCCAAATTCACGAAGGATGTCGAAGAGTCTAACGCAACTCACTATCCCAAATTTTAACAAAATCGGATAATAAATGTGGCTTTTATGGGCCTAAGACCCTAAATCGGCGGATCGGTCTATATGGGGGCTATATCAAGATATAGTCCGATATAGCGCATCTTCGATCTTAACCTGCTTATGGACAAAAAAAGAACCAAAAAAATTTCAAAATTTCAGCTCAATATCTCTATTTTTGAAGACTGTAGCATGATTTCAACAGACAGACGGACAGACGGACGGACATGTCTAGATCGTCTTAGATTTTTACGCTGATCAAGAATATATATACTTTATAGGGTCGGAAATGGATATTTCGATGTGTTGCAAACGGAATGACAAAATGAATATACCCTCATCCTTCGGTGGTGGGTATAAAAAAAGTTCTTTAAATCAGTTGTGATCAAAGAATTACAACCTTCAAATTCGATTTTTTTGTACATGAATATCTCAAATAGCAAACGACAAGCTGGTCTGCTAATATCAGCGCTTTCTATTACTGCGTTAAGTTTTGTGGCGAAATATTTGTCACACAAAATAGTAATTCTTCGCAATCAATTTTATCTGCTACTGTTTATTGGAAACATTTATTAAACTGGACTGATAAATAAATTTAAATGGAGTCGATAATAACATTAATAACTGAATTCGATTGCTTGCTCGGGTCAAGTGATTTAGTCCAAACGATAGTTGCTGCAGAATGCGGAAAAAGTATGGGGTATGTTGGGCCTCCGGTTTTCATGAAATGCTTTGCATTGTGCATTCATTCCTAGGATAGTCATGTGTCCACAGCAAATAAGGGTTAACGACAAGAAGGGTTTGGATGCCATGCATATTATGGACATAGATAGCCAACATGGTTGCTTGCTTATTGGTTACTGGTTGCAAATTTATGGTGGTCTCCTGTTTTTTTTTTTCACAAACATACCCACTCGTATAGAAAGTTGCGTTGCTAATGATAAATTTCACATGTAATAAAGTCTTATCAACAACAACAGCAGCAATATCATTTTGTTCCATCCGCAGGCATGTTTGGTCAATGGTTCATTTGTTGTAGCGGCAGTTACTTTTACTGCTGCTGTTATGGTTTTTGCTCTGCTATGGCATAATTTAAATGTTATGCAATAAATTAGTGAATAATCAAAAAATAAATATGATTTTAAAAAATCTTTGAGAGCATAAATTATAGCACAAATGCCAACAATGGACACAATGCTATAAATGGTTAAATGACAGATGATCTAGTTTCGGTTTAAAGTGAAATCACATAATATTATTTCTAAATAAACCATCAAAATTGTGATATATGGCAATGTGATAACTTTATTCAATTTAGAAACTTATATCTATTTAAAAAAAAATAAAGAATAAATCTGCATAATAATATTAAAAAAATATTTCCATGCAGCTCGGTTCAAGTTTTGGAATGTCTGCTTCTCAAGCGTGGCTTTAAGTAATTACGGAAATTAAGCTATCATACAAACTCTGCAAAAAGGAACATTTAGTCAACTTTTTATTTCCATACTCAAGCAAATTGATTTATGGTCCGGCAAGAAACATACAATTATTTTCTAACTCATTCTGATAACTGACATTCATTTCATTTTGTTATTCCGTTGGTAAATCATCTAAATAACCATTTCTGGACCTTAGATCATATAGCCATATTCGTTCACCAGTCTGATGAAATTACGCTACAATTTTTATAACCTCCACCGAAGGATGGGGGTATATTCATTTTGCCATTCCATTTGCAACACATCGAAATATTCATTTCCGACCCTATAAAGTATATATATTCTTGATCAGCGTAAAAATCTAAGACGATCTAGCCATGCCCGTCCGTCTGTCTGTTGAAATCACGTTACAGTCTTCAAAAATAGAGATATTGAGTTGAAAATTTGCACAAATTCTTTTTTTTTTTTTTGTCCATAAGCAGTTTAAGTTCGTAGATAAGCTAAATCGAACTATATCTTGATATAGCCCTCATATAGACTGATCTGCCGATTTAAGGTTTTGGGCCCATAAAAGCCACATTTATTATCAGATTTTGATGAAATTTGGGACAGTGAGTTTTGTTAGGCCCTGCGACATCCTTCCTCAATTTGGCTCAGATCGGTCCAGATTTGGATATAGCTGCCATATAAACCGTTCTCTCGATTTAAGGTTTTGAGCCCATAAAAGGCACATTTATTGTCCGATGTCGCCAAAATTTGGGACAGTGAGTTGTGTTAAGACTTTCGACATAATTTTTCAATTTGGCCCAGATCGGTACAGATTTGGATATTGCTGCCATATTGACCTATCTATCGATTTAAGGTTTTGGGGCCCTAAAAGGCGCAGTTATTGTCCAATTTCGCAGAAATTCGGAGAGTGAGTTGTGTTAGGCTCTTCGACATTTATCTGCAACTTGGTCCAAATCGGTCCAGATATGGATATAGCTGCCATATAGACCGATATCTCGATTTAAAGTCTCGCATTTATAATCCGATTTCAGTGAAATTTGACACAGTGACGTATGTTAGGCATTTCGACATCCGTGCCGTATATGGTTCAGATCGGTTTATTTTTAGATATAGCAACTAAAAAGATCAAATTTTTGTTTTACACAATTGAACAATGACTTGTACTTCTTATGCTATGGGGCATAAAGTACGCATTTTTCCCCGGATTTTGACGAAAGGTGGTTTACATATATACCCGAGGTGGTGGGTATCCGAAGTTCGGCACGGCCGAATTTAATGCCTTTTTACTTGTTAAACTTAAATTTTTAGCTAAAATTTAACTGATAATTGTTATGCCCTCCACCTTAGGATGGGGGTATAATAATTTCGTCATTCTGTTTGATACACCTCGAAATATGCGTCTGCGACCCCATAAAGTATATATATTCTTGATCGTCGCATATTCTAGATAATGCCCTCCGTCTGTCTGCCGAAAGCACGCTAACTTTCGAAGGAGTAGAGCTAGCCGCTTCAAATTTTGCAAAAATACATTTTATTAGTGTAGGTCGGTTGGGATTGTAAATTAGCCAAATCGGTCAATGTTTTGTTAAAGCTGCCATATAAATCGATCTTAGGTCTTGACTTCTTGAGCCTCTAGAGATCGCAATTCTAGTTCGAATTGACTGAAATTGTGCACGAAGTGTTTTGGTAGCCCTTTCAACCACTGTGCTTAGTATGATTCAAATCGGTTCATAATCTGGTATAGCTGTCATATAAACCGATCTGGGGTTTTGAGCCTCTGGAGGGAGCAAATCTCATCCGATTTGGCAGAAATTTCGTACAACGGCTTCTCTCATGACTTTCAACATACGTGTCTAACATAGTCTTAATCGATCAATAGCTTGATACAGCTCCCATATAAACCTACTCCCGATTTTGCTTCTTAAGCCGAATGAACTGAAATATTACACAATGACTTCTACAATGTTCACTATTCATTTATGGTCCGAATCGGACTATAACTTGATATAGCTCCAATAGCATAACAGTTCTTATTCAATATTCTTTGTTTGCCTAAAACGAGATACCGCGCATATAAGATTCGGCCCGGCTGAATTCATCACGCTCTTACTTGTTTAAAGTAAACTTTTCGCTATTTTAAATTAAATTTTTCCTTGAGTGCAATAAAGACTAAATCGAATCATGTTTGGAAATAGCTACTATAAAGACCAATCTCTTGATAAATGCAGGCCTCATACGGTTTTCGAATTCGCAAAATGAAAAAAAATTTTCTGCCTATATTTTTGATTCGATATTACTTGAGGTTTCTCTTATTACATAGAAAATTGATTTGAGTATGCATTCCAAGGTAGATATGCCAAAGTTTGGAAGATATAAGGCAAAGAAAATCTTTTGTTTTACGTTTTCGAAAACTGGAACAGGCCCGATGGTCTCGGTCTCATAACAGGCGCATTTATTAGTTGATTTTACTAATATTATTGGTTTGTAAAAGATATTGGTGGTGATTTGTGTAAGATACTTGACTTCCATGGTGAGTATAGGCCAAATTGGACCATGTTGAGGTACAGCTGTCATGCGGACCACCCAGTTAAGAGTAGGCGGGGTCTCGTACCGCTGCCAGAATACAGGCATATTAATACTCTTCTTTTAAGAGTCAATTCGCCATCCGTCTCCACTTCTCAAAATATGCATGCTATAATACATATACTCAACTCTTTTTTCGTTAAGCGAAAATGCTCTTTCACATAACCTCTCATGCCTGCTTATCGACTCCAAAAATTCCGATCCTCACTCTTCCTCCATTGCTGAATATGTGCCTGTATACATGTCCTAATTGGAGGTTAAAAACGATACAATGCATGTGTTTATTGAAGTACTTTTATTACGCATATTTTACACGAGAAAGGAAAAGTTAACAAGTAATAATACCCACCACCTCGGCTATATATGTAAACCACCTTTCGTCATAGTCCGGTGAAAAATGCACAGTTTATGTCACCGTAGCGGCTATATCGAATTGTGGTCCGGACCAAATTCGGCACAGACATTGGCCTTTTTGGTAGCTATATCCAAATATAGACCGATCTGAATCATTCATATACGAAAAGCCTAACATACGTCACTGTGCCAAATTTCAGTGAAATCGGATTATAAATGCGCCTTTTGTGGGGCCAAGACTTTAAATAGAGAGATCGGTCTTTATGGCAGCTATCTCGAAATCTAAACCGACCTAGACCAAATTAAATCAGACAATAAATGTCTCTTTTAAGGGCATAACACCTTAAATCGCCAGATCGGTGTATATGACAGCTACATCCAAATCTGAACCGATCTGAGCCAAATTGCAGAAGGATGTCAGTGTCCCAAATTTTGGCAAAAGCGGACAATAAATGCGCCTTTTATGGTCCTAAGACATTAATTCGGCGGATTGGTCTATATGGCAGCAATATCCAAATTTGAACCGATCTAGGTCAAATCGAGGAAGGATATCGAAGGGCCTTACACAACTCAGTGTCCCAAATTTTGGATAAATCTTACAATAAATGCGCCTTTTATGGTCCAAGACTTTAAATCGAAAGATCGATGTATATGGCAGCGATATTTTAATCTGGACGGATCCAGACCAAATTTTAGAAGGATTTTGAAAGGCCTAACACAACTCACTGTTTCAAATTTCAGCATAATCGGATCACAAATGTGTCTCTTATGGGCCCAAGACTTTAAATCGGCGGATCGGTCTATATGGCATAGTCCGATATAGCCCATCATAGTCCGATATAGCCCATCTTCGAACTTAACCTGCCAGATCGAAAGTTTCAGCTCAATATCTCTTTATTCAAAGACTGCAGCGTAATTTTAATAGACAGGCGGACATAGCTAGATTGAAGAACAGACGGACGAATATTGTCGTAGATTTTTTCAACGATCAAGAATATATATACTTTTTAGGATCGGAAATGGATATTTCGATGTGTTGCAAACAGAAAGACAAAATTAATATACCCCCATTCTTCGGTGATGGGTATAAAAATAAATGATTTAATGGCTGAATCAGAACATCGTTTTTTTTCAAAAATAAATGCTTAATTTATTGATTTTTACGATGGCATCCAGAATTGTTAATACAGTCGAAGTCGCTGTAGAAGGTAAAATATGTGAAGTTTATTTATATAAACATTGAAAAAAGACTTTATTTTTTAACATTAACTATGTCGAAGTAGTAAACGGTAAGCCCTACCCAAAAAAATTTCCATAACATTTTTTTTTAAAAACACAATTTCAATAAATCTTTATTTGAAGACAAATTTGCAATGAAACTTCTTCTAAAGTCAAAATTTGAAAAGAGAAAATATCAAACAAAAATTTTATGAAATATTGTCCAAGAACCAAATTTTAACGAAAATCTCTCCAAAGACCAATTTGCTTTGACAATTTTATACCCACCACCAAAGGATGGGGGTATAAAAATTTTGTCATTCCCAAAATATTGGTCTAACACCCCACAAGGTATATACGTTCTTGATTGTTTTGACGTTCTGATGGGATCTAGGTATGTCCGTCCGTCTGTCAAAATCACGATAGAGGTCGAACGTGTAATTATAACTGCTTGGAATTTTGCATAGATACTTAATATTGATGTTGGTCGTTGGGGATTGGAAATGGGCCACGTCGGTTCATATTAAGATATAGCTGTCATATAAAACGATCTCCAGATTTGATTTTTGAGCCTCTGGAAGCCACAATTCTTGTCCGATTTGGCTGATAATTTGCAAGTAGTTTTGTTATGACTTCCATCAACTGTGCCTAGTATGGTCCAAATCAGTCTGTAACCTGATATAACTCCCATATAAACCGATCTCTCGGTTTTACTTCTTGAGCCCCTGGAAACCGCAATTTTATCCGATTTGGCTCAGCATTTGCAGATATTATTCTGTTAAGCCTACCAAAAACTGTGACAAGTACGGTTTTAATCTGTCTATAGCCTGATATAGTTCCCAAAAAAACCGATCTTCCGATTTGACTTGTTCATCCCCTACAAGCCTCAAATTTTCGTCGGATTTGGCTAAAATTTTGCATGTAGTGTTTCGTTATGGCTTCCAACAACTGTGTCAAGTACGGTCCCAATCTGTCCTTAACCTGATCCGATCTCACGATTGGACTTCTTCATTACTTACAAGACGCAATTTTGTCCGATTAGGCTGAAATTTTGCATGCGATGTTTTGTTATGACTTCCAACAACTGCGCCAAATATGGCCAAACCAATCTATAACATCATCCTTGTTCGGTTCCTAGAAGCTTTAATATTTGCTGGTTTGAAGTTTTGTATATAGAAGAAAATTATGCCCTAAAACAAAATTTATTTTGTATAAATTTTTAGCAGAATCCATGTTGGTGGGTTCCTAAGATCTCCTCAGTCAAAGATATTTTCTTTGATATTAAGGATGTTTTATTTTAAGTTGTAGGTTAATAAATCCTTAACTTTGAGTCCGGTTATAAAGACAAAAATCTCAAAATATCGTTGAAATTTAGGAAATTGACTTTTGGGACAAGAAAAACAACGTTAGTTATGTTAGGCTAGGTTAGGTTGAAAAGAGGGTGCGAATATAAATCCGCCCCATGCCACTTTGAACATACACCTAAGCCAGCAAACGGATTGTTGCGCGCTCTAAATACTAAAAAAGTAACCTCGAAAAAATAAAATTTATCTTAGGAATTCTGTGCTATTTACAAAATCTGTAAATTTTTTTTCAATACCATGCCCCTAAGTTGGTCCATGGGTGGTATTGTGTGCTCACCTAAGTGCCGGTATTTGTTAGACGCGAAAGCCGGGCAATGACAAAGGAAATGCTCCAACGTCTCATCATATTCACCGCATGCCCTACTCATGCTATCACTTGCCGCACCCATTTTATTTAAGTGAGCTCGTAGTCCTATGTGTCCCGTTGTGATACCGAAAGCTATGCTGACCTCCCTCTTTGTTCCTTTCAATTATATCCTCGTCCTCGCACGATCTAGATCTCTCCATACGATTTTCGTCCTACCGACCGTTTCGCTGTTCCACAGGGTTACAAGCGCATTCGCTGCCCACGACCTTAACTCGGACTGCGTCAACCCGAAAGGCTTCGGGTTAACCAAGTTTAGTGACGGCAGTCCTCCAGCCTTATCTTCTAAATCGTCCTCGTCCTTACATTTCAAGACTGTTCGTAATCTCACCGTCCTGGCTGTTATTGCCTTTTTGGCCTGTTTACTGTCTGTAAAGATGTTCATACTCGACATCCTCGTGTTAATACCGCACCTCCACATCACAGAATGCATGGATCGCCCGGATCTCCACCTGCAGGATCGTATTATGATCAGGCAGTGTAAAACAGATATCAGTCCATGGGTTTTAAATGTAGACCCCCAGGCCCACTCTGTCCACTAGCTTTGATCCATCCGTGTCACATGATCTTCCAGATGACAATACTAGAGTTCCGTCAATCCAAGACTGGGCCGCTGGCAGCAGTGCCTCGCAATAGACTTCAAGTGTCGTCTCAGGTATCCGATCGGAAACGTCTTCAGTTCCTTCCAGATTTCCTATTGTCGCCTCGGTTATACCACACTCCTATGGCGTGCCCTGTGCCACTTTCGCTCTTATATTTATGTCAAAGGACTGTCTGTAATGACCGGATCCACCCGATACTGGTCTAAGGATTGGTTCAGAGAGTTCGTCCACACATTGTTAATGTCAATTATTTCAATGCGTACCGCCAGTGTGTATGTTTTATGCACAACCTCGTGCAGGGCAGTCTACACAGTCCTTCCATTCATATAGGCATGCTGTTTGTATTTAAGCAGTTCGCTGGATGTCCTACTCTTTATCATGGTGTCGACAATACGTTCAATGGTTTTGAGTAGAAAGGTCGTAAGGCTTATAGGTGTGTAGGCTTTTGGTATCGCATAATTTTCATTGCCAGGCTTGGATATAAATACCACCCTTGCCTCCTGCCAGGCTTTCGTATAATATGCTAACCCCAGGCACGTTGTGAAAATATTGGCCAGATGGGGCGCCAGATTATCGGCCTCCTTCTGTAGAACGCCGGAAATATTCCATCAGGTCCGACTTCGGCTCGCGCTGCTGCTTGTTCTCGATCGTTAAGGTCAATAAAAGCCACATTTATTATCAGATTTTGCTGAAATATGGGCCACTCGACATCCTTAATCAATTTGGCTCGGATCGGTGCGGATTTGGATATAGCTGCCATATAGACCGATCTCTCGATTTAAGGCTTTGGGCCCATAAAAGGCGCATTTATTGTCCGATGTCGTTGAAATTTTGGACAGTGAGTTGTGTCGGGCCCTTCGACATTCTTCTTGAATTTGGCTTAGATTAGTCCAGATTTGGATATAACTGCCGTAGAAGTTTGCCCCTGTTCCTTAGTGGAATGTTCATGGGCAAAATTTGCAATCTGCTATATAGACCGATCTCTCGATTTAAGGTTTTGGGACCATAAAAGGCGCATTTATTGTACGATTTCGCCGAAATTTTGGACAGTGAGTTGTGTTAGGCTCTTCCAAATTTTTCTGCAACGTCGCCCAAAACGGTCCAGATTTGGATATAACAGCTATCTAGACCGATATCCCGATTTAAAGTTTTGGCCACATAAAAGGCACATTTATAATCCGATTTCACTGAATTTTGACACAGTGACTTATGTTAGGCTTTTCGACATCCGTGTCGTATATGGTTCAGATTAGTTTATTTTCAGAATTGAACAATGACTTGTACTTATTAGTATTTGGTCCAAATCGGAACATATTTCGATATAACTGCTATGGGGCATAACGTATGCATTTTGCCCGAATTTTGACGAAAGGTGGTTTGCATATACACCCGAGGTGGTGGGTATCCAAAGTTCGGCCCGGCCGAATTTAACGCCTTTGTACTTGTTTGTTTATATTTGACATATTATATAGATACAATGTTATCAGCAGTGGAAGAGAGCATAATTTAAACCTCTCATGCTTGAATTCATATTAGCGTGGCTAAAATTTTTTTGAGCAGATATTTGAGATAGAGTTAACTTTAATATCAACTTAAAAATCTGAAATATATGCAACATTGGGCAACGGTGTTAAATTTAAATACAAGTTGATTTTTTTTTAATTGCCGATTATTTATTTTATTTCATTATTTCAATTTATGTATGGTAGGATTGAAAACAATTTTTTTAAGTATTGGAGCACAAGTGCATATTGCATTTGCTGCATTTACAGCTTGGAGATCTATTGTTGCATATTATATCTGCCCATTTTCTCCATTCCGGCCAATGATTATTACCATCAAATCGTATAGATTTTGCAGGCTCCTCACCAGTACATTAGTGGCACTATGGCAGGCCACCATAGCGCAGAGGCTAGCATGTCCGCCTAATAGACTCAAGAAGTCATATCGGGATATCGGTTTATATGTCTGCTTAAAGACTGATTCAGATCATACGTGACAAGAATGTTGAAAGTCATAACGCAAGTCTTTGTTCCAAATTTCAGCCAAAATGACCTACATCAATTAGAAGTATCTGTGCAAAATTTTAAGCAGATAGCTTTACGCGTTCGACCACTATCGTGATTTCAACAGACGGACGGACATGGCTAGTTCCATTTAGAATCCTGAATATATATAATTTATGGGGTCGCAGATCAATATTTCGAGTTTTTACAAACGGAATGACTAAATTAATATACCCCATCCTATTATAACAAAATACAATGTTTAAAGTTTCAGCTAATAATTGCGCCCCTAGAGGCTCAATACGTTAAATCTGGTAATCGGTTTATATAGGGGCTATACCAATTTCGATCATACTTGGCACGCCTGTTGGAAGTAATAGCAAAACTTTTCGTGCAAAATTTGAGCCAAATCGGAAAAGAGTTGCGAACTTAAGAGGCTCATGAAGTCAAGATCCTGAATTGTGTTATATGACAGCTATATCAGGTTTTGAACTGATTTTGACCATTCTAAGCACTGTTTTTGGATGTGTCAAAACAAAACACCTCATGCAAAACTTTAGCTAAATCGTATATGAAATGAACCCTCTGGGGCGAATTTCTCTCTTAATTACGTTATTGAACTTGGCTTTAGAATGAACTAATTATATTCATGTTTTTATACTCACCACCATAGGATGGTTGTCTAAACATTCCGTTTGTGACACCTCGATATATTCGTCTAAGACCCCATTCAGTATATATATTCTTGATCATCTCAACGCCCTGAGTCGCTCTAGCCATGTCCGTCTGTCTGTCAAAATCACGATAGAGGTCGAACGCGTAAAGCTAGCCGCTTGAAATTTTGCACAGATTCTTAGTATTGATGTAGGTTATTGGGGATTGCAAATGGTCCATATCGGTTCAGATTCAGATATAGTCCCATATAAACCGATCAACCGATTTTAGTACTTGAGCTCTTGCAAGCCGCAATTTTTGTTCGATTTGGCTTAAATGATCAAAAATCATGTGTGGTACGGAAGAAGTGTAATTTACCACAGACAGAATGTCTGCCATTATATAAAAATAAATGCATTGGAAAAAAGTACATCTAATAAGCAGGGTTGTAGAGCTTGGTTAATGTGGTAATTGTATCATTATGCTCACTTCCGAGCATTTTAGTGTGAACTCAAAAAATATAAATTTTAAACAATTTAGTTACATATATTGAACAAAATTTCCAAATTTCTTTGAGTAGTTCATTCAGTAATACGTTTCAGAAGTGGTATCAAAGACGTTAATATGCCTTTACCCTTGCTTGGTAAATTACTAACCACCTGAGTTTTTAACTAATTCATCTTTACTTATGAAAAGTTAGTTTTATTCGTACAAAGCTAATTTTCTAACCCTTTAAGAACTCTTTAATTAAATGTGAATAATGATCATGAACTAACGTGTATTATGTCATCAACTCATATTTACGATAAGCATTTTTCTGAGGTTACATGCGTATTCCACCAACTAACTCAACAAAAGCATTTGCTAAAAATCTATAAAATTTCAATTATGTGTGTCATGTAACAAACCTATTTCAACAATAGAAGCATTCAATTCAGTTCTAAAATTCTTAACTGGTTCACATACAAATTTGGTCGTTGGTTTTTTCTTAGATTAAATTTTTATGTGCAGTGTAACCTTTGTTGGCTCATTTTGATACTGATTGAGAATTATGTTTTTCTTTTCTTACATCTCCTCACACAGGTTTAATTTCATATCTTCTATAATCCGTTTATTTAAATTTAATTGGAGAAAAATTTACTCTTTTATTCCCTTTCGTGTTTAAAGACACACAAATGAACTCCTCAGAACATAAAACATTAAACAAAGGCGTAAAAACTCGACATTACACTTTTGTTCTTGACATCACCACGTGCAGTCCAATTGGTCATCCACTAAACAGGCATCCACTAAATAAGCTTTGCCCCAGACTTGACAACTCAAAGAGGGTGCCCAAGACAAAAGACACACGTTACCAACTGACGACGCTGGTCCTTTGGTGCTTTGCCACACCGTGCTTTTGCTGCGCTTGACCATCCAACCTGTCTGCAAAAGATTGAAACGATTATGAATGTTAAAACCACCGGCCTCAGCACACAGGCTAAAGGCCGAATTGCCAGACTATTGTTAGACCCCAGCAAAAAAAAAGAAATGAGCCAACAACGGCTCAAATCCAAGCGCCAAAAGGAAGCCATTTTAACAGGAAAAAAGGCATTCGCTAGCTTTTCTAATTTTTCTTTGTGAGTAGAACACAATAGCCGCCATCTAACCAGAGAACGTCAAATACGAGGAAATGTACGAAATGATTAGTCGGTCTGCACGAAAGTGTGGATAACGTAATCTATTCTTTTTTTTTGGTTTTTTGTTTTTTTCCTCGCTGGGGTTAACTAAAACCAAATTTTTTTCTTTTGTGCCGTTGTTTTTTCATAGCAGATCTACATCCGCTTCCGCCTAAGAGAAATAAAACAGCAGAAAAACTTTAATATAGATACGAATGTAACATTTGAGGAGGAAGAACAAAGTCTTTGGGGATTTTTTAAATTGGAAATAAAAAGGTAAAAAAAATATTTCAATTTAGTAGCTGTAGGAATTGTGATGGAGGTGGTGAAATATAAAGAACTGATATGAAATGTAAAATGTTATCTTAAGGTGAAAAGCTATGATGTTTGCTAAAGAACTGCATTTTAACTATAGTTTCTTAAAGTAATTTAAAACAATTAATAATATTTTATCGAAGATTTTCGATAATATTTGTAATGAAAGTTACAAAAATTGAAACTGAATTCCATACTTGGCAACGATGTAGTCGGGGCTAGTAATATCTTAATTTCCTTGGATCAGCTTACGCTAATTTGTTGCGTGCATCTTTCCACAAGAAGCAATTAAAACAAATTCCGAACATAATTTAGTGCAACTTAAGTAACAGAACGAGAAGGCAGTGATATCGCATTCGCATTGCATTCATAAGCACATAAAATGAGAAATTCATGATTTTTTACACGTTATCTCACCAAATTGTAGCCAAACCCCACCCAGAGAAATCATTAGTTGGAATTCGATTATTAGAACAATAATATATTAATGTCGAATCAGCTTCAGTTGTTTTAACCACATATTGTTTATTTTCATAGTTCAGTAGCTATCTTAACAACCACACAATAAAAAGGATTAAAAGAAGATGTTACTAACCAATATAACAGTTCCCTCAATAATTTCCGTAAAATAAATTTTATTTTGCTTCTGCCAACAACGTTATATTTTCCTTAGTACCACCAAAGTGTTAGCAAAACACATTAGCAGTAGTTGTGCTACCTACCCTATCGGCAGTTGTGCTTACTACACTACCGGACATCTACTAACCCTTACCGGTGGATGTGCTAACTATCCAACCGGCAGTTAGTACTGCAGACCAAATTTCCTAAAAAAATTAGGAAACAAAGGTTCAAATCCCCTGGCCGGTCAAACTTTTTGATAAGTTTGTTTTTTAACGTTAATTCAATTGCTAAACTATTACTGTGCAGAAATGGTTATTGCCCTGCTGCATCATTGAGAAAGAGATGTCGGCAGGCTGGAGAATGCGTGAAAGACTACCAAACATGACAACATAAGTTCAAATCTCCCATCGACCACCGACACAACTAATAAAATAAATTTTAAAGCGTAATAAGTTGCAAGAGAACAAGTAAAAGCGTGCTAAGTTCGGTCGGGCCGAATATTGGGAACCACCATGGATTCTGCTAAAAATTCATACAAAATAAATTTAGTTGAAGGTCGTAATTTTATACTGCATACCAAGCAAAAATTAAAGCTTCTAGGGACCGAATAAGGATAATCAAGAGACAGGTTTATATGGAAGCTATGCCAGGTAATAGACCGATTTGGACCGAACTTTGCGCAGTTGTTGGAAGTCATATCAAAACACAATGTGCAAAATTTTAGCTTAATCTGGCAAGAATTGCGGTTTCTAGGAGCTAAAGATGTCAAACCGGGTGATCGATCTATAAAGGAGTTACATTAGTTTAAAGACGGATTTGGACCGTACACAGCATAGTTGTTGCATGAATTCTTAGCAAAATCCATGGAGGTGGATTCCCAAGATTCGGTCCTGCCGAACTTAGCACGCTTTTACTTGTTCTTGCTTGCTGCTGCTCTCTCGGATTTGTACAACCACCACCAAAGGATGAATGTATACTAGTCTAGTCATTCCGTTTATATTGCCTCGAAATATTCGTCTAAAATCCCATAACGTATATATATATTCTTTATCGTCTCGACGTTCTGAGTCGATCTAACTATGTCCGCCCGTCCGTATGCCGAAATCACTATAGCGGTTGAACGCGTAAAGCTAGCCGCTTGAGATTTTGCACAGTTACTCAATATTGATGTAGGTCGTTGATGATTGCAAATGGGTCATATCGGTTCAAATTTGGATACTGCTTCCATGTAAACCAATCTCCCGATTTGACTTATTGAGCACTTGGAAGCTGCAAGTTTTGTCCAATTTGGCTGAAATTGCGCATGTAGTATTATGTTACGACTTCCAACAAATTTTCTGAATACGGTCCAAATCGGTCTTTACCCTGATATAGGTCCCATATAAACCTATCTCCCGACTTGACTTCTTGAGCCCCCGGAAGCCTCATAACGTTAGGCAATGACTACCAACAACTGTGCCAAGTACGGCCGTAACCGGTCTGTAACCTGATATAGCTCCCATATAAACCGATCTCTCGATTTGATTTCTTGAGCCGCTGGAAGCGGCAATTTTTGTCCGATTTGGCTGAAATTGCGCATGTAGTGTTCTGTTGAGACATCCAACAACTTTGCCGAAAACGGTCTATAACCTGATACAGCTCCCATATAGACCTATCTTCGGATTTGAATTCTTGAGCTCCTGGAATCCTCAATTTTGTCAGATTTGGCTGAAATTGAGAACGGAGCGTTTGGTAATGACTTTCAATAACCGTGCCAAATGCGGTTCAAATGGGTCTATAACCTGATATAGCTCCTGTGTAACCTGTCTCTCGATCATCTTTGTTCGGTTCTTATAGGCTTTTTGCTAGTTTGACAGAAGTCTGGTATGTAAAATAAAATTTTTTGAAGAATCGTTAGTGGTGGGTTTCCGAGATTCGGCCCGGCCGAACTTAGCACGCTTTTACTTGTTATTTTTGGTTGCATAACATAAACTAGAAAATAACCTCAACATCAACGTTGGTTGTCACAACAGCAAAGTGGTTGTTGCAAAAAATTGGTTGAGGTAACAATTGTTTTTTGTGTGTCATCTTATTTAATAATATTTTTCAAAAGGTCAAAAAAATATATATAATACGGAAGACAAAATAGCACTAGTTACTGAGGCCACCCGCTAATAAAAATCTTTAACCAGCCAATCAACAAGTAAAAGCGAGCTAAGTTCGTCCGCGCCGAATCTTGGGAACCCATCACCATAAATTCTGCTAAAGATTTTTACAAAATAAATTTAGTTGAAGGACATAATTTTATTTTACATACCAAACGTCTCTCCAACCAGCAAATATTAAAGCTTCTAGGAACCGAACAAGGATGATCGGGAGACCGGTTTACATTGGAGCCATATCAGGTTATAGACGGCTTTTGACCGTATTTGGCACAGTTGTTGGAAGTCGTTACAGAACAGCGCATGCAAAATGTCAGCTTAATCGGACAAAAATTACGGCTTGTAAAGGCTCAAGAAGTCAAATCCGTTTATATGGAAGCTATATCAGGTTATAAACCGTTTTATACCGTATTAGGCACAGTTGTTAGAAGTCATAACAGAACACTACATGCAAACTTATAGCCAACTCGGACAAAAATTGTGGCTTCCAGGGGCTCGAGAATTCAAAACGGGATATCGGATTATATGGTAGCTATATCTAAATCTGTACCGATTTGGCCCATTTGCAATCCCCAATGAGAATTCCAAGCGGCTAGCTTTACGCGTTCGACCGCTATAGTGATTTCGACAGGCGGAAGGACATGTCTAGATCGACTCTGAATGTCGAGACGATCAAGAATATACATCCTTTATGGGATCTTAGACGAATATTTCGAGGTAATACAAACGGAATGTCCCCATCCTATGGTGGTGGGTAAAAAAGCGTCTAACAGAACTCTTTATATCAAATTAATTGGGCCTTATAACTTAAATCGGGAGATATAGCTACCACATACTTATAGGTAGCTATATCCAAGTCTGAACCGATCTAAACCATGAAGGGCATGGATATCGAAGAGATTAATAGAGCTCTTTGTGCCAAATTTAAGCGAAATCGAATAATAACCGTGCATTTATGGTCTTATGGAACTTAAATTGGGAGATCGGTACATAAGGCAAATATATCTAAATTAAGCCGTGTTGAACTAGGTTGTCGAGTGACCTAACACAATTCGTAAATGCGCCTACTATAGGCCCAAGGCCATAAATCGGGAGATCGGTCTATATAACAGAAATATCCTAATAAAGACCGATCTGGGCTGTATTAAACACGAATGCCGAAGAGCATAGCACAGCCCACTGTGTCAAATTTCAGCAAAATCGTCTCAGGAACTCAAATCGGGAAACAGAATATATATGGCAGATATTTCTAAATCAGACCGCATTGAACTAGGATGTCGAGTGGCATAACACCATTCGCGGTCTCAAATTTCAGCAAAATCGGACTATAGGCTCAAGATCTTAAATTTGATTAAAGATCTATATGGCATTTATATCCAAATATATACCGATTTTAAGGATATTCGGTACGAATATCGAAGAGCCTAACAAAACTCATTGTGCTAAATTTCAGCAAAATCGGTTAATAAATTCACCTTTTAATGGCCTAAAACCCAAAATATGGATATCGGGTTATATGGCAGCTATATCCAAATTTAGGCTAATCTTACTAACTCAATTTTCAGCGAAATCGGACAATACATGTGCCTTTTATGAGCCCTTAAATCGAGAGATCGGTCTATATGACGGCTGTATTCAAATCTGGACCGATCCGGGCGGTATTCACCACCAAGGAGCGCGAGAGGTCTAACACAACTCACTGTCCTAAATTTCAGTTAAATCGGACAATAAATGCGCCTATTATGGGACCAAGAACTTAATTCGGGAGATCGGTCTAAGGTAGATATATTTAAAGCAGTACTGATCTGGGTCAAATAGAACAAGAATTTCGAGTGGCATAACATAACATTCTGTCCGAAATTTCATCGACATGGACAATAGATTCGTATTTTATGGGTCTTTAAATCGAGAGATCGGTCTATATGATGGCTATATCCAAATCTCGAGGAGCCTATCACAACTCACTGTCCCAAATTTCAGCGAAATCGGATAGTAAATATGTCTTAAATGGGCCTAAGATTTTACAGATCGGTCTATATGGGGGTTATATCAAGATAGAGCCCATCTTCACACTTAACCTGTCTTGTCCAATGAGAGATTAAGTTTGAAGAATCTGTGCAAAGTTTCAGCTCAATATCTTAATTTTTATACCCTCCACCATAGGATGGGGGGTATACTAATTTCGTCATTCTGTTTGTTACTACTCGAAATATTCGTCTGAGACCCCATAAAGTATATATATTCTTGATCATCGAGACATTTTATGTCGATCTAGCCATGTCCGTCCGTCTGTCCGTCCGACTGTCTGTCGAAACCACACTAACTTCCGAAGGAGTAAAGCTAGCCGCTTGAAATTTTGTACAAATACTTTTTGTAAGTGTAAGTCGGTTGGGATTGTAAATGGGCCATATCGGTCCATGTTTTGATATAGCTGCCATATAAACCGATCTTGGGTCTTGACTTCTTGAGCCTCTAGAGTGCGCAATTCTTATACGATTAGAATGAAATTTTGCACGACGTGTTTTGTTATGATATTCAACAACTGTGCCAAGTATGGTTCAAATCGGTTCATAACCTGATATAGCTGCCATATAAACCGATCTGGGATCTTGACTTCTTGAGCCTCTAGAGGTCACAATTATTATCCGATTTGACTGAATTTTGTACAACGGATCCTCTCATGACCAACAACATACATGTTTATTATGGTCTGAATCGGTCTATAGCTTGATACAGCTCCCATATAAATTGATCTCTCTATTTTACTTCTTGAGCCCCCAAAGGGCGCAATTCTTATTCGAATTGGCTGACATTATACACAGGTCTCCAACATATAATTTAATTGTGGTCTAAACCGGATCAAATCTTGATATCGCTCTAATAGCAGAGCAAATCTCTTTTTATATAATTTTTTGCCTAAGAAGAGATGCCGGGAAAAGAACTCGAAAAATGCGCTCCATGGTGGAGGGTATATAAGATTCGGCCCGGCCGAACTTAGCACGCTTTGACTTGTTAAAGACTGTTGCGTGATTTCAACATACAGACGGACGGACATTGCTAGATCGTCTTAGGTTTTTACAACGACCAAGAATATATACTAAACTTTGTAGGGTCGAAAATGGATATTTCGGTGAGGAATGAAAAAATTAATATACCCCCATCCTTCGGTGGTGGGTATGAAAACATGTTTCAAAATAAATTTCTTTAAATTATTTCATAAATTATTTTCGAACCATTTTGGCATTGACGGGATTACAACTTAATTTTTCGTGTAGAGCCAAATAATTTTAGTCACGTTAGAACAATAATATATTAATGTCGAATCAGCTTCAGTTGTTTCAATCACATATTGTTTATTTTCATAGTTCAGTAGCTATCTTAACAACCACACAATAAAAAGGATTAAAAGAAGATGTTACTAACCAATATAACAGTTCCCTCAATAATTTCCGTAAAATAAATTTTATTTTGCTTCTGCCAACAACGTTATATTTTCCTTAGTACCACCAAAGTGTTAGCAAAACACATTAGCAGTAGTTGTGCTACCTACCCTATCGGCAGTTGTGCTTACTACACTACCGGACTTCTACTAACCCTTACCGGTGGATGTGCTAACTATCCAACCGGCAGTTAGTACTGCATACCAAATTTCCTAAAAAAATTAGGAAACAAAGGTTCAAATCCCCTGGCCGGTCAAACTTTTTGATAAGTTTGTTTTTTAACGTTAATTCAATTGCTAAACTATTACTGTACAGAAATGGTTATTGCCCTGCTGCATCATTGAGAAAGAGATGTCGGCAGGCTGGAGAATGCGTGAAAGACTACCAAACATGACAACATAAGTTCAAATCTCCCATCGACCACCGACACAACTAATAAAATAAATTTTAAAGCGTAATAAGTTGCAAGAGAACAAGTAAAAGCGTGCTAAGTTCGGTCGGGCCGAATATTGGGAACCACCATGGATTCTGCTAAAAATTCATACAAAATAAATTTAGTTGAAGGTCGTAATTTTATACTGCATACCAAGCAAAAATTAAAGCTTCTAGGGACCGAATAAGGATAATCAAGAGACAGGTTTATATGGAAGCTATACCAGGTAATAGACCGATTTGGACCGAACTTTGCGCAGTTGTTGGAAGTCATATCAAAACACAATGTGCAAAATTTTAGCTTAATCTGGCAAGAATTGCGGTTTCTAGGAGCTAAAGATGTCAAACCGGGTGATCGATCTATAAAGGAGTTACATTAGTTTAAAGACGGATTTGGACCGTACACAGCATAGTTGTTGCATGAATTCTTAGCAAAATCCATGGAGGTGGATTCCCAAGATTCGGTCCTGCCGAACTTAGCACGCTTTTACTTGTTCTTGCTTGCTGCTGCTCTCTCGGATTTGTACAACCACCACCAAAGGATGAATGTATACTAGTCTAGTCATTCCGTTTGTATTGCCTCGAAATATTCGTCTAAAATCCCATAACGTATATATATATTCTTTATCGTCTCGACGTTCTGAGTCGATCTAACTATGTCCGCCCGTCCGTATGCCGAAATCACTATAGCGGTTGAACGCGTAAAGCTAGCCGCTTGAGATTTTGCACAGTTACTCAATATTGATGTAGGTCGTTGATGATTGCAAATGGGTCATATCGGTTCAAATTTGGATACTGCTTCCATGTAAACCAATCTCCCGATTTGACTTATTGAGCACTTGGAAGCTGCAAGTTTTGTCCAATTTGGCTGAAATTGCGCATGTAGTATTATGTTACGACTTCCAACAAATTTTCTGAATACGGTCCAAATCGGTCTTTACCCTGATATAGGTCCCATATAAACCTATCTCCCGACTTGACTTCTTGAGCCCCCGGAAGCCTCATAACGTTAGGCAATGACTACCAACAACTGTGCCAAGTACGGCCGTAACCGGTCTGTAACCTGATATAGCTCCCATATAAACCGATCTCTCGATTTGATTTCTTGAGCCGCTGGAAGCGGCAATTTTTGTCCGATTTGGCTGAAATTGCGCATGTAGTGTTCTGTTGAGACATCCAACAACTTTGCCGAAAACGGTCTATAACCTGATACAGCTCCCATATAGACCTATCTTCGGATTTGAATTCTTGAGCTCCTGGAATCCTCAATTTTGTCAGATTTGGCTGAAATTGAGAACGGAGCGTTTGGTAATGACTTTCAATAACCGTGCCAAATGCGGTTCAAATGGGTCTATAACCTGATATAGCTCCTGTGTAACCTGTCTCTCGATCATCTTTGTTCGGTTCTTATAGGCTTTTTGCTAGTTTGACAGAAGTCTGGTATGTAAAATAAAATTTTTTGAAGAATCGTTAGTGGTGGGTTTCCGAGATTCGGCCCGGCCGAACTTAGCACGCTTTTACTTGTTATTTTTGGTTGCATAACATAAACTAGAAAATAACCTCAACATCAACGTTGGTTGTCACAACAGCAAAGTGGTTGTTGCAAAAAATTGGTTGAGGTAACAATTGTTTTTTGTGTGTCATCTTATTTAATAATATTTTTCAAAAGGTCAAAAAAATATATATAATACGGAAGACAAAATAGCACTAGTTACTGAGGCCACCCGCTAATAAAAATCTTTAACCAGCCAATCAACAAGTAAAAGCGAGCTAAGTTCGTCCGCGCCGAATCTTGGGAACCCATCACCATAAATTCTGCTAAAGATTTTTACAAAATAAATTTAGTTGAAGGACATAATTTTATTTTACATACCAAACGTCTCTCCAACCAGCAAATATTAAAGCTTCTAGGAACCGAACAAGGATGATCGGGAGACCGGTTTACATTGGAGCCATATCAGGTTATAGACGGCTTTTGACCGTATTTGGCACAGTTGTTGCAAGTCGTTACAGAACAGCGCATGCAAAATGTCAGCTTAATCGGACAAAAATTACGGCTTGTAAAGGCTCAAGAAGTCAAATCCGTTTATATGGAAGCTATATCAGGTTATAAACCGTTTTATACCGTATTAGGCACAGTTGTTAGAAGTCATAACAGAACACTACATGCAAACTTATGGCCAACTCGGACAAAAATTGTGGCTTCCAGGGGCTCGAGAATTCAAAACGGGATATCGGATTATATGGTAGCTATATCTAAATCTGTACCGATTTGGCCCATTTGCAATCCCCAATGAGAATTCCAAGCGGCTAGCTTTACGCGTTCGACCGCTATAGTGATTTCGACAGGCGGAAGGACATGTCTAGATCGACTCTGAATGTCGAGACGATCAAGAATATACATCCTTTATGGGATCTTAGACGAATATTTCGAGGTAATACAAACAGAATGTCCCCATCCTATGGTGGTGGGTAAAAAAGCGTCTAACAGAACTCTTTATATCAAATTAATTGGGCCTTATAACTTAAATCGGGAGATATAGCTACCACATACTTATAGGTAGCTATATCCAAGTCTGAATCGATCTAAACCATGAAGGGCATGGATATCGAAGAGATTAATAGAGCTCTTTGTGCCAAATTTAAGCGAAATCGAATAATAACCGTGCATTTATGGTCTTATGGAACTTAAATTGGGAGATCGGTACATAAGGCAAATATATCTAAATTAAGCCGTGTTGAACTAGGTTGTCGAGTGACCTAACACAATTCGTAAATGCGCCTACTATAGGCCCAAGGCCATAAATCGGGAGATCGGTCTATATAACAGAAATATCCTAATAAAGACCGATCTGGGCTGTATTAAACACGAATGCCGAAGAGCATAGCACAGCCTACTGTGTCAAATTTCAGCAAAATCGTCTCAGGAACTCAAATCGGGAAACAGAATATATATGGCAGATATTTCTAAATCAGACCGCATTGAACTAGGATGTCGAGTGGCATAACACCATTCGCGGTCTCAAATTTCAGCAAAATCGGACTATAGGCTCAAGATCTTAAATTTGATTAAAGATCTATATGGCATTTATATCCAAATATATACCGATTTTAAGGATATTCGGTACGAATATCGAAGAGCCTAACAAAACTCATTGTGCTAAATTTCAGCAAAATCGGTTAATAAATTCACCTTTTAATGGCCTAAAACCCAAAATATGGATATCGGGTTATATGGCAGCTATATCCAAATTTAGGCTAATCTTACTAACTCAATTTTCAGCGAAATCGGACAATACATGTGCCTTTTATGAGCCCTTAAATCGAGAGATCGGTCTATATGACGGCTGTATTCAAATCTGGACCGATCCGGGCGGTATTCACCACCAAGGAGCGCGAGAGGTCTAACACAACTCACTGTCCTAAATTTCAGTTAAATCGGACAATAAATGCGCCTATTATGGGACCAAGAACTTAATTCGGGAGATCGGTCTAAGGTAGATATATTTAAAGCAGTACTGATCTGGGTCAAATAGAACAAGAATTTCGAGCGGCATAACATAACATTCTGTCCGAAATTTCATCGACATGGACAATAGATTCGTATTTTATGGGTCTTTAAATCGAGAGATCGGTCTATATGATGGCTATATCCAAATCTCGAGGAGCCTATCACAACTCACTGTCCCAAATTTCAGCGAAATCGGATAGTAAATATGTCTTAAATGGGCCTAAGATTTTACAGATCGGTCTATATGGGGGTTATATCAAGATAGAGCCCATCTTCACACTTAACCTGTCTTGTCCAATGAGAGATTAAGTTTGAAGAATCTGTGCAAAGTTTCAGCTCAATATCTTAATTTTTATACCCTCCACCATAGGATGGGGGGTATACTAATTTCGTCATTCTGTTTGTTACTACTCGAAATATTCGTCTGAGACCCCATAAAGTATATATATTCTTGATCATCGAGACATTTTATGTCGATCTAGCCATGTCCGTCCGTCTGTCCGTCCGACTGTCTGTCGAAACCACACTAACTTCCGAAGGAGTAAAGCTAGCCGCTTGAAATTTTGTACAAATACTTTTTGTAAGTGTAAGTCGGTTGGGATTGTAAATGGGCCATATCGGTCCATGTTTTGATATAGCTGCCATATAAACCGATCTTGGGTCTTGACTTCTTGAGCCTCTAGAGTGCGCAATTCTTATACGATTAGAATGAAATTTTGCACGACGTGTTTTGTTATGATATTCAACAACTGTGCCAAGTATGGTTCAAATCGGTTCATAACCTGATATAGCTGCCATATAAACCGATCTGGGATCTTGACTTCTTGAGCCTCTAGAGGTCACAATTATTATCCGATTTGACTGAATTTTGTACAACGGATCCTCTCATGACCAACAACATACATGTTTATTATGGTCTGAATCGGTCTATAGCTTGATACAGCTCCCATATAAATTGATCTCTCTATTTTACTTCTTGAGCCCCCAAAGGGCGCAATTCTTATTCGAATTGGCTGACATTATACACAGGTCTCCAACATATAATTTAATTGTGGTCTAAACCGGATCAAATCTTGATATCGCTCTAATAGCAGAGCAAATCTCTTTTTATATAATTTTTTGCCTAAGAAGAGATGCCGGGAAAAGAACTCGAAAAATGCGCTCCATGGTGGAGGGTATATAAGATTCGGCCCGGCCGAACTTAGCACGCTTTGACTTGTTAAAGACTGTTGCGTGATTTCAACATACAGACGGACGGACATTGCTAGATCGTCTTAGGTTTTTACAACGACCAAGAATATATACTAAACTTTGTAGGGTCGAAAATGGATATTTCGGTGAGGAATGAAAAAATTAATATACCCCCATCCTTCGGTGGTGGGTATGAAAACATGTTTCAAAATAAATTTCTTTAAATTATTTCATAAATTATTTTCGAACCATTTTGGCATTGACGGGATTACAACTTAATTTTTCGTGTAAAGCCAAATAATTTTAGTCACGTATACATAGCCAAAAATGTGTCGTTTCCTGTTGTATATGAAGTGTATATCAAATACTGGAATTATATGTACCATACTCGGAATAGATGTTAACCCACTACTATATGTTTTATTGACTTTCGATATAAATTAAAGGCCACCTTGGCGCAGAATTACGACGATCGCCTGAGTTCGAATCCCGGTGTAAATATCAGAAAATCGTTTTTCCCCGGTGGCGCCATTTGTAAGGTATACAGCCATTTGAAAGCTTCTCTAACTTGTAGTGTAGCCAAACGGCATGCCGTTGGATCTCGACGTAGAAAAGGAGGCCCCATATCATTGAACTAAAATTAGAATTGGACTGCTTATGATATTAGCGAAAATCCCCTGTTCCTTAATGGAATGCTCATGAGAAATTAATTATAAGTATAAATTAGCATTCTGAGTCCACCAAAAATTAACTGCAGATTTGTGTGATGGCTGCCTTCATCAAAAATATAAAAGGAGCAAAACTTCCTCTTAACATTTGTACTTTGTATTTCCAGATCTATTAGTAAAATACAACATTTAACTTTGAAATGTCGTAATTGGTCTAACAATTCACTTGGGGTTTTTTTTTGAAGTTGTACTACATTGTTTAAAACCCATCATTTATGTCCCACATTTTCCGTGGAGTTACTTTTTGGGGTAAGGCGACAGATATATAACTTAATTGGAATGGCAGATTTGTGCCCTTGCATTGTGTTTACAATTGTTTTGGTGTGGTAATTAGAGAGTCGCCAGGGAAACTTGCTGCAAATTTAGAATGGTGCAGAATTGGGATGTTAGGAATATTTTAGAAGCCTCATGTCTTCATTGGGTTTCATGTCCTTTTTGGCGGCCCTTTGATATTTGGTGGCAACATTGGGTGTCAAATTCGTATTCTACTCCCATACCCATTTTAGGTGAGTTCTACATTGCCCCAGTGGTCCACATTTCCTCTTCGAGACTATTGGGGGGACACTTTGTACCAAACTACTACTAACTTCGTTCACCACTGCTAAGTACCGTTAATGCGACATCCATTTAGTCATGTATGATCAACATATCCGTGTCGGGGATTGGGACGGACCGCAGACACTTGGCAAAAAAATAGTAGATTCGTAATCGGGGCTCAACCAAAAGAATTTGGGAGTGGGGAGATCTTCAGGGCACTTGGCCTCAAATATGGATTTCAGATTCGTCTCTAATCTAAAATAATTTCACTTGATTCACATATTATCCTGATCGGACCATTTATTATTATATAATTTAGAGTGACGCCGACCGAGACCCTCAATTTTAAAAGTTTTTTGTCAGATCGTGTTTGTAGGGGTTATTATAACTTGGAAAGAAAACTGCACTTAAACCGTTTTACCCATCTCCGAAATTTACCGTTTTCAAAAAAACAATTAAAGTGGAAGGTGTACATAAATGACGTCGCATGGGGATCGCCAAACTTCTATGTACATATTTCTTGTATAAACTAGACTGGTTTTACAACAATTATGTGTATAACACATTTCAATAAGTAGTTATGGTGACTAATGTCAGACTACTTTTGTCAAACTTCCATAGAGTTTTAATTTTGTGGATTTCCAATCAATAATAAGTAACTTAACATTGTAGAATATTAAGCATTAAATTAGGACGTTAGCTAACTAATATCCTGCTCATTAGTATTTGCCTAATTATCCTACCCTTTTACAAACGGACAAATTCCAATGACAACGTTTCAAAAGGAGCAACTTTGGTATGCCATTGTTTCGCACAGATGATGACAAATGGTCACTGATGTCCGGTATGATACTTGACTACTGTGCGTCATATTTACTTGAGGCTACATACAATTGCGCCCATGTGTCGTACACTGTTATCCATAAGAATGATAGTAATCTTTCCTTTTTAGGACAAGAAAGGAAAGCCAAAAGTCGTTCGGGGCCGACTATATAATAATCTTCACCTCCGAAAATACGTACTGCTCTCAATCCATGCAAACTATGTTGACATCTAGCCAGACTTTAATTTTGCATACCTATTGGAATATTGAATAGAAACTTGTACGATTTTCTTACGATAGGACCTAAACTGTGGCTACTAGAGCCTTAAAGGGCCTTATCGATTGAAATATATATGTCAGAGCTATATTTAAATTTGGACCTACTTAAATGGAACTTTGCACACGTATTGGGACTTGATATAAAACATCTTACGCAAACGTTTGTAAAAATCAGACAAAAACTGAGGCTTCTATAGACTAAAAGGCCATATCAACTGAAAGATATATATGGAAGCTATATCTAAATCTGATGTTATTCAAAATCAATAGCGTTCATCCTTGGGCCAAAGATGTGGCATGCGCAAAATTTTGTGACAATCGGACAATAAATGAGAGGTGTACCTTGATCACAAGAATACGTAAACGGACAGACGGACATAGCTTAATCGATTCACGAAGTGATTTCAAACCCGATCGGTATACTTATCGATGGGTCTAGCTCTTCTGCTTTTTTGCGTTACAAGATAATGCACAAATTCATAATACCCCAAACCACAGTTGTGGTGTAGGGTAGAATTTATTTAAAATTTAGCTTAAATCGCCGAAAATGTCTCCGTGATACAAAATTGGAGAACCCTATTTTTATCGTGTACCCAACCTAATAATCTGCAAATAAATTACATACAGTACATATATACGTATCACATAAACAAAGCGAACTCATTAAGGCTTGCGTTAATATAGAAGACTTGCTGACTTTTACCTACTTTCCAAAGTCTTCTTTTACATCACACGGAAAAATAGTTCCCTTTCCATAATTTAAATTTACCCTGGTATAAATTTTAATGAAATCATTTTGTGTTCATAAGAAAAACAAATATGCAATTGTCATGCGTAACGCCATAAACCATTCAGAGTAATGCAGATGCATGTGCCGCCGACAAGAAGGCGTCAGCAACACACTCAGGAATCAGCTGAAACCATGCAAGCCATTCCTGAATCAAACAAACAGTCTGATGTTATTCGCCACCAAAGGTCGTGCGCGGTAACAAGAAACAAGTAAAAGCGTGCTAAGTTCGGCCGGACCGAATCTTGGCAACCCACCACCATTGATTCTGCTAAAAATTTATGTAAAATAAATTAACTTGTAGAGCATAATTTCATTCTACATACCAAATTTCTGTCGAACCAGCAAAAATTAATTCTAGAAACCGAAAAAGGATGACCGAGACAAATTTATATGGGAGCTATATGAGGTTATAGACTGATTTGGACCGTATTAAGAACAGTTGTTGAAAGTCGTATCAAAACTTTACGTGCAAAAATTGCGGCTTGTAAGGCCTCAAGAATTAAAATCGGGAGATCGGTTTTAAATGGTAGCTATATCTAAATCTGAACCGATGTGGCCCATTTACCCTCCCCAATGACCTACATTAATATTTAGTAGCTGTGCAAAATTTCAAGAGACTAGCTGTGCGAGTTCTATCATGATTTCGACAGACGGACGGACGGACATGGATAGTTCGAGGCAGGATCAAAAATATATATACCCTATGGGGTCTCAGACGAATATTTTGAGGTGTTACAAACGCAATGACTAGATTTGTATACCCCCATTCTAGGGTGATAGGTATAAAAAAAATTTATTCTGGTGTTTATTTAACTTTGCAGAAACTTTTAAAATTGAAATGCGAAATACAATTTATGCAGCGATGGAATATTTTAACGCAAAATATTTCTCAAAGGATTTATATTACTAATACTATGGGAGCCCCGGTAGCCGAGTTGGTAGCGTGCTTGGATTACCAGTGCAGGGGTCGCGAGTTCGATTCCCGCCAGAAGCCTTGGTCTGTCGCTGCGGTGGTATCACAATGGACTTAAAATTGTCTAAGTGTGTCTGTAAAGGACTGCCACTCTTACCTAACCTACACTACCAATTGCACACGGACGTACACCTTTCCTGGTAAGTATTAGATTAAAAATAAAACTATGTATCTATACTGAACACTTTCATTTCTTTTTCAACAGACTATAAAATATTGTGGATATGGCGTAACAGCACTTTTGGGAAAATATGGTACTTAACCCTATGCGACTCTTTTGCAATTGCGAATATTTCCAAAGCCATTGAAAACTAAAAGTGCGAAAATTTTTATTTTATTAGTAAATATATACGAAATGTATATGTATTAGCAAAGTGTAAGTTCGAAAGATATCAATAAAATAAAACAAAGGATTAATATGAGAGTTAATAGTAAATCTACAAATATAATTCTTTTATTTGCGTATTAGTTAAAACTGAACGAAATAGAAGCAGAGATTTTGCAAAAAGTTTGTACAGATATATTAACACCCGGTAAAATTTTCCAACATTTTATTCCATCAATTGAATTGAGTTCAGTTCACTGAATAAAGAATAATTTTGTTACATTTATTTCACGTTGAACCATAACGAAGTTCATTTGATGTGATTATATGTTAGAAATGCATTAACTAAAGACGAGTACAATTGTGTAGTTTATTTTAACTCGACCATTGGGTAACTTTTTTCGAATGTAGCGCCAACGACAAACTTTTTATGCAATTTTTATTAAGAATTTTTCAATCAAATATTTTTTAAAGACAAAAAAGTTTTTCATCGTAGTCGGATAAAAAGTGATCTTCTTATGAGCTCAACACTCAATATCGAAAGATCGGTCAATATGGCAACTATATCCAAATATGGTCCGATATGGATCGCAATTGACTGGAAGACTTACCCCTTCCAGTACTTACTGTGCAAAATTTCATTGACATCAGGTAATAAATGGATCATTTAATTCCTTAATACCCTATATCGAATATGGTCCGATCTGGACCACATCTCACGGGAGGGAGTAGGGTAGTCTACCAGAACTCAATGTGCCAAATTTCATCGAAATCAGATAAAAAATTAGCAATTTATTGCCTCAAGACATTAAGTCGGGAAATTGGACTTTATAGCGGCTATAAGTAACTGTAGTCCGATTTTAATGTATCAGAAAATCAGGTTTATATAAAAGAATACGAAATCATCAAAAACTGTTTGCAAAATGTTTAATTTGTTGTCTTTTCGTAAGAAAATCTTACAAGGTTCTATTTGATATTTAAACAAGTAAAAGCGTGCTAAGTTCGGCCGGGCCGAATCTTATATAACCTCCACCATGGATCGCATTTGTCGAGTTCTTTTCCCGGCATCTCTTCTTAGGCAAAAAAGGATATAAGAAAAGAGTTGCTCTGCTATTAAAACGATATCAATATATGGTCCGGTTCGGACCACAATTAAATTATATGTTGGAGACCTGTGTAAAATTTCAGCCAATTCGTATAAGTATTGCGTCCATTGGGGCTCACGAAGTAAAATAGAGAGAACGATTAATATGGGATCTGTATCCGGCTATAGACCGATTCAGACCATAATAAACACGTTTGTTGATGGTCATGAGAGGATCCGGATAGAATTGCGCCCTCTAGAAGCTCAAGAAGTCAAATCCCCAGATCTGTTTATATTAATGCTATATCAGGTTATGGACCGATTTCAACCATACTTGGCACAAATGTTGGATATCATAATGAAATACTTCGTGCAAAAATTCATTCAAATCGGATAAGAATTGTGCCCTCTAGAGGCTCAAGAAGTCAAGACCCAAGATCGGTTTATATGGGAGCTATATCAGGTTATGGACCGATTTGAACCATACTTGGCACAGTTGTTGGGTATCATAACAAAATTCTTGATCGTCGCGACATTTTATGTCGATCTAGCCATGTCCGTCCGTCTGTCCGTCCGTCTGTCGAAAGCACGCTAACTTCCGAAGGAGTAAAGCTAGCCGCTTGAAATTTTGAACAAATACTTCTTATTAGTGTAGGTCGGTTGGTATTGTAAATGGGCCATATCGGTCTATTTTTTGATATAGCTGCCATATAAACCGATCTTGGGTCTTGATTTCTTGAGTCTCTAGAGTGCGCAATTCTTATCCGATTGGGATGAAATTTAGCACGACGTAATTTGTTATTATTTCCAACAACTGTGCCAAGTATGGTTCAAATCGGTTCATAACCTGATATAGCTGCCATATAAACCGATCTGGGGTCTTGACTTCTTGAGCCTCTAGAGTGCGCAATTCTTATCCGATTGGAATAAAATTTTGCACGACGTGTTTTGTTACGATATCCAACAACTGTGCCAAGTATGGTTCAAATCGGTCCATAACCTTATATAGCTGTCATATAACCGATCTTGGGTCTTGACTTCTTGAGCCTCTAGAGGGCGCAATTCTTATCCAATTTGAATGAATTTTGGCACGTAGTATTTTGCTATGATATCCAACAACTGTGCCAAATATCGTTTAAATCGGTTCATAACCTGATATAGCTGCAATATAAACCGATCTGGGATCTTGACTTCTTGAGTCTCTAGAGTGCGCATTTCTTATCCGATTGGAATGAAATTTTGCACGACGTGTTTTGTTATGATATCCAACAACCGTCTGTCTGTCGAAAGCACGCTAACTTCCGAAGGAGTAAAGCTATCCGCTTGAAATTTTGCACAAATACTTCTTATTAGTGTAGGTCGGTTGGTATTGTAAATGGGCCATATCGGTCCATGTTTTGATATAGCTGCCATATAAACCGATCTTGGGTCTTGATTTCTTGAGTCTCTAGAGTGTGCAATTCTTATCCGATTGGGATGAATTTAGCACGACGTGTTTTGTTATTATTTCCAACAACTGTGCCAAGTATGGTTCAAATCGGTTCATAACCTGATATAGCTGCCATATAAACCGATCTGGGGTCTTGACTTCTTGAGCCTCTAGAGTGCGCAATTCTTATCCGATTGGAATGAAATTTTGCACGACGTGTTTTGTTACGATATCCAACAACTGTGCCAAGTATGGTTCAAATCGGTCCATAACCTTATATAGCTGTCATATAACCGATCTTGGGTCTTGACTTCTTGAGCCTCTAGAGGGCGCAATTCTTATCCAATTTGAATGAATTTTGGCACGTAGTATTTTGCTATGATATCCAACAACTGTGCCAAATATCGTTTAAATCGGTTCATAACCTGATATAGCTGCCATATAAACCGATCTGGGATCTTGACTTCTTGAGTCTTTAGAGTGCGCATTTCTTATCCGATTGGAATGAAATTTTGCACGACGTGTTTTGTTATGATATCCAACAACCGTCTGTCTGTCGAAAGCACGCTAACTTCCGAAGGAGTAAAGCTATCCGCTTGAAATTTTGCACAAATACTTCTTATTAGTGTAGGTCGGTTGGTATTGTAAATGGGTCATATCGGTCCATGTTTTGATATAGCTGCCATATAAACCGAACTTGGGTCTTGACTTCTTGAGCCTCTAGCGTGCGCAATTCTTATCCGATCAGAATGAAATTTTGCAAGACGTGTTTTGTTATGATATCCAACAACTGTGCTAAGTATGGTTCAAATCGGTCCATAACCTGATATATCTGCTATATAAACCGATCTTGGGTCTTGACTTCTTGAGCCTCTAGAGGGCGCAATTCTTATCCAATTTGAATGAATTTTGGCACGTAGTATTTTGCTATGATATTCAACAACTGTGCCAAATATCGTTTAAATCGGTTCATAACCTGATATAGCTGCCATATAAACCGATCTGGGATCTTGATTTCTTGAGCCTCTAGAGTGCGCAATTCTTATCCAATTTGAATGAAATTTTGCACGACGTGTTTTGTTATGATATCCAACAACTGTGCCGAGTATGGTTCAAATCGGTTCATAACCTGATATAGCTGTCATATAAACCGATCTTGGGTCTTGACTTCTTGAGCCTCTAGAAGGCGCAATTCTTATTCGATTTGAATGAAACTTTGCACGACGTGTTTTGTTACGATATCCAACAACTGTGCTAAGTATGGTTCAAATCGGTGCATAACCTGATATAGCTGTCATATAAACCGATCTTGGGTCTTGACTTCTTGAGTCTCTAGAGGGCGCAATTCCTATCCGATTTGAATGAATTTTGACACGTAGTATTTTGTTATGATATCCAACAACTGTGCAAAGTATGGTTCAAATCGGTTCATAACCTGATATAGCTGTTCTATAAACAGATCAGATCGGGAAAAGAACTCGACAAATGCGATCCATGGTGGAGGGTATATAAGATTCGGCCCGGCCGAACTTAGCACGCTTTTACTTGTTTCTACTAAAACAGTAAAGAGTTGATTAAAAGAATGGCAATTTTCAAATAATTTGTTTATAGACCATTTTAATTGGATTTTTGAGGTTGTCATAAATTAAAATTGCAAAATTGTTACCAATAATGCAAATACCTTTAAAGGACCGATTTCAACAAAAATTTTAATTGAATGTAAAAATTTCTTAAATGATCCTAGTTTTTATTTTTTTTTTAGGGTTACTGACTCTATTGGTACCCGATTAAACAGCCCTGTTTCGAACTTTTTATAAGACACGCTTAGAACCTAAATAGCCTATAAATGTATGTATATATAAAGTCGTTCGACAATTAGACAATAAAATTGAATCAACAAAACTAGATGCAATTCTTCTTATCGTCTATTTATAAAATCTGATTGAAGCTGTTCGGAGTGCGGTCAGCATTCATTGTTTATCTTGTTCCAAAATCTTTGCTATCTTCCAAAACTCACTGTTATACAGAAGTTAAGCACATTAAACCGCACTCCCGAATGTGAGTTACAAACAAAATTCAATATGCACGCCAAAGGCATCCGCCCGCCACTGACTACACTTGACAAACAAATTGAACCATAAAGACGACTAGAAAGTTGTCTTCTTCAGCCCACGAAAACCCACAGCAATTGTCATGATAAAAGGACGACGGCGAACTGTTCTAAGAATAGCGGTGGCGACGATAGCGACCATGGCCGAAGGGGGGCAAAGAACATTAGAAGGAACACAATTAACTACGTTGCCGTAATATAATGCCTACAAAGGTGGCGCATGGCAGAGTAGTTAAAGTCACTGCGTTTGACCATAGATACTGCCCTGATGTGACGGAGTCATAACCACAGTTGGATTTTGCAACGTACGCGGACGTTATTCGACGACGCCATCACCATCAGTGACCGAACATTAGCAGTGAAGGAAACAATGCAGAAAACGGACATTCATTGAGGTTTTCATTTCATGTTACACAATTACTTATGTGCAGGAGTGTGTGGCAAGAGCATCATGCATGGCTTCTGTGAGCAAAGAGTATGTAAGTGCCTGCTTGTGCGTGACATCTATAGAGGCACTCTGACTACTACACAGTGGAATAAAATGCTGCAGTGATTGTAAATTAATTAATAAAAATGTGCTAAGTTCGGCCGGGAAGAATCTTGGGAAGCCACAGCCATGCTAAAAATTTACACACAATAATCTTATGGCTCGTATTATGTTCGTTTTTCACAGTTGAAACTTTTATAAAAATTCTTAAAAAAAATTCTTGAAACTTTTATAAAAGTTCTAAAGTATGTTATAAGGGAATGTCCGACTGAATGAAATCAGTTTTTTTTGCTTGGAGCGCATTTGTCGAGTTCTTTTCCCGACATCTCTTCTTAGGCAAAAAATGATATAAGAAAAGATTTGCTCTGCTTTTAGAGCGATATCAAGATATGATCCGGTTTAGACCACAATTAAATTATATTTATGTTGGAGACCTGTGTAAAATGTCAGCCAATTCGAATAAGAATTGCTCCCTTTGGGGGCTTAAGAAGTAAAATAGAGAGATCGATTTATGTGGGAGCTGTATCGGGCTATAGACCGATTCAGACCATATTAATGGTCATGATGTTGATGGCCATGAGAGGATCTGTTGTACAAAATTTCAGGCAAATCGGATAATAATTGCGACCTCTAGAGGCTCAAGAAGCCAAGATCCCAGATCGATTTATATGACAGCTATATCAGGTTATGCACCGAATTAAATCATACTTAGCACAGTTGTTGGATATCATAACAAAACACGTCGAGCAAAATTTCATTCCAATCGGGTAAGAATTGCGCACTCTAGAGGCTCTAGAAGTCAAGACCCAAGATCGGTTTATATGGCAGCTATACCAGGTTATGAACCGATTTGAACCATACTGAACACAGTTGTTAGAAGTGATACTAAAACACTATGTGCAAAATTTCAGTCAAATCGGATGAGAATTGCGACTTCTAGAGGCTCAAGAAGTCAAAACCCAAGATCGGTTTATATGGCAGCTATGTCAAAACATGAACCGATATGGCCCATTTACAATACCAACCGAGCTACACTAATAAAATGTATTTATGCAAAATTTCAAGCGGCTAACTTTACTCCTTCGGAAGTTAGCGTGCTTTCGACAGACAGACGGACGGACATGACTAGATCGACATAAAATGTCGCGACGATCAAGAATAAATATATACTTTATGGGGTCTCAGACGAATATTTTGAGTAGTTACAAACAGAATGACGAAATTAATATACCCCCCATCCTATGGTGGAGGGTATAAAAATAATAATATAGTACCAGCCTTTAGTTGAAAGGCATAATTTTACTCCATGTTCCAAATTTCTGGCAAACCAGACAAAATTGAAGTTTCCGTTAGCCGTTAAGCGTTAATCAAGAGATCTGTTTATATGGGAGCTAAATCAGATTATAAACTGTTTAAGACAATACTAACTATGGATGTTAGAAGTTATAACAAAATACCACTTGCAAAACTTCGAATAATAATTGTGGCTGCCAGGGAATAAGGACGTCAAATTGGGAAAATATAACGAACATTTTTACAACGAAAAATTAATTGAATCAATAATTTTTTAATTGCATCCGAATTAATGCAATTTTCAATTAAAAAATTAATTTTTTAAATTAATCTGAATTTTTTTTTAACTGAAAATTTTGCCATTTTCACTTAAAACTATTAAAAAGGCATTGAGTTCGGCCTGGCCGAATTTCGAATACCCACCACCTCGGATATATGTGTAAACCACCTTTCTCCATAATCCAGTGAAAAATGAATTATTAATGCATCCATATCAGCTATATCCACATTTGGTCCGATTTGGACCAAATTCGGCACGGACATTGTGCGGTCTAATAAATACAAGTCAATGTTAAATTTTGGTGCAATATTGGTCTTTTTGGCAGCAATATCCAAATAAGGACTGGGTGGAACCCTATAGGACACGGATGTCAAAAAGGCTTACATAAATCACTGTGGCAAATTTCACCGAAATCGGATAATAAATGCGAGATCGGCCTAGATTGAAGGGCCTAACACAACTCGCTGTCCTAGATTTCAGGGAAATCGGTCAAAAAATGCGGCTTTTATGGGCACAAGATCTTAAATCGATAGAGCGGACCATATAGCAGCTATATCCAAATCTGGACCGATCTGGGCAAATTTGAAAAAAAAGATGTCGGAGGGCCTAATACAACTCACTGTCCGAAATTTCAGTAAGATCCGAAAATAAATGCACCTTTTATGGGCCCAAGACCTTAAATCGAAAGATTAGTCTATATGTCAGCTATATCCAAATCTGAACTGATCAAGGCCAAACTGAGGAAGGATTTCGAGTGGCCTAATGCAACTCACTATTTCAAATTTTAGCAAAATCGGATAATATTTATGTCTTTTATGGGCCTTAGCCTTAAATCGGTGGATCGGTATATTTAGGGGCTATATCAAGATGTAGTCCGATATACCAATCTTCGAACTTAACCTGCCTATAAACAAAAAAAAAAAAAAAAAGAATCTGTGCAAGGTTTCAGCTCAATATCTCCTTCAAAGACTGTAGCGAGATTTCAACAGACAGACAGACAGGCGGAGGGACATTGCTAGATCGTCTTAGATTTTTACGACGATCAAGAATACATATACTTCATACGATCGGAAATGGATATTTCGATGAGTTGCAAAAGGAATGACAAAATGAATACGCCCCCATCCTTCGGTGGTGGGTATAACAATAATTGATTTAATCATATTATTAGTTGAATCTTAAACAAGTTTATATAAAATGGAATTGACAATATTATTTATATACCCAACACCCTAGGATGAGGGTATACTAATCTAGTCATTCCGTTTGTACCACCTCGCAATATTAATCTAGGACCCCATAAAGTATGTATATTCTTGATAGTCTAGAAATTCTGATCGAACTAGCCATGTCTAACGATCCGTCTGTCAAAATCATGATAGCGGTCGAAAGCGTAGAGCTAGCCGCTTGAAATTTTGCACAGAAGCTTTATGATGTAGGTCGTTGGAGATTACAAATGGGCCATATCGGTTCAGATTTGATATAGCTCCCATATAAACCAATCTCCCGATTTGAATTCTTGAGCCAATGGAAGCCACAATTCTTTCCCGATTTGGCTGAAAATTTGCACATAGCGTTCCGTAAGGACTTCCAACAACTATGCCACGTACGGTTCAAATCGATGAAGAACCTGATATAGCTCCCATATAAACCGATCACCCGATTAAATTTCTTGAGCCCCTGGAAGCCTCAATTTTTATCCGATTTGGCTGAAATTTTACACATAGTGTGCTATTTTGACTTCCAACAACTGTGCCAAGTACGATTAAAATCTGTGTTAAATCTCTTAAAACACTGTTATGACTACCTGTTCTTGAAAAAAAAACAAACCGCTTGAAATTTTAATAAACCCTTTCTATACATTGGAGATAAAACTCCCATACAAACAGTTTTCGACTAGCTTAATCTTTTTTATGGTCAAAATATGCATATTTATGGCAAAAGGAGCTTTTTAGTTCTAGTAATATCATCCCAGTAGTCCAGATCTAGTTCCACTACTAGTACCAAACCTGTTTATTCTCTTTTTCCAAAGTAATCGGGACGAGTTCCACTTTTGTTAACTTTCAGTGTAAACAACTGCAAATTGCATGAACATTCCACTAAGGAACAGGGGCCCCTTTGTAAACAACTGGTGAATTTAAAATGGGTTTGTCATTGGAGTAACCAGTTTACACTGGAACTTGTACTTCTGCTAATTCCAACAAATTATTGATTTCTTTTGTCAATGTTTCAAAATATATTTTTTTATTTTTCTGCTTGCTCTCGGTTTTTCCTCTGTCACTCTTAATACTCGTACTTCAACAATTTTGTAATTTTTGTCGGTGGTCGAAAAGGAAATTTGAACTCATCATCTTATGTTTGGTAGTCTACCACGCATCCTCTAGCCTCCCGGAATTAATTTGTTAATAATGGAATAACGCAATAAGCAATACTGCATAGCAATAAGTTTATCAAATAAACTAAATCTAAAAATATTTAGAAACCACTAAAAAAAAAAAAATATTAATAATACATAAAAAATGCGCCAAATATTATAAAATTAATTTAAAGAAAAAACCAGTAAAAGAGGACCGTATTTGGAACAGTTGTTGGAAGTCGTAACAGAACACCGCTTCCAAAATTTCAGCCAAATCGGAAAAAATTAGGGCTTGTAATGGCTCAATAAATCTAATCGGGAAATCGGTTTATATGGGGGCTATATCTATATCTGAACCATTATGACCCATTTGCAATCCCCAACGACCTACATCGACATTAAGTATCTGTGCAAAATTTCAAGCGGCTAGCTTTGCGCGTTCGACCCCTATAGTGATTTCGACACGCGGACGGACGGAAGGACATTAGAAGATCGAATCAGAACGTCGAGGCAATCATTGGGTCTTAGACGAATATTCTGAGACGCTACAAACGGAATGACTTGACTAGTTTACCCCCATCTTATGGTATGTATAATAACACAATAGAGGCATGTGCATTTTTGGTGGTGCAAATTCAAAATTGGCTTTAAAAACTTGATACTAATGGTCCCAACTGGTTACTGACTAGAAAACTGGAATATTTAAGATAAATATTTTTTTGTTGGAGTTACTTTAATACATAGGCGCCCCAAAGCCCAGTTGTTAGCTGGTTACTGGCTGGACAACAGGAATATTCTAGATAAATGTTTTTCTGTAGGAATTACTTCAAAACATAGGCGCTCCGGAAGCCAAGTTGGTAGCGTGCTCGGACTACCAAAGCAGGGGTCATGGGTTCGATTCCTACCAGAGGCCATGGTCTGTCGCTGCAATAGTCTTAAAATTGTATAAGTGAGTCTATAGAGTACTGCCACTCTTCCCTAACCTAAGCTACTTTAACACATATAATTAATTAATTTACTGTAATAAAAATATATTAATCAATGTTAGTCTATATCTGTAGCTCGACCTAAACCTCCTGCTACTAACCATTTCCGACCCTATAAAGTATATATATTTTGAATCGGGTGAAAAATTCTAAGGTGATTTAACGATGTCCGCGCGGCTGTCCATGTGTCTGCCATAATCACGCTAAAGCCTTCAAAAATTGAGATATTGAGCTAAAATTTGGCACATATACGTTCTTTCCTTTACGCAGGTGAAGTTCTTAGACAGTCCAAATTTTACCATACTAAGATAAAGCCGCCATAAAGACCGACCTCTCCTTATGTTTTAAGTCCATTAAACGTGAATTTATACCGATTTTGCTGAAATTTCACATAGTTCACATATATGCTAGTTGTTACCACATACCAAATTTCAGACCTCTACCTCCGGTTGTAAAAAAAGTACCAAATGTTTTGAATTTTGGTACCAAACTGCACGAATTTTGAATAGATCATTGAGTCACCCATCATATATTTCATAGTTGTACCTACATGCTAAATCTCAGACTATCTCCATCTGTCAAGAAAGTAACAAATGGTACCAATTGCGGTACTAAACGTAAGTTTCCTCCCGCCACCAGTACTATTTTCCCATTTTTATACACTCCACCATAGGATGGGGGTATACTAATTTCATCATTCTGTTTTGTAACTCCTCAAAATATCCCTCTAAGACCCCATGAAGTATATACATTTTTGATCGTCGTAAATGGGACAGATTTGGATTGTAAATGGGACAGTTTTGATATAGCTTTTGTATATGCAGTTTTGGTATGACTTCCAACAAATGAGCTAAGTATGGTCTTAATTAGTCTATAACCTTATATAAACCTCATACAAACCTCTCTTGGAACTTGACTTTCTGAGCCACTAGACGGAGCAATTCTTATCCGATTTGGCTAAAATTTTGCATAAAGTCTATAACCTGATAAAGCTGCAATACAAACCGATCTCCCGATTAGACTTCTTGAGCCTCTAGAGGGAGTAATTGTTATCCAATTTGGTTGAAATTTTGCACATGTCGTTTTGGTACGACTTTCAACAATTTTGTCAAGTATGATAAGCTGTCTATAATCTGATAAAGCCGCGATATAAACCGATCTCCCAATTAGATTTCTTGAGCTTGAAGAGGACGCAATTCTTATCCGATTTGGCTGAAATTTGGCGAAAGGTGTTTTGTTATGTCTTCCAACAACTGTGTCAAGTATTTTTTAAAACAGTCCATAACCTGATAACGCTGTCATATAAACCGGTCTCCGATTAGATTTCTTGAGCTTTTAGAATGCGCAATATTTATCCGATTTGGCTGAAATTTTGCACATATCGTTTTGGTATTACTTTCAACAACTGTGTTAAGTATGGTCTAAATCAGTTCTTCTTCTTGAGTCCCATACGGCGCAATTATTGGGTTGCCCAAAAAGTAATTGTCGGTAATATAGTCGGCGTTGACAAATTTTTTCAACGGCTTGTGACTCTGTAATTGCATTCTTTCTTCTGTCAGTTATCAGCTGTTACTTTTAGCTTGCTTTAGAAAAAAAGTGCGCGAAATTTTGTTAACATTTGTTTGTTTGGCGTCAATTTTAATATGGGTACCACATGTGTTGAAAGAAATTCATTTAACAAACCGAATCAACGCTTGTGATATACACCTTAAACGCAATGAATTCGATCCGTTTTTAAAACGAATAATAACTGGAGATGAAAAATGTATTGTTTACAACAACGTTAGTCGAAAACGATCATGGTCCAAGCATGGTGAACCAGCTCAAACCACTTCAAAGGCTGATATCCACCAAAAGAAGGTTATGCTGTCTGTTTGGTGGGATTGGAAGGGTGTGGTAAATTTTGAGCTGCTTCCAAGGAACCAAACGATTAATTCGGATGTTTACTGTCAACAATTGGACAAATTGAATACAGCCATCAAGGAGAAGCGACCAGAATTGTCAATCGTAAAGGTGTCATATTCCACCAGGACAACGCTAGACCGCACACATCTTTGCTCACCAGCCAAAAAATGAGTGAGCTTGGCTTTCTTTCTTTTAAAAAATCCGCAATTACTTTTTAGGCAACCCAATATTATCCAATTTGGCGTATGTTGTTTTGGTATGATTTCCAACAATTGTGATAAGTATGATCTAAATCGGTCCATAACCTGAAACAGCTGCCATATAAACCGATCTCCCAATTTGACTTTCTGAGCCCCTGGAGGGAGCAATTATTATTGCGCTAAGTTCGGTCTAAATCGGCCTATAATCTAATATAGGTCCCATATAAACCGATCTCCCGATTTGACTTCTTGAACCCTTACAAGCCGCAATTTTTGTCCAATTTGAAATGGAAATTGAGCATGTAGTGTTTTGTTATAACTTTCAACAACTGTGCTTAGTACGGTCTAAATCGGTCTATAACCTGATATGGCTCCCATATAAACCGATCTCACGATTTGACTTTTTGATCCCTTACAAGCCGCTATTTTTGTCCGATTTGGCTGAAATTTTGCATGCCGTGTTCTATTACGATTTCCAACAACTGTACCAAATCCGTATGAGTCTATAACCTGATATAGCTCTCATGTAAACGGGTCTCTCGATAATCTTTGTTCGGTTCCTAGAAGCTTTAATTTTTGCTGCTTTGACAGCAGTTTGGTATGTAAAATAACATTAAGCCCTTCAACTAAAATTATTTCGTATACATTTTAAGCAGAATCTATGGTGGTGGGTTCCCAAGATTGGGCCCGCCCGAACTTAGCACCCTTTTACTTCTTATACCCACCACCATCGCATGGGGTTGTACTAATCTAGTCATTCCGTTTGTACCACATCGAAATATTCGCCTAAGACCCCAAAAAGTATATATATTCTTGATCGTCTCGTCGTTCCGAACCGATCTAACCATGTCCGTCCGTCTGTCAAAATCATGATTGAGATCGAAAGCGTAAAGCTAGCCGCTTGAAATTTTGTACAGAATCTTAATATTGATGAAGGTTGTTGGTGATTGCAAATGGGCTTTATCGGTTTAGATTTAGATATAGCTCCCATATAGACCGATCTCTCGTTTTGATTTCTTGAGCCCCTGGAAGCCTCAATTTTCGTCCGTTTTAGCTCAAATTTTGCATGTTGTGATATATTATGACTTCCAACAACTGTACCCAGTACCGTCCAAATCGTTTTATAACCTGACATAGCTCCCATATAAACCGATCTCCCGATTTGAATTCTTGAGCCTCTGGGAGCCGCAATTTTTGTCCGATTTGGCTGAAATTTTGCATGTTGTGATTTATTATGACTTCCAAAAACTGCGCCAAGTACGGCCAAATTGAGTCTATAACCTGATATAACTCTCATGTAAACCGGTATACTAATTTCGTCATTCCGTTTGTAACACCTCGAAATATGTGCCAAAGACCCCATTAAGTATATATATTCTTGATCGTCATGTCATTTTAAGTCGATCTAGCCATGTCCGTCCGTCCGTCTGGCTGTCGAAAGCACGCTAACTTTCGAAGGAGTTAAGCTAGCCGCTTGAAATTTTTGCACAAATACTTTTTATTAGTGTAGGTCGGTTGGTATTGTAAATGGGCCAAATCGGTCCATGTTTTGATATAGCTGCCATATAAACCGATCTTGGGTCTTGACTTCTTGAGCCTCTAGAGGTCGCAATTCTTATACGATTTTATTAAAATTTTGTACGTAGTGTTTTGTTATCACTTTCAACAACTACACTAAGTAAGGTTCAAATCGGTCTATGTTTTGATATAGCTGCCATATAAACCGATCTGGGGTCTTGACTTCTTGAGCCTCTAGAGGGCACAATTCTCGTACGATTTTATTGAAATCTTGCACGTAGTGTTTTGGTAGAACTTCCAACAACTACGCTAGCTATGGTTTAAATTGTTCTATATTTTGATATAGCTGCCATATAAACCGATCTTGGGTCTTGACTTCTTGAGCATCTAGAGGGCGCAATTCTTATCCGATTTGAATGAATTTTAGCACGAAGTATTTCGCTATGATATCCAACAACTGCGCCAAGTATGATTCAAATCGGTTCATAATCTGGTATATCTGTCATATAAACCGATCTTGAATCTTGCCTTCTTGAGCCAATAGAGCGCGCAATTCTCATCGGATTTGGCTGAAATTTTGCGTGACGTGTTTTGTTTTGACTTCCAATAACTGTGCTTAGTATGGCGTAAATCGGTCTAGAACCTGATATAGTTGCCATATAAACCGATATGGGATCTTGACTTTTTGAACCTCTAGAGGGCGCAATTCTCATTCGATTTGGCTGAAATTTTGTACAACGGCTTCTCTCATGACCTTCAAAATACGTGTCTAATATGGTCTGAATCGATCAATAACTTGATACAGCTCCCATATAAACCTATCTCACGATTTTGCTTCTTGAGCCCCTACAAGGCGCAATTCTTATCCGAATGAACTGAAATATTACACGATGACTTCTACAATGTTCAGCATTTATTTATGGTTCGAGTCGAACTATAACTTGATACAGCTCCAATAGCGCAACAGTTTTATTCAATTTTCTAAGTTAAGTTCTAAAACCAGATACCGCGCATAGAACTCGACAAATGCGATCAATGATGGAGGGTACATAAGATTCGGCCCGGCCGAACTTAGCACGCTCTTACTTGTTTTTTATGTTTTCGCCGGGATTTAAACCCATGCATCTAGCTTCAAAGGCAGACATCGTGGATATTGCTAGATCATCTTAGAAAGTCAAGACGATCAAGAATATATGTATATACTTATAGTGTAGCAGATCAATTTTTCGCATGGTGTTGCATTTTACAACTGCTATTTTGAAGACAAAATGTTATTTATTGGAACAACTAACTATGCCTCCTCTAATAGCACAACAATTTTTAACAAACGTTGTTTATCGATTCAGCAGAAATATTTTAATATTTTACCATATTTTGAAGTAAAAGCAACATAACTTTTTTTGTTATTTTGAAAAAAAAATTTCGCTGAATAACCCACTGTATATAACATTATCCTTAAAGTCGTTGTTCCTGTCAGCGTAGTTGGCCCAAAAGATGTTAACGGAAATGTGTTGGCTATTGCATTGGTGGCTGTGGCTATAGCGATGATGATGGGCTGAAGCAATGAAACATACAAAATGTAACGTAACGAATTTGATGATCTATTGTCATACAAACGATACATGAAAGTAACGTCAGTACGTGAGTATGTGAATGTTGGCAGATATGGTTTGGTGTAAGGATGTCCAGATACCGGCTCTGTCTCCCATTTTAATAAATAGATACGAGTATCAGTTGTTAATGTAAGAGTATGGGTATGCCTTATGGGTGTGTGTGTGTTCCCTATCTTACATGTTTGTCATATAAATCTGCAGCCAAAGTGTCATTGAAAGGTTTGGGGTGGCAAGTCAGCATCGTAGGCCTCTTCTATGTTTCTCTCTGTTTCTGATGCGACATCTGTGGGTTTTCGCTGTCAATGCAACATGCATACACTGATGTTTGTGTTGTCTGACAATCAAAAAAAAAAAAATGGATGAACATGTAAGTGTGTTGGTTTCTGAAGAGAAAATTGCTTCCAAGCTTGCATGATTTTGCTCATGCACCTAGTTGCATTCAATTCTTATAAGAGTATGAATACGAGCATAACATTGAAAGGTGTTTCGCGTGTACTACTGAATAATAACCGGCATTTTTTAGGTAAAGGCAAAATCAATAAGAAATACTTATCGAAATTTTAAACACCAACGTTTGCATTGGCCGCCATTTATATATTGGAGTTTACTTCATATTCTCATATATATCGCATTATACTCTAAATATAAGATTATACCTCAATATTGTCCTAAGCATATATATCACTCATGATTCATGAGATTTTTGAACCATCTATCCATATTCGTCGAAAGATCGCAAACTTTGAAAGGAGTAAAGCCAGCTGCTTGAAATTTTACAAATTATTATACAAATACTTCTTTTATCGTAGGTCTGTTGGGATTGTAATTGAACCAAATCGATCCATGCTTAGATGTAGCTTCCATTTATACCGGTATCCCATTATACATCTTGAGTTCCTAGAGATTTAATTCTCATCGGATTTGGCTGAAATTTTGCAAAATCAAAATCGGTTCAAAACTTGATGAGCTTCCATATACACCGATCAATTATTTTTCTTGAGACTCTAGAGAGAGCAGTTCTAATCCAATTTGGCTTTTATTTTGGACGAGGGCTTCGGTTTTGGCCCCCATCATCCCTCCATGTATGATGCTATAGTTTCAATAAAAAACAAATAAAAAGGCGTTAAGTTCGGCCGGGCCGAACTTTGGATACCCACCACCTCGGGTATATATGAAAACCACCTTTCATCAAAATTTGGTGAAAATTTCATACCTTATACTCATATACCTCATACCGATCTGAACTATATACGACACGGATGTCGAAAAGGCTAACATAAGTCACTGTGTCAAATTTCAGTGAAATCGGATTATAAATGCGCCTTTTATAGGGCCAGGACTTTAAATCGAGATATCGGTCTACATGGCAGCTATATCCAAATCTGGACCGATTTGGGTCAAGTTGCATTAACATGTCGAAAAGCCTAACACAAAGCACTGTCCCAAATTTCGGCGAAATCGGACAATAAATGCCTCTTTTATGGGCCCTAAACCTTAAATCGAGAGATCGGTCTATATGGCAGCTATATACAAATCTGAACCGATCTGGGCAAAATTGAAGAAGGACGTCGAAGAGCCTAACCAAACTCACTGTGACAAATTTCAGCGACATCGGACAATAAATGCGTCTTTTATGGCCCCAAAACCTAAAACCTAGATATCGGTCTATATGGTAGCTATATCCAAATCTGGACCGATCTGGGCAATATTGCAGAAGTATGTCAAGGGGCTTAATTTAACTCACTGTTCCAAATTTCGGCGACATCGGACAATAAATGAGCATCTGGACCGATTTGAGCCAAATTAACGAAGGATGTCGATGGGCCTTACATAATGCACTGTCCCAAATTTCATCAAAATCGGATAATAAGTGTGGCTTTTGCTGGCCTAAGACCCTTAACCGGAGGATCGGTCTATATGGCAGCTATATCCAAATCTGAACCGATCTGGGCCAAATTGACAAAGAATGTCGAAGGACCTAACACAACTCACTGTCCCAAATTTCAGCGAAATCGGATAATAAATGTGGTTTTTATGGGCCTTAGACCCTAAATCGGAGGATCGGAATATATAGCAGCTATTTCCAAATCTGGACCGATCTGAGCCAAATTGACGAAGGATGTCAAATGGCCTAACACAACTCACTGCCCCCAATTTCAACAAAATCGGATAATAAATGTGGCGTTTATGGTGCTAAGACCCTAAATCGGCGGATCGGTCTATATGGGGGCTATATCAAGGTATAGTCCGATAAAGCCCATCTTCGAACTTAACCTGCTTATGGACAAAAAAAGAATCTGTGCAAAATTTCAGCTCAATATCTCTATTTTTAAAAACTGTAGCGTGATTTCAACAGACAGACGGACAGACGGACGGACATGTCTAGATCGTCTGACAATCAAAAAAAAAAAAAATGGATGAACATGTAAGTGTGTTGGTTTCTGAAGAGAAAATTGCTTCCAAGCTTGCATGATTTTGCTCATGCACCTAGTTGCATTCAATTCTTATAAGAGTATGAATACGAGCATAACATTGAAAGGTGTTTCGCGTGTACTACTGAATAATAACCGGCATTTTTTAGGTAAAGGCAAAATCAATAAGAAATACTTATCGAAATTTTAAACACCAACGTTTGCATTGGCCGCCATTTATATATTGGAGTTTACTTCATATTCTCATATATATCGCATTATACTCTAAATATAAGATTATACCTCAATATTGTCCTAAGCATATATATCACTCATGATTCATGAGATTTTTGAACCATCTATCCATATTCGTCGAAAGATCGCAAACTTTGAAAGGAGTAAAGCCAGCTGCTTGAAATTTTACAAATTATTATACAAATACTTCTTTTATCGTAGGTCTGTTGGGATTGTAATTGAACCAAATCGATCCATGCTTAGATGTAGCTTCCATTTATACCGGTATCCCATTATACATCTTGAGTTCCTAGAGATTTAATTCTCATCGGATTTGGCTGAAATTTTGCAAAATCAAAATCGGTTCAAAACTTGATGAGCTTCCATATACACCGATCAATTATTTTTCTTGAGACTCTAGAGAGAGCAGTTCTAATCCAATTTGGCTTTTATTTTGGACGAGGGCTTCGGTTTTGGCCCCCATCATCCCTCCATGTATGATGCTATAGTTTCAATAAAAAACAAATAAAAAGGCGTTAAGTTCGGCCGGGCCGAACTTTGGATACCCACCACCTCGGGTATATATGAAAACCACCTTTCATCAAAATTTGGTGAAAATTTCATACCTTATACTCATATACCTCATACCGATCTGAACTATATACGACACGGATGTCGAAAAGGCTAACATAAGTCACTGTGTCAAATTTCAGTGAAATCGGATTATAAATGCGCCTTTTATAGGGCCAGGACTTTAAATCGAGATATCGGTCTACATGGCAGCTATATCCAAATCTGGACCGATTTGGGTCAAGTTGCATTAACATGTCGAAAAGCCTAACACAAAGCACTGTCCCAAATTTCGGCGAAATCGGACAATAAATGCCTCTTTTATGGGCCCTAAACCTTAAATCGAGAGATCGGTCTATATGGCAGCTATATACAAATCTGAACCGATCTGGGCAAAATTGAAGAAGGACGTCGAAGAGCCTAACCAAACTCACTGTGACAAATTTCAGCGACATCGGACAATAAATGCGTCTTTTATGGCCCCAAAACCTAAAACCTAGATATCGGTCTATATGGTAGCTATATCCAAATCTGGACCGATCTGGGCAATATTGCAGAAGTATGTCAAGGGGCTTAATTTAACTCACTGTTCCAAATTTCGGCGACATCGGACAATAAATGAGCATCTGGACCGATTTGAGCCAAATTAACGAAGGATGTCGATGGGCCTTACATAATGCACTGTCCCAAATTTCATCAAAATCGGATAATAAGTGTGGCTTTTGCTGGCCTAAGACCCTTAACCGGAGGATCGGTCTATATGGCAGCTATATCCAAATCTGAACCGATCTGGGCCAAATTGACAAAGAATGTCGAAGGACCTAACACAACTCACTGTCCCAAATTTCAGCGAAATCGGATAATAAATGTGGTTTTTATGGGCCTTAGACCCTAAATCGGAGGATCGGAATATATAGCAGCTATTTCCAAATCTGGACCGATCTGAGCCAAATTGACGAAGGATGTCAAATGGCCTAACACAACTCACTGCCCCCAATTTCAACAAAATCGGATAATAAATGTGGCGTTTATGGTGCTAAGACCCTAAATCGGCGGATCGGTCTATATGGGGGCTATATCAAGGTATAGTCCGATAAAGCCCATCTTCGAACTTAACCTGCTTATGGACAAAAAAAGAATCTGTGCAAAATTTCAGCTCAATATCTCTATTTTTAAAAACTGTAGCGTGATTTCAACAGACAGACGGACGGACATGTCTAGATCGTCTTAGATTTTTACGCTGATCAAGAATATATATACTTTATAGGGTCGGAAATGGATATTTCGATGTGTTGCAAACGGAATGATAAAATGAATATACCCCCATCCTTCGGTGGTGGGTATAACAAGGAAGTTCGAAGATGGCTATATCGGACTATAACTTGATATAGTCCCCATATAGACGGATCGGCCGATTTAGGGTCTTAGGCCCATAAAAGACACATTTATTATCCGATTTTGCTAAAATTTAGGACAGTAAGTAGTGTTAGGCCCTTCGACATCCTTCGTCAATTTGGCCCAGATTTGCATATAGCTGCCATATAGACCGATCCTCCGATTTAGGGTCTTAGGCTCATAAAAGCCACATTTATTATCCGATTTTGATGAAATTTGGAAAAGTGAGTTGTGATAGGACCCTCTACATCCTTCGTTGATTTGGCCTCGATCGGTCCAAATTTGGATATAGCTGCCATATCGACCGATCCTCCGATTTAGGGTCTTAGGCCCATAAAAGCCACATTTATTATCCTATTTTTCTGAAATTTGAGTCAGTGAGTTGTGTTAGGCTCTTCGACATCCTTCGGCAATTTGGCCCAGATTTGGATATAGCTGCCATATAGACTGATCCGCCGATTTAAGATTTTGGCCCTATAAAAGGCGCATTTATTGTCCGATTAAGCCTAAATTTGGGACAGTGAGTTGTGTTAGGCTCTTCGACATTTTTCTGCAACTTGGCCCAAATAGGTCCAGATTTGGCCCCATAAAAGGCGCATTAATAATCCGATTTCACTGAAATTTGACACAGTGACTTATGTTATTATTTTCAGGATCCGTTCACATTTGCTCGACATGCGGACATGTCTAGATCGTCTTAGATTTTTATGCTGATCAAGAATATATATATTTTGTTGGGTCGGAAATGAATATTTCGATGTGTTGCAAACGGAATGACAAAATGAATATACCCCCATCTTTCGCTGGTGGGCATAAAAATGTGTCTAAATTGGTAACACTTCGAGTAAGTCACCCTGTTCATAGTTTAGGTTTTGTTTATGTTTGGTAATACATTTCCGTCCATTGAGATACCGCAGGATCTGGAGAAGAAGGATGCCTTCCAGTTTCTGCCGTTAATCCATCCAAATGGGTTTAAAAAACCCAAAAACTTGGGAATGTTAATGTCCGCTAATTCAGACAAGTCCTCAAAGAAATGAGAACCATAACTGGGACCCTTCTATTTGCCAGTAATGACCTCCTCAAATTTAGATTGGGCCTCATAATTTTGAAGTGTTCACGACCCGTACCTTGTGACCATCAGTATTTAATGCACAACCAAGCTATTGTATGGATCCGGTTGAGTATTGAACAGTAGGTGAACACTTGAAGCGTCGTCCACCAGACCACAACACCAGTGCATATCGCGCGGTTTTTATCCGCAACATTTGCCAATGGCTCTCTTGCAGATATATAGGGCAAGAGTTGCTATTCTTGCCTTTTCCAAGATATTGGATTTGAGGTTTAATTTCCTATCCAGCAAAACATCTAGGTACATTGCGTTTTTAGTAAATATAACTTTCTCTCCTCCCAAGGACACTGGTGCCACTGTGGGAACTTGTATCTCCTTAGACAGATTTAAGTTGGGCTTTCCTATAAAAGTCACGCTTTTGCTTAAAATTATCCGTTGCTATAGAATATTATAGAGCCGGCTCCACTTTGCACTTTTACCTTTCCTTACTTTTCCGTTCAAAATTTCACGCATGACTCTTCAGTATGTACGCTGTAATAATCCTAGCACGCCTTAAAACTTCGCAATAGTCCAAAACGTTCTGTTTGCTGTCTCCTATTTTCTTTGGATAGATATAAGCCATACATTTGATTAAATGTATCACTTTTTCTTGCATTCGAATCAAGCCACCAAATTGCTGTATTGACCCATAACTTGCACATAGCTTGCCAAAGGAGCTTTCATAACTATACTGCTCTCACTCTCTCATTCTCTTTGCATGACAACGTGGACATGCTAAGTCGAATGGAACTATGCTGTGTCTCCATCCTTTCCTTCTTCAAATGCGGTGTTGGAATATTCAATTAGGAAACGTACGATGACAAAATAATTGCATTCAAGTGGTTGTTAGAGTGTGATAAATTGTTCCTATTGTTGATGGTCGTATTGCTTTTTGTGCTCGTTTGTTTGTAACTCAAACCCAATGAACCATTACCATCATTGGCCATTTTTGTTTGGCCTTAGCACCCCACTTTTGGGGTGAATGGGGCTGGGAGTTTCATTGTCATTTGAGTTGTAGATGTATTCGTATTTGTTATCGAAGGAAAATGAGAGGAATGATTTTGCTTCAATGTCTAGATTTTTGCATTGTTCTTCATGTTATTCGTACATATGAGTCTATTCAATTGTCCAGACATACGCACTCACATGTACATATACACAAATATATATATATATATATATATATATATATACATATATACATATATATATATATATATATATACATATATACATATATATATATATATATATATATATATATATATATATATATATATATGTTTGCAAGACACTTCCAGGATATTCCATAGGAACAATAAAACATTTCATTACAGTTCAGAAATGTAGTAAATATTCATTGGAAAGATTCATGGGATATATAACTAAAACCGATTACTCAGAGAGTAGATCGGAGTTATCCTTATATTGAGATACTCAATTTTATACCCTCCACCATAGGATGGGAGTATACTAATTTTGTCATTCTGTTTGTAACTCCTCGAAATAATCGTCTAAGTCCGTCCGTCTGTCTGTCGAAAGCCGCTTGAAATTTTTCACAAATTCTTCTTATTAGTGTAGGTTAGTTGGGATAGTAAATGGGCTATATCGGTCCACGTTTTGATATGCTGCCATATAAACCGATCAGGGATCCTCAATTCTTGAACAGCTAGAAGGCACACTTCTTATCCGATTTGGCTGAAATTTTGCATGAGGTAGTTTATTATGACTTTCAACAACTGTGCTGAGTACGGTTGAAATCGGTCCATAACCTGATATAGCTGTCATTTAAACTAATCTAGGGTCTAGACTTCTTGAGCCTCTACGGGGAGCAATTCCTATCCGATTTGGCTGAAATTTTGTATGACTCGTTTTGTTATGACTTCCAACAACTGTATTAAGAATGGTACAAATCGGTCCATAACCTCACGAAGTCAAGACCCCAGATCGGTTTATATGGCATAAATCGATCTGGGGTCTTGACTTCTTGGCCCACTAGAGGGCGCAATTGTTACCCGATTTGGCTGAAATTTCGCATGAGGTGTTTCGTTATGACTTTAAACAAATGTGCTAAGAATAGTTCAAATCGGTCCATAACCTTATATAGCTGCCATATCAACGATATGGGATCTTAACTTCTAGAGCTTATAAAGGGCGCAAGTATTATCCGATTTGGCTGAAATTTTCTACAACGGCTTTTCACATGACCATTAACATACGTGTCGAATATGGCATGAATCAGTTTATAGCCTAATACAGCTCCCCTATAAACCGATCTTCCTATTTTACTTCTTCAGCCCCTAAAGTGCGCAATTCTTACTAGATTTGGCTGAAATTTTACACAACGACTTCTACTATGGTCTCCAATATTCTGTTCAATTATGGTTCGAAATGAACCATATCTTGATATTGTTTCAATAACATAGCAATTATTTTCTTTTATCCTTTGATTGCCAAAAAAGAGATACGGCCGAATTTAGCACGCTTTAACTTGTTATCACTGTGATGTAGTAAGACGTGAAATTATCGAACTTAAAACTGTTTTTAACCATTGTTTTACGTGTATTTGTTTTAAATTGTCATAGTTAACCTTTTGCCTAGTTTATCCGTACAATATGCATTATGGACTTATGTAAATATTTTACGGTGTGCATTCCTTACGGGCTATGCACAAATCCTTTACTTGGTGTGGTGCTTACATATTTCGTAATGAGTTTTTGATAAATATCAAACCTACATAATGTTTCTCTTGTTTGTGTGATAATTTAATCAAATTTAATTATGACAATAATGAATTGCATCGGATAAATAAACCCCAAAGACGAGACATTTCATTAAAGATGAGACAATGTAAGAGTGTCTGCGAATTTAGTCACACACATTCGTACATTCGTAAAGAGTGTGGTAGATCATTAGATTAAAAATCAATATGAAGCAAATCTTACTACATTGTGAAGAGAACATATTTGACTATGTATGCCATGTAAAGTTATTATACATTAACACCTCAACAAATGCAAAATGGAGAAGTCGTTTAATAATATATATCAAGACATGGCATTGAAGTGCATCACTTTACCAGTAAAAAAACTGCTTCAAAACTGCATTAAAAGGAATTTAATTCTATATATAACTTATGTTAGTTTCAGGTTGCAAATGCAAATTTTCGTTATTTTGTTTGTAACACCTCGAAATATGCGTCTGAGTCCCCATAAGGTATATATATTCTTGATTGTCAAGTCATTTTAAGTCGATCTAGCCATGTCCGTCCGTCCGCCTGTCTGTCGAAAACACACACACTAACTTTCGCAGGAGTAAAACTAGCCGCTTGAAATTTTGCACAAATACTTTTTATTAGCGTAGGTCGGTTGGGATTGTAAATAGGCCAATTCGGTGTATGTTTTGATATAGCTGCCATATAAACCGATCATGGGTCTTGACTTCTTTAGCTCTAGAGTGCGCAATTCTTATCCGATTTGACTGAAATTTTGCACATGGTGTTTTGGTATCACTTTCAACAACTATGCTAAGTTCAAATCGGTTCATAACCTTATATAGCTGCCATATAAACCGATCTTGGGTCTTGACTTCTTGAGCTCCTAGAGGGGGCAATTCTTATCCGATTTGACTGAAATTTTGCACGTAGTGTTTTGGTGTCACTTCCAACAACTGTGTTTAGTATGATTCAAATTGGTTCATAATTTGGTATAGCTGTCATATAAACCGATCTTGGATCTTGAGCCAATAGAACGCGCAATTCTCATCCGATTTGGCTGAAATTTCGTATGAGGTGTTTATATCATCAAGGATGTGGACACTGAACGAGTTTAAAGTGTTTATTTTGGCTGGGATCCATGTGATTTTCGGGCGTTCCCTCCTTCGCTGTCCTTGCGGGTTGCAGTCTAGGACATTTCGCGCTATATCATCGCGCGGCCGGCACGAATACAATATGATATCCGAACTATTCGTGACGACAAGTATCTATTACCCTATGAAGATGGAACAAAGGATCTATTATATAGGATCTCTTCCAAAAGGAGACATTGAAGTTGTTATGGAGGATTTTAATGCCAAGGTGGGCAAGGTGGGTGATTTTCGGGCGTTCCCTCCTTCGCTGTCCTTGCGGGTTGCAGTCTAGGACATTTCGCGCTATGATATACAATATGATATCCGAACTATTCGTGACGACAAGTATCTATTACCCTATGAAGATGGAACAAAGGATCTTTTATATAGGATCTCTTCCAAAAGGAGACATTGAAGTTGTTATGGAGGATTTTAATGCCAAGGTGGGCAATAGCAGAAATAATCTACAATCAATCATGGGAATGGAAGGACTTGATGATACCAGGAATGACAATAGCAAGAAACCGGCTCGATATTGCAGGCCCAATTTTCCCCTATAAAAGTATACACAAATATACTTGGAAATCGCCAGATGGAAACACCCGTAATCAAATCGTCCATGTACTTATCAGCAAACTCTTCCTGGAACGCGTTAAGGTACAATCCGCAATTGTTGTCATACGTATTATCATAACAAGTAAAAGCGTGCTAAGTTCGGCCGGGCCGAATCTTATATACCCTCCACCATGGAGCGGATTTGTCGAGTTTTTTTCCCGACATCTCTTCTTAGGCAAAAAATGATATAAGAAAAGAGTTGCTCTGCTATTAAAACGATATCAAGAAATGGTCCGGTTTGGACCACAATTATATTATATGTTGGAGACCTGTGTAAAATTTCAGTAAATTGGTATAAGAATTGCGCCCATTGGGGCTCACGAAGTAAAATAGAGAGAACGATTTATATGGGATCTGTATCGGGCTATAGACCGATTCAGACCATAATAAACACGTTTGATGATGGTCATGAGAGGATCCATCGTACAAAATTTCAGGCATATCGGATAATAATTGCGACCTCTAGGGGTCAAGAAGTCAAGATTCCAGATGGGTTTATATGGCAGCTATATCAGGTTATGAACCGATTTGAACCTTATTTGACACAGTTGTTCAAAGTAAAAATAAAATACGTCATGCAAAATTTCAGCCAAATCGGATAGGAATTGCGCGCTCTAGAAGCTCAAGAAGTCAAATACCCAGATCTGTTTATATGACAGCTATATCAGGATATCATAACGAAATACTTCGTGCGAAATTCCATTCTAATCGGATAAGAATTGCGCCCTCTAGAGGCTCAAGAAGTCAAGACCCAAGATCGGTTTATATGGCTGCTATATCTGGTTATTAACCGATTTGAACCATACTTAACACAGTTGTTGGATATAATAACAAAACACGTCGTGCAAAATTTCATTTCAATCGGATAAGAATTGCGCACTCTAGAGGCTCAAGAAGTCAAGACCCAAGATCGGTTTATATGGCAGCTATATCAGGTTATGAACCGATTTCAACCATACTTGGCATAGTTGTTGGATATCATAACAAAACACGTCGTGCAAAATTTCATTCCAATCGGATAAGAATTACGCACTCTAGAGGCTCAAGAAGTCAAGACCCAAGATCGGTTTATATGGCAGCTATATCAAAACATTTACCGATATGGCCCATTTACAATACCAACCGACCTACACTAATAAGAAGTATTTGTGCAAAAATTCAAGCGGCTAGCTTTACTCCTTCGAAAGTTAACGTGCTTTCGACAGACAGACGGACGGACGGACGGACAGACGGACGGACATGGCTAGATCGACATAGAATGTCGCGACGATCAAGAATATATATACTTTATGGGGTCTCAGACGAATATTTCGAGTAGTTACAAACAGAATGACGAAATTAGTATACCCCCCATCTTATGGTGGAGGGTATAAAAATATACGCATATCACTTTCGGCTAGTAGCTCTGGTAGCCACAATTTACTTCTTGGGCCGAATTACCGCATACGTGATGAGAATGCGGATATGAGATTTCGCCAAGTATCGAATGGATGTATTACCGCACTCGAAAGCTGTCGTATCAAAATTTTTCAAATGACTACCGATTATTTTTTGCATCAGAGTTGATTTGAATATATGTATGTTTGTGGCAAAACAAAACAACACATATGACAATTAACATCTATCCGGCTTTTGTGAAAATATGAATTTATTGAACATTTTGGAAACAAACGTGAATTTGTAAATAAAAAAGCATGGCCAGAAACGGCTGAACCAACTTTCTTGAAATTTTCACTGATGGTGCATAATGATCCCGTGGTTCAAATAGGATACTAAATTTTTTTATATATGAAGGTGAGGCGGACGGTCCCCCTTACAATAATTCTCAGAACCGCCAGATTTCGGAGATGGGTGGTGCGATTTAAGCGAAATTTTGTGTGCTCTCATAAAGTACCCTAAAAATAAAATTTTGGTATCCAAGTTTCGGATGTGGTACCTAGGGGGGTCGCCTCACCCTAAAAGCTACCGAAAATTTATTTGGACCAATCACGACAAGATGGGACTCAAATGAAAGGTATTTAAGATAAGAAAACGTATCTGATATCCATTTAGTATTAGGGGGACTACTCCTTTCTCCCCATAAACATCCCCCAAAGGGGACAAATGTACGACCATAGCAATATGGCGCTCAAATGAAAGGCCTTTGGGAGTAAAGCACGAATCTGATATCAAAATTCGGGAAAAGTGTCTATGGGGCCACCTCACCACCACGACACCACCCAAATAGGAAGTATTTGCGGACTATTGCAATATAAGAGGGTTTTTAGAGTAGAACACGAATCCGATATATTTTCAAGGCCAACTCACTAAGTTGCCGCCCATCCCACAAAACACCACCCAAGCCGGTCATGTTTGCCGAAATATGAGGCTCAAATTAAAGGTATTTGGGAATAGACCACGTATCTGATATCAACATTAGGGACCAACTGTCTAGGGGACGTCCCACCACCATAACAACCCCCAAATAGGACGCATTTGCTCACCAAGACAATTTAGGTCTTAAAGAGAGTGGAACTAAATATATATAGTTTTTAGGGCCAATTCCCGAAACCGGACATATTTGCTGACTTTTGCAATAAGGAGTTTAAATGAGCTTTGAAAACGAATTTGATATCCCAAACTACCCCACAAACAGTAATTTTTTACTGACCATCGCAATATGGGGCTCATATGAAGGTATTTGGGAGTATAATACGAATTTGATATCCAAATTTAGGACTAAATACATGGGCATCACCCCTTCCCCAAAACACCCCGCAAAGGGTAAAAATTTTTCGACCATGCCAATATGTGGTATTTAAGATTATAAAACGAATTTGATAATCTATTTTAGGCCATTTGTTTGGGGGACGCCTCATCGTGTAAACTCCCCTAAACCAATGGCAATATGGGGTTTAAATAAATGGTTTTTGGAAGAAGAGCACGATGCTGATATTTTTTCAGGGCCAAGTGCCTGGGGGACCACCACACCCCTAAAAACACCCCTAAATCAGATATCATGAGAGTAGCGGGCTGAAATAAAGTATTTTAAGAATGGAGTACACCTTACATACAAACTTAAATTCGTAGACCAATAAAGATCATATGGGATTCGGACAAAGTCACTTATATTGCTAAACACTTAGTCAAGCGATATACTATTTTCGTAGCAAGGTATTTCACTAAAAACTCTTTAATTGTCGAAAATAAATATTCCAAGGAAACTTTTGTTCCATAAAGGGTAAAAGTAGGCGCAGCGGAGCGGACCCGGGTCAGCTAGTGTTATATAATGAGCTATCAATATCAATCATTGTAAAAATTAGTTTAAGGGGATTGGCCCGTTTACCCAAAATTATGTGAACAAACATCTACACATCTTTAATTTATACACACACCCTTATATTCCCATTCTGTTGTTGGTAGTGCATGAACTTCATCCATAGCAGATAATGCGATACTTACAAAAGCAGATGTATAAGAGTCCATGGTTTATGTATTTCAAATATTTCTACTAAGGCGGAACATGTTATGTCAAGTAGCCATCAATTGCTTTACTCAAAGGATAATACGTGATATCTGACACACTTGAAAAAGCAACATACCCAAAGGAAATTGAAACGGCATTGAACTAAATGTGGACATATATGTGCATTTATTCTGACTGCGAACTGGGGAAAGAGAATTGACCACAGAACACTAAAAGCTAAATCAGATTTTGCTCGGTATAACATAGCGATGTCATAATGTCCAAATTCACATGTTGTGAAGTCGAAAGGAAGAAATTGCATTATAGGACCATAGAGGAAAATCTTCATTTTAAAATTATTTGTTAAATATCAAAAGGTTGTTCGACTAGTGTATAAATTCCTTGAGAATGCAATAAAGGCAAATTTATCGTAAGCTTTTTATTCTCTCAAAAAATAAAATCAAAAATCAGTTTGACGATAGGGATGTTTGTATTGCCCAGAATAAAATGCCGATTGACCTACCACTAAAAAATATGTACTCAAAATAAGTTAGTTAATATGAAGTACTCTTTAACAAGATATTTTTATTTCAAGGACCTTTAAGGAACGAAATATAATTGAAGTTCAAATTGATATGTCATGTGATTAGGAGATAATAAGAACAAATTTGTTCGCATGAGAACAACTGCAATATTAAAGGACGGGTTGAGCTAGTATTGTGAATGTAAACATTGAAATTTCACACTTATACCTACCATAACAACAAGCGGGAAAATTCAGGAGTAACGACTGCTTCTAAAATGCCTTATTTTGGATGCACATTCCTTAAAAATTAACAAGAGATACGTATCCCAAATTATGGCCTACGAAAGACCTTAACCAGGTGGAACACATCGAAATAACCATTTCCGACCCTATAAATTATATATATTCTTGATCAGAGTAAAAATCTAAGACCATCTAGATATGTCCGTCCGTCTGTCTGTTGATGGGCTATATCGGACTACATCCTGATATAGCCCCCATATTGACCGATCCGACGATTTAGGGTCCTAGGCCCATAAAAGTCACATTTATTATCCGATTTTGCTGAAATTTAGGACAGTGAATTGTGCGGGCCCTTCGACATCCTTCTTTAATTTGGATCAGATCAGCCCAGATTTGGATACAGCTGTCATATATACCGATCCGCCGATTTACCACATTTGTTACCCCATTTTGTTGAAATTTGGGACAGTCAGTTGTGTTAGACCACCCGACATCTTTCTTCAATTTGGCCTAGATCGGTCCAGATTTTTATATAGCTGTCTTATAGACCGATCTCTCTATTTAAGGCTTTGGGCCCATAAAAGGCGCATTTATTGTCCGCTGTCGACGAAATTTTGGACGGTGAGTTGTTTTAGGACCCTCGACACCCTTCTTCAGTTTGGTTCAGATTTGAATATAGCTGCCATATAGACTGATCTCTCGATTTAAGGTTTTGGGCTCATAAAAGGCGCATTTATTGTCCGATGTCGCCGAAATTTGGGACAGTCAGTTGTGTTGGGACGTTGGACATTCTTCTTCAATTTGGCTCAGATCGGTTCGGATTTGGATATAGCTGCCATATAGACCGGTCTCTCGATTTAAGGTTATAATCCCATAAAAGACGCATTTATTGTGAGAATTCTCCGAAATTTGGGACAGTGAGTTGTGTGAGGCTTTTCGACATTTTTGTGCAACTTGGCCCAAATCAGTCCAGATTTTGATATAGCTGCCTTATAGACCGATATCTCGATTTAAAGTCTTGGCCCCATTAAGGCGCATATATTATCCCATTTCACTGAAATTTGACATAGTGACTTAAGTTGGGCTTTTCGATATCCGTATCGTATATTTTTAGATAAAGCTACTAAAAAGGTCAATATTTTGTTATACAAATTGTTATGTAGAAAAAATTTTGTAGCAATTTTTTACTGAAGCTTATTACCAAAAATTTGAAGAACATGTCAGTATGCAGTTCACCACGTTGCAAAAGCAAGTTTAGTATAACATGCGGAATGAAACATGGAAAGCATGATCCTATAAAAATGTAAATGCACTTTTATGAAATTACTATTAGCATTTTGTAAAGATATACTCCTTTACAAAACAGCCAGCATATTTTGTTTTGACTTTTGTAATACATTTTCACTGTCGAAACCAATTTAAGGCGCTATTACACGGCATGTAGATGTCTTATGACATGCCACTTTTTGTACCCACATGTAACTGAAAATATTTGTTAATATTGTCAATTTACATACGATTCATCATTTTTGTTATCACACCTGTACACACACAAATTTGAGCAAAAGCTTTTTTAGGCGTAAAAAAATGTTAAAGTTGTAAGAAAGGTATTTGAATTATAAATTTGTAAAAACAATTTAATTTGGGGTTTCTTTCATTCGACTGACAAAAAAACAGCTGATTTCTTTATGTTTTTGTCAGTAGGAATAGAGCACGTTCTAATCGAAAAAAAATATTTTAGCTATTTTGAAAAGTGATTTTCATATGTTAGTTTCATTGGTATCACACGACATGTACAACTTAATTCTATGTGCTAAATTTGGCATGTCATAAGACAACTATATGCCGTGTAATAGACCCTTCAGTTTTTAGGAATTTTTTTACAAAATTCACTTGTGCGTAGTCAACTATTTTAAAACGGTTGATAAATTTGTTTGTTTCTCTAAAGATGCATGCGAGTGTGTGTATCTATTTTCTCTAGAATTGTGTGTGTATTTTTTATTTATGTTTTGAAAAAGTAAAGTAAAAGCGTGCTTAGTTCGGCCGGGCCCACCACCATGGATACTGCTTAAAATTTATACAAAATAGACTTAGGTGAAGGGCCAGCAAAATTAAAGCTTCTAGGAACTCCCATATAAACCGGTCTCTCGATCATCCTTGTTCGGTTCCTAGAAGCTTTAATTATAGGCTGATTGGGACCGTATTTGGCACAGAGTTGGAAGTCGTGATAGAACCTCGCATGCAAAATGTCAGCCAAATCGGACACAAATTGCGGCTTGTAAGGACTCAAGAAGTAAAATCAAGAGATCGGCTTATATGGGAGCTAATTCAGGTTATAAACCAATTCGGATCGTAGTAAGCACAGTTGTTGGAAGTAATAACAGAACACTACCTGCAAAATTTTAGTCAAATCGGACGAAAATTGCGGCTTGTGAGGGCTCAAGAAGTCGAATCAGGAGATCGTTTAATATGGGAGCTATATCAGGTTATAAACCGTTTCACAACGTACTTGGTACAGTTGTTGAAAGTCATAACAAAACACTACATGCTCAATTTTAGTTAAATCGGAAAAAAATTGCGGCTTATTAGGGCTCAAGAAGTCAAATCGGGAGATAGGTTTATATGGGAGCTCTATCAGGTTATAGACCAATTTAGACCATTTGTGGTACAGTTGTTGGAAGAAATGACAGAACACTGCAGAACATTTCCAGAAGCTCAAGAAGTCTAATAGCAGCTATATCTAAATCTGAACCGATATAGAACATTTACAATCTCCATCGATCAACATCAATATTAAGTATCTGTGCAAAATTTCCAGCGGCTAGCTTTACGGGTTCGACCTCTATCCCGATTTCGACAGACGGATGGCCAACGCTAGATTAACTCAGAACCTCGAGACGATCAAGAATATATATATATATATATATATATATGTATATATATATATATATATATATATATATATATATATATATATATATATATATATATATATATATATATATATATATATATATATATATATATATATATATATATATATATATATATATATATATATATGTAAAATGGATGTTTTGGGGACAGAAAAAGCCTATGGAAATTATGGCATACATCGCTTCGGTTTTATTTTCCCATACGATGTATGCCCATTTTTCCACTCTAACACTTCGAAATGTCAACATATTTCAGATTTATTATAAAACGTATATTATAAGGACACTATTATATAAAATATTTACTTCCGGGACATGTCCTCGATGTATACACTTTATTAACAAGTGAAAAATTTGCCACCTTTCACTCATACATTCTGATTTTCAAAAAATCAACTCTGCGTTATCAGTTAGTCGAGTCTGCAACCATACATCATTGCCTATCCATTTAGTCAAGTTTTCAGCCATTGTGTTATCAACTTTGCGTTATAATTTATTATACCTTTCAACCTTTCTCTATCGAAAAAGTCTTTTATGAATAATTTAGCACGCAAGATGGCGTTGCACACTGGACCAAGCGGCAAAAAGAAAAATGGAAATAAATCAGCAACTCTTTATTTGTTGATCTGAGCGGTAAAAAATGTTCTAGACATTTGTAGAAGAGTACATAGGCTTTCAGGAAAATGGAAAATGTAGGTCAATATATTTAAAACAGGGTGAGATGCAGGGTGTCAAAATTAACCACTTTCCACTTCTCCAACCTTTTAAGATTTATAACTTTTAATCTACTGTACCGATATTCATGGTTTAGGACTCTGGAGAAAGAGCTTGACGAGGTCTAAAAAAGCATGCATAATGTCCTATGCCATCGTTTACCGTTGAGGAGATATGAGCAATTTAGTTTTAAAATGTTAAAACTTTGCATAGGTTTCTTCAGTGTTGTTTCTTTATAACTTCGTCAATTTCTTAGCTATATACTGAAAGTTTCCATAATCATTCCAATATATTTAGCGGTTTAAATATGGCATCGTTTTCAACATGAAAAACATTTTGTTCTTCTAAAACTAGCAAAATTTTCCATAAAAGATACTCCTATTTACTTGAAGTTTTTGTAAACTTTGGTTATCAAATCATTAACATTTTTCGTTTCCATTTTCATAAAGCGGAGCCAATAAGAAAAGTTTTAAATGCTAATTTGACTCTTTTCAAAATCAAACCACCCCTTTATCTCAAAGGCAATATGGCCATTTTTTATACCTTACACCACTACTATGGTATAGGGTATTATAACTTAGTGAATTTGTTTGCAACAGAAGGAATAGAGATAGACCCATTGATAAGCATACAGATCGACCCAGAATCACGTTCTGATTTGATTTAGCTATGTCCGTCTGTCCATCCATGGATGTTAATTTATTAAAATCGGTTTAGATTTCAGGTTTTTTTTAGCTCCCATGTATGTTCGTCCGATTTGGAATGATGTTGCAATAATGTGGTCATTTGCTATACGATTTTCAAAATGTTGGCAAGTAGTTTTTCCTTATAACTCCTGACAATGTTGTTGTGTTTTAAATAAATCGGTTCAGATTTATATATAGTTAACATATATATGTATCACCCGATTTTTACTTTTAAGGCCATGGTCAGCGTATTTCTTGACAGATTTTTTCAAAATTTGGCACAATGCATACTTTTATGACTGTTTTTTACTATGTGTGCCGATTTTGTTCGATTTAGATTTAATGTTTTGACTTATACTGCAATAATTCGATTATTTGTGTTAATTGCAACTCTTCGGATCACTAGTAAATATAATAACAATCGGTTCAGATTTAGATATATGTGCCATTTATATATATTTCCTCATTTTCAGTTATTGGGCCGTTGCAAGCGCATTTATGAACCGATTTCCAAACAAAAGTTTGGTCGAAATTCGTCACTTCAATTGTAAGCAAATTTAAATTTCGAAGACTTCGCCTATATTGCATACCCCATGTGGTGTATGGTATCAAAAGGTCGTTTTTGGACGACTTTAGACCGTCCTTACTTGTTTTTACTACATTTCAAAAGTTTCCCAAAAGTTTCACGGTGATTTTTTTATTTTAGCTTGAATGTTAATATGTTTCCAACAATTTAAGAAATGTCTCGCCATAACTCAGCCATAAATGATCGATAGTACGATGCATATAATTTATTGTTTGAAGATTATTTCATATAAATGTCGCCCATGACCGCGCTTCAAATAGACCATCCGCTTAGTCCAATGTTGGCATACTCTTTCCATCATTTCGATCGGTATCTCACTAATAAATGCTTCTATGTTGTCTTCCATTGCGTCAATTGAACCGGGCTTTTCTGTATAGACATGAGCTTTAACATAGCCCCACAAAAACTAGTCTAAAGGCGTAAAATAGCACGAAATAGGCGGTCAATTGACCGGTCCCGAACGTAAAATAAAATGTTCACCGAATCGCCTCTCAATAAGTCTATTGTTACCCGTGCTGTGTGGCATGTGGAACCGTCTTGTTGAAACCACATGTCATGCAAGTCAAGCTCATGCATTTCTGGTCAAAAAAGTTGCCACCAGCCCATAAACTTTTTCTGGATGCATTGGTAGCACTTGCAATGCTTTTGGATGACCTTCACTCCAAAATCGGCAATTCTGCTTATTTACGTACCCACTGAGCCAAAAATTATCTTCGTCGCTCAATGGAAGAAGCTCACGATGAACCTTCTTAATAGAGCATGGATAATAAAATTCAATAATTTGCTAGCGTTGTTCGTTTGTAAGACGGTTCATGGTTAAATTATAGACCAAACTGAAGATGTTTGACAGTGAAACAAAACACGAAACGTGTGTGAGCTGTTTAAACCAGTGTTGCCAAAAAAATAATGCTAAAAAATCACCCTTTATATATATGTAAGGAACTTTAATTCTGCATCACTCCTTCTAGAAAACACAACAAGAATCATGAATATATCTCTATCCTATCAGATTTTATGTAACTGGCGACACAAAAGTCAATTTTTGAAAAACGTAAAATTTTCCAATTTTTTTTTTTGTTGCCGTCATCATTACACATAAAAACCGACCGCATTATTTACCTTATTTTAATGGATGTATAAATCATTCCCAAGCTCCGAAACTTAACTAAACTCGGTGTTAAATTCTTTTTTTGGAGAGGTTGGACCGATCCGGACCATATTCGGCACAGTTGTAGATAGGTCTCGCCGTTCCAAATTTCATTGTTGGCCAAAAACTTTAATATAGGTAGAGATACAGCGTGTCAAATTTTGTCTCTTTTGACCTCCCCAACATTGTGTAGCCTTTTGAATATAGCTACCATTAAGACCGGTATATAGATTTTACATTTATATTATTTTGAATAGTATCTTTTTTACTACAGGAGACTTCGATGAAGGACTACTTATATCTTGATGTAGACCGATCTCCCGATTTAATGACTTACATAAAAGCAGCACTGATTTCCCACACACAGTGAGTTGCGATACAATCTTCGATTTCCTTACTAAGTCAGACTGTATCTCACTATAGCTCCCAAACAGACTAATGTGAAGCATTAAAGGTATTTTGTTCAAAAAGCCGCATTTATTGATAAATTTCGCTAAAATTTGACACAATAAGTTGCATTACAATCTGCGCCAGATTTGGGTCTTGAGTTAAGATTTTTTATTCAACATATTCTGAAAATCAAAGGCAATTTTTGAATTTCAATTGAAATTTTTTGAGTTTCAAATGGAATATCTGAATTTTAAAAGAAATTTTTTGTTTGTTTCTCTTTCGAGACGAGATAAATGATCGGAAATTGAAAGTGGAAAAGGAAAGCCAAAGATAGCAACACACACCAACCACTATGGGACGCGTTTCGTCTTGCATGCATAATTTTCCCAACGAATTATTCAGAATTTATGGAGTTTCTGAATTTCAATTGGTATTTTCAGAAAAACCCTTGAAAGTGGTGTAGTCTGAATTTCAATAGAAACATTTGAACTGAATTTCAAATGATATATTATGAATTCCAATGTAAATATTCCGAATTAAGATATATGGAATATCTGAATTTCAGTTAAAATTTCTGAATTTCAAATGGAGTATATGAACGTCAAATGAAATATCTGAATATCAAATGGATTTTCTGAATTTCAAATAAAATATTCAATTCAAATGGTGTGTCCGGATATCAAATTAAATATTCTGAATTTCAAGTGGAATTTCTGAATATAAAACGGAATTTTTGACTTTCAAATACAATATCTAACTTTCAAATGACATTTCTGAATAATAAATGGAGTTTCTGAATTATATTTGGTTTCTTCGGACTTACACTTGAAAATTGTGTCAGACCACACCATTTCGTTGCAATATTCTGAATTTCAACTCAAATATTCTAAATTTAAATATGATGAATTTCAAATGGAATATTAAATTTTAATCAGCATATTTCAAATTTCATGAAATAAGTGAATTTCTTTTGAAATATTCCGAATTTCATATGAAGTATATGAATTTCAAAACAAGTATTCTGAATTTCAAAAGGAATATCTGAATATCAAATGAATTTCAAAAAAATATCTGTATTTCAATGAAATTTCTGAATTATAAAAGGAATTTCTGAATTTCAATTAGTACTTGGAGTATCTGAATTATATTTAAAGGTGGTGTAGTCTGATTTTCAATTGAAATATTTCTAATTTTAATAGAAATATTCTGAATTTCAAATGGAATATCTAAATTGCATTTAACATATTCTGAAATTCAAATAAATTTTCTGAATTTCAAATAAAATATCTGAATTTCAAATACAATATCTGAATTTCGAATAAAATATATGAAATTCACATGGGGTGTCTTAATTGAAAATAAAATATTCTGCATTTCAAATGGAATATCTGAACACCACATGGAATTTCTAATTTTTAAATTGGTATTTTCTGAAATACTCTTAAAAGTGGTATAGTCAGAATTCCAATTGGAATTATCTGAATTATAATTGAACTTCGAATGGAATATTTGATTTTCAATTGAAAAATTTTAATATTTCAAATGGAATTTATGAAATGATCTTCAAATGAAGTATCTGAAGTTCAAATAAAATATCTGAATATCATACGGAATTTCTGAAATTCAAATTTACTACCTGAATTTTAAATGAAATTCTTACAGCGGTCAAAAAAAGTATTCATCATTCAATGTTTTTTTTTTAATAAGTCTACAAAAGACAATTAGAATAAAAACATATTAAACTAATGATGCAGTAGTGCTTGTGTGATATATATGTACACAATTTCATTGTTTTTAAAGAAAAAAATAGTATTTATTGGAACAAAAAGGGCCATTTTACAGCTGAACACAAAAAATTAAACAAAAAAAGTATTCATCATTGCAAAAAAACAAAAAAATAAATAACATAATTTAAAAAAATTAATACTTTGTTATTCGACCACCGCGTCTTATAACTTCTTTTAAACGGTTTGACATCGATTGGACTAATTTAGCGGTTATATTTTGGTCTATATTAGTCCATTCCTCCATTATCACCTGTTGCATTTGACTCTTGCTCGAAAAATTGCGCGTTCTCAATTTGCGTTCGAGATGTTCCCAAAGATGTTCAATTGGGTTCAAGTCGGGACTTTGAGGAGGAGTTTTAATGACTTTGGGGCAGTTATACAGCATCCACATCTTGGTATTTAAAGCAGAATGTTTGGGGTCATTATCTTGATAATATTGAAAGTTATTACCAAGCCCAGGTTTTACAGCACTATCTTTTAAATTCCTCTTTAAAATGTCAATGTAATACTTATGATCCATTACTCCATTAATAATTTCAAGATTTCCCGCTCCTGAAGCCGCCATACACCCCCAAACCATTAAACCACCTCCACCATGTTTTACAGTAGCAACTGTGTTTCGTTCTTCAAGCTCTGTATTTGGTTTTCTGTACACTATGACCTTTCCATCGCACCCAAAAAGATTAAACTTGCTCTCGTCTGCAAAAATGACTGTTTTCCAAAATGATTCGGGCTGTTTTACATACATTTTTGCGAAGTTTAGCCTTTTCACTCGGTTTATTTTATTTATAAAGGGCTTCTTACGTGCAGTTCTTCCTCTGTAACTATGCCTTTTGAGTGTATTTCGAATTGTTTGTGTAGTAACTTCCTTCCCTAAATATTCCATAGTGTTTTTACGAAGAATGGTCGCATTTGTCTTCGGAGTTTTCTGAACTTGCCGCACTAGCCAACGCACATCTCCAACTGAAAGTGCTTTTGGTCGACCAGATCTTGGTTTATTGTCAACAGTTTTCGTATCTGTCCACTTTCTGATGATGGATTGTATAGTAGATCGTGGTCTATTTAATATTTCACTGATAGTTTTTTGAGTTAAACCATTCCTGTGGTGTTTTATTATCAAAACTTTTACCTCATCAGAAACCTCGTTTTGCTTACGACCCATTTTGACAAAAACTATATTTTCAATGAAATTAAATATTTGCTGTCAAGGGCAAAGCCTCCTTTACTAAATAAAACAGAAAAGGGGGATTCCCAAATAATATTTGAATTTGACTTTGATGATAGCACATCAATGATGAATACTTTTTTTGTTCTGTTTTTGGTGTTATTATATAAAATTGCATTTTTTGCGCTAATTAAATTTATTTTTTGAATTTATTTTAAAACATATTACGAAAAATAAACTATTGCATAAAACTGCATTATTTGTTTACTTTAAATTTTCTTCAATTACCCAAAATAAGTGAATTTATTATCAATTTTGCTAATGATGAATACTTTTTTTGACCGCTGTAATTTAAACGGAATTTATCAATTTCAATAGGTTTAATCTGAATAACATTTGAAAGTTACACCAGTCCTGATTGACCTGACCTGAAATATTCTGAATTTTAGATAATATATTCTGAATTTCAAATAAAATACCTACCTTTGAATTGAAATATTCTGAATTTCAAAAGAAGTATCTGAATTTCAAATGAATTATTCTGAATTTCAAAAGGACTGTATGGATATCATACGGAATTTCTGAACTTCAAACGAACTTCTGAATTACAGTTTGAATTTCTCAATTTCAATTGGTATTTTATGGAGTCTGACTTTCAATTGAAATATTCTGAATTCTAATTGAAATTTCAAATGGAATGTCTGAATTTTAATAAACACATTCTGAATTTCAAAAAACTATCGCAATCTTAATTGAAATTATTAAATATAAAATATAATATCTGGAATAGAATATCAAATGGAATATCTGAATATCAATTAATATATTTTGAAATTCAAAATATCTGAATTTCAATCGAAATATTTTGAAGTTCATACAATAAATGGTGATTTTTTAGCTATTATCTTTTCGACAACACTGCTTTTCACTGCTCACGCACGTTTCGTGTTTTGTTTCACTGTCAAACATCGTCAGATTGGTCTACAATTTAACCATGAATCGTCTTGTAAACAAACAACGCTTGCAAATTAATTAATTTTATTATCAAAAAAAAGTTATCTGTTAAAAAAGTTCATAAGCAGAATTGTCGATTTTGGAGTGAAGATCACCCAGAAGCATTGCAAGAGCTACCGATGCATCCAGAAAAAGTCACAATTTGGTGCAGTTTATGGGCTGGTGGCATCATTGGATCGTACTTCTTCAAAGATGATGCGAATCGCAACGTACATGTAAATAGTGAGCGCTACCGTGAGACGATATCTAAAATTTTTTGCCCAAAAAACAAGATCTTGACTTGCATGACATATGGTTTCAACAAGACGGTGCCACATGCCAAACAGCACGCGTAACAATGGACTTATTGAGAGGCAAGTTAGGTAAGGACTTTATTTCACGTTCGGGACCGGTCAATTGGCCGCCTATATCGTGCGATTTAACGCCTCTAGACTTTTTTTGTGTGGCCATGTTGAAGCTCATGTCTATACAGACAGGCCTGCTTCAATTTACGTATTTTAAGACAACATTAAATTATTTATTCGTGAGATACCGGCCGAAATGTTGGAAAGAGTATGCCAAAATTAGACTAAGCGGATGAACCATTTGAGGCGCAGCCACGGTCAAGGTTTGCATGAAATAAATTATATGGACCGTTCTATCGACCCAAGTAAAGATTTAATGCATTTTTCTGAACTTTTTTTAAAAAAACTTTCCCATATCTTTTAAAACATAGCCCCTTATAATAAAAAATATTCTGAATTTGAAATGGAGTGTCTGAACATCACATAAAATTTCTGAGTTTCAAATAAAATATCTGAATTTTAAATTAATTAATTGAATAAGAAATGAAGTTTCTGAATTTCAATTGGTATTTTATGAATTACACTTCAAAGTTGTGTAAGCTGAATTTCTGTTGAAATATTCTTAATTTAAATTCAAATATTCTGAAATTCAATTGAAATATTCTGAATTTCAAAAAATATATTCTGAATTTCAAATAAAATATCTGAATTTTAGATGGAATATCTGAATGTCGGTTGGAGTATCTGAATTTTAATTCAAATAATCCGAATTTTATATGAACTTTCTGAATATCAAATGAAATTTTTAATTTTGAAACATAATATCTGAATTTCAAATGAAATTTCTGAATTACAAATGGAATTTCTGAATTGCAGTTGGTACTTGGAATATCTGAATTACATTTGAAAGTGGAGTGGTTTGAATTTCAAATGGAATATCTGAATTTCAAATAGCATATATGAGAATTTAATTTAAATTTCTGCATTATAAATGGAATTTCTCATTTTCAAATGGTATTTTCTGAATTGTACTTGAAAGTGGAGTAGTCTGAATTGCAAATGAAATATTCTGAATCTCAATTGAAGTACTCTGAATTTCAATTGGAATATTCCAAATTTTAAATGAAATATCTGAATATAAAGAATATTTCTGAGTTACAAATAAAATATTTGAATTTAAAATAAAATTTCTGAATTATAAATGGAATTTCTGAAATTCAATTGTTAGTTCTTGAATCACTCTTGAAAGTGGCATAGTCTGAATTTCAGTTGAAATATTCTAAATTTCAATTGAAAGATTCGGAATTTTAATTGACATTTTCTGAATTTCAAATAAAGTATCTGAATTTCAATTTAAATATTTTATATTTCAAAAAAAAATTCTGAATTTCCGATGAAATCAAATTAAATTTCCGAATTTCAAATAAAATTTCTGAATTTCAAATGAAATTTCAAAATATTAAATGAAATTTCTGAATTACAAACGGAATTCTAAATTTCAATTGGTATTTTCTTAATTACACTTCAAAGTGAGGTATTCTGATATTCAAATGGAATATCTGAATTTCAAGTCGAATATCTTAATTTCATATAAATTATCTGAATTTTAAATGAAAATATCACAGTCCTTTCTGGTAATCAGCTGATACCACATGTTAATTTTTCTGCGCTAAAAATGTTTTCCTTAAAATATTATGGTATTTCTAAGAAATAATAAACGTAGAGTTGCGTTTGTTTCTAACGAATGCCTTTCAAATATCTAAGAAATGCTACAGTTCTCGATTCGGCCAATCGATATCAAGCTCTCGACAGAGATGATATGGAATCAGCAAGTAAAGAAGATGGTGAAATTACTATAACATGAGATACGTTTCCACCAATTGTTGTTGGCCAAACTATGATCTTTTCTAAAATAATCGCTTGGTTGAGGTCGCAATACTAGCTCCAAAAAATATTCATCGGAACAAAAGTAATTTCAAGACGACGAGATATATGTATATGAATGAATACGGCCGTCATCAAATTTCAAAAAAGGAAATCCGCACAATTAGATTTTTCTATGGAATCGTTGTGAAGTGGCCCAATTAAAAATAACAAAGGTCCCACACAATTTGCGAAATGTGTAATGTTTGGTCATGGCTCTAGGAATTATCACCGAAAAGTTGTCTGTCCTGCATGCGCCGGTAACCATGATCTCCCAGTTTGTACTTTAAATCAGACTCAACGCGATGGTCCTGTTGTGTATAAATATTTTAACTGTTCCAAGAGAAACCTAAATAATGTGAACCATAAGGCTGATGATCCAAAATGTCCATGTAGACAAGATTACACGCAAATGCGTAATCGAGTTACGAACAAAATTTCCTGTGGTACACGATGTGTGTATGAATATTACATAGAACCAGATGATTTCCCTCAAGCTGGTTACAAAAACCAAGGTTTGTCTTCTCGATCAGCTGTTGATAATCCAACATGTTAATCTAGAACACAGGGTGGTTAATTTTTAGTGGGTTTAGAACCCCATATGTTCAAACAGCTGGTCGTCAATCAGCTAGAAATTTTAGTACTCAACCATTTGGCAATTGCAACCTATACTCTAACGTTACAACCCAGTCAAGTAGACGATGCGGACGACTTAACGATGATGAATTTGTTATGATGATATTTACTTTGAAGCTATTGATCGCCTACAACAGTGCAGAATAGGTATGATAAATTCAGAGTTTTAGGTTGGTCATATTTACATTGAATAGTCTTTATTAAAAAAGCATATTATAAAGGGTGATTTTTTTGAGGTTAGGATTTTCATGCATTAGTATTTGACAGATCACGTGGGATTTCAGACATGGTGTCAAAGAGAAAGATGCTCAGTATGCTTTGACATTTCATCATGAATAGACTTACTAACGAGCAACGCTTGCAAATCATTTTCAGTGAATGGGCCCTAGAAAAGTTGGCAGAAAATCCGCTTTTTTATCGACAAATTTTGTTCAGCGATGAGGCTCATTTCTGGTTGAATGGCTACGTAAATAAGCAAAATTGCCGCATTTGGAGTGAAGAGCAACCAGAAGCCGTTCAAGAACTGCCCATGCATCCCGAAAAATGCACTGTTTGGTGTGGTTTGTACGCTGGTGGAATCATTGGACCGTATTTTTTCAAAGATGCTGTTGGACGCAACGTTACGGTGAATGAACACATTTCGAACCGAACACTGATTTTGGTAATAAAATTCAATGATTTGCAAGCGTTTCTCGTTAGTAAGTCTATTCATGATGAAATGTCAAAGCATACTGAGCATCTTTCTCTTTGACACCATGTCTGAAATCCCACGAGATCTGTCAAATACTAATGCATGAAAATCCTAACCTCAAAAAAATCACCCTTTAGATACGTTTCAAGTGAAACCTGAACAAAATATGTCAACCTAAACGGGTGCAATATATGCCTCAAAATAGGCAAGTTTTTATTTAAACAATTAGAAAAACCCCGCGAGTTCTCAGCTAAGTCCCCCACGGGGCTAATATTTTTTACTTCATATGTTTCCTAAACTCATGCACAAAATTTTTTGAACCAAACCATATTTATAGCCTCCACAGAAAATTTACTAAAAAATACCGATTTGGAAACTATTTTTGCCCGAAATGGGCATTTTGGGTATCTCTGTAAAAAGTTTTGGGCAGAATTTATTTATGGTTTATGGTGGGGCCAGCCCTATGCGAATTAGCTTCAAACTTTAATTTAAGTTTCGTTTTCTACTCCCAAATACCGTTAATTTGAGTCCAATATTATTACAATCGATCCACTTTTAATTTAGGGTAGTTATTTTTGGGGCAAGGTTCCGACCCGCTTCCGATATCAAAAATTTATGTAGCCTATTATTCCTTCCAGACCATCCAACACAATCTGCGGAAAATTAAAGAAAATCGGTTCGGTCGTTTTCGAATCTCAAAAATGGCTCAAATCGGTTCAGATTTGGATATAGCTGCCATATAGACCGATCCTCCAATTTAGGGTCTTAGGCCTCTAAAAGCCACATTTATTATCCGATTTTACTGAAATTTGGGACAGTGAGTTGTGTTAGATCCTTCAACGTCCTTCGTCAATTTGGCCCAGATGGGTTCAGATTTGGATATAGCTGCCATATAGACCGATCCTTCGATTTAGGGTCATAGGCCCATAAAAGCCACATTTATTATCTGATTTTGATGAAATTTAGGACAGTGGGTTATCTTACGCCCTTCGACATCCTCCGTTAATATGGCTCAGATCGGTTCAGATTTGGATATGACTGCCATATAGACCGATCCTTCAATTTAGGGTCGTAGGCCGCTAAAAGCCACATTTGTTATTCGATTTTGCTGAAATTTGGGACAGTGAGTTGTGTTAGACCCTTCAACGTCCTTTGTCAATTTGGCTTAGATCGGTCCAGATTTGGATATAGCTGCCATATAGACCGATCTCTCGGTTTTAGGTTTTAGGGCCATAAAAAGCGCACTTATTGTCCGATGTTGCCGGGATGTTGTCCGATGTTGGGACAAAGAGTTAAGTTAAGCCCCTCCACATATTTCTGCAATTTGGTCTAGATCGATCAAGATTTGCATATAGCTGCCATATAGACCGATCTCTCGATTTAAAGCCTTGGCCTCATAAAAGGCGCATTTTTAATCCGATTGCACTGAAATTTTACACACTGACTTATGTTATGCTTTTCGACATCCGTGTCGTATATAGTTCAGATCGGTTTATTTTTAGATATAACTACTAAAAAGACCAATATTTTGTTATATACAATTGAACAATAACTTTTGCTTATTAGTATTTATCAGGTCCAAATCGGAATTTATATTGATATAGCTGCTATGGGGCATAAGGTATGCAATTTGCACCGAATTTTGATGAAAGGTGGTTTACATATATACCCGAGTTGGTGGGTATCCAAAGTTCGGCCCGGCCGAACTTAACGCCTTTTTACTTGTTTTATTTCATATGTCCCCTGAACCCATGCAATCAATTTTTTACACGAAACCATATTTGAAGCCTCTACAGAAAATTTTCCAAAAAAAATGCCAATTTGGAAACTATCTTAGCTCTGTAAAAACTTATTTAATTTTGGTCTTTTAAATACACTTATATCTGTAAATATCAAACAGAATTTTTTTTCTTAGAATTTTTCAGCGCTATTCAGCAAAAAAAGAATTTTAGAAGTCGGATCACAAATGATGATTTGGCAGCCGGTACAATTTTTCTTAATTCCGAGGTGACCAACTTAAGGATCTTGCGGCGAAACGCTTACACTACACAGGGCCTTGACCATTTCAAAATTAAAATAAAAGCGTGCTAAGTTCGGGCGCGCCGAATCTTATATACCCTCCACCATGGATCGCATTTATCGAGTTCTTTTCCCGGCATCTCTTCTTAGGCAAAAAAGGATATAAGAAAAGAGTTGCTCTGCTATTAGAACGATATCAAGATATGGTCCGGTTCGGACCACAATTAAATTATATGTTGGAGACCTGTGTAAAATTTCAGCCAATTCGTATAAGAATTGCGCCCATTGGGGCTCACGAAGTAAAATAGAGAGAACGATTTATATGGGATCTGTATCGGGCTATAGACCGATTCAGACCATAATAAACACGTTTGTTGATGGTCATGAAAGGATCCATCGTACAAAATTTCAGGCATATCGGATAATAATTGCGACCTCTAGGGGTCAAGAAGTCAAGATCCCAGATCGGTTTATATGGCAGCTATATCAGGTTATGAACCGATTTGAACCTTATTTGACACAGTTGTTGAAAGTAAAAATAAAATACGTCATGCAAAATTTCAGCCAAATCGGATAGGAATTGCGCCCTCTAGAAGCTCAAGAAGTCAAATCCCCAGATCTGTTTATATGACAGCTATATCAGGTTATGTACCGATTTCAACCATACTTGGCACAGTTGTTGGATATCATAACGAAATACTTCGTGCAAAAATTCATTCAAATCGGATAAGAATTGTGCCCTCTAGAGGCTCAAGACCCAAGATCGGTTTATATGGCAGCTATATCAGGTTATCGACCGATTTATATCGTACTTGGCACAGTTGTTGGGTATCATAACAAAACACGTCGTGCGAAATTCTATTCCAATCGGATAAGAATTGCGCCCTCTAGAGGGCCAAGAAGTCAAGACCCAAGATCGGTGTATATGGCAGCTATATCAGGTTATGGACCGATTTGAACCATACTTGGCACTGTTGTTGGATATAATAACAAAACACGTCATGCGAAATTTCATTTCAATCGGATAAGAATTGCGCACTCTAGAGGCTCAAGAAGTCAAGACCCAAGATCGGTTTATATGGCAGCTATAACAGGCTATGGACCGGACGGACGGACGGACATGGCTAGATCGACATAAAATGTCACGACGATCAATAATATATATACTTTATGGGGTGTCAGACGAATATTTCGAGTAGTTACAAACAGAATGACGAAATTAGTATACGCCCCATCTTATGGTGGAGGGTATAAAAATTATCTCTTTCTGTTTTCATAGGGCAAGTTTTCTACTCTTTTTTTTCGGTTCTATCCCGCTGTATGTTGCCTCGATCGGTCTATATGTTCGTTCAAGGTTTTTGTGGAGGGGCGAGTCCCATTCGAATTGGCTTGACCATATTTGTAACCTTCTCAGAAAATTTACTACAAAATGCCGATTTGGAAACTATCTCTGCCCAAAATTGGTATTATGGGTTTCTCCAAAAAAAAAATTTCGAGCAGATTGGTCTTTAAAATTCAAATATTTATCTCTATCCGTTCTCATATGGCCTACTACTAGTTTTTTCGGTTCTATCCCACTGTATGTTGCCTCGATCGGTGTATATGTGCGTTTGGGGTTATTGTGGTGGGGCTAGCCCCATTCGAATTAGTTTAAAATTTTAATATGTTTTATTTTCTACTCCCAAATACCGTTAATTTGAGTCCAATATTATTACAATCGATCCGCTTTTAATTTTGGTGGTTATTTTTAGGGTAAGGGGAAGGCTCCGACCCGACCTCGATATCAAAAATTTATATAGCCTATTATTCCTTCCAGACCATTTTAACCAATCTGTGGAAATTTCAAGAACATCGGTTTGGTCGTTTTCGAGTTTCGAACAAACAGACAAGCAAACACACTATGACTTGTATATACAGAGCGATGCTGCTTTCTATGTTATAGTTACAATGAGCCCAAAAAAATTTACCCCCGTAAAAAGTAGATGTCGTGGCACTTAAATAGCCGAATTCATTACAGCGCTCTGTTTTAATTGCGGCGAGTACACGAACTAATCCAATATTAAATCTGAGTGACTTTGGCGACATTGCGGCAATACTCTGAACTACCACCCTGAGGTGGTAACATTGAAACAACAGGGTTGATTTTGTAGATTGCTGTTTTACACGATACCATTCTGGCAACACGATGAGCAAAAATAAAATTAAAAAACCACTTATTTTTTATAGAAAACAAGAGTATATATGAGAAATAAGTGTTGTTTTAGTGATAAAAATTATGGAGAATCTAGAAAAAGTCATAAAATCGTAAAGCAAAAAGTGTCCCCAATGTATCGGTGTCCTCAAAACATCCATAATATAGACGGAAATTTTGGGGACAGTCCCCAAAGTATACAAATGTCCTCGAAACATACATTATACAGAAAAATTGTCCCGAAAGTATCCATTTTACATATATATATATATATATATAGTGTTACAAACGAAATTACTATTGGGTTGCCCACAAAGTAAGTGCGGATTTTTCATATAGTCGGCGTTGACAAATTTTTTCAACGGCTTGTGACTCTGTAATTGCATTCTTTCTTCTGTCAGTTATCAGCTGTTACTTTTAGCTTGCTTTAGAAAAAAGTGTAAAAAAAGTATATTTGATTAAAGTTCATTCTAAGTTTTCTTGCATTTACTTTCTTTTAAAAAATCCGCAATTACTTTTTTGTCAACCCAATAGATTAGTATACCTCCATCCTATGGTGGTGGGTATAGATATTGATCTAATAATGTATATATATTCTTGATCGTCTTGACATCCAGAGTCGATCTAGCCATTTCTATCAGTCGAAATCTCGATATCGTTCGAACGCGTACAGCTAGCCGCTTGATATTTGGATCTTGACTTCTTCAGTCGCTAGAGGGCGCAATCCTCGCCCGATTAGGCTGAAATTTGCATGAGGTGTTTTTTTTGTCCTTCAACAATAGTACTGAATATGGCGCATAATCTGATATAGCTGCCATACAAACCGATCTGGGATCTTGACTTTTTGAGCCTCTAGAAGGCGCAATACTCATCTGATTTGACAGAAATTTTGTAGAACGGCTTCTCCCATTACCTTCAACATACTTGTTCAATATGGTCTGAATCGATCTATAGCTTGATAAACTCCCATATAAAACGATCTCCTGATTTTGCTTCTTGAGCCCCTATAAGGCGCAATTCTTATCCGAATGGACTGAAATATTACACAATGAATTCTACAATGTTCAGCATTAAATTCGTTTATGGTCCGAATCAGACTATAACTTGATATAGCTCCAATAGCATAACATTTCTTATTCATTATTCTTTGTTTGCCTAGAAAGAGATACGGCGCAAAGAACTCGACAAAAGCTATCCATGGTGGAGGATATATAACATGCGGCCCGGCCGAACTTCGCACGCTTTAACTTGTTAAACGTAAGGCGTATCTGCTGTTTTGTAAATCATAAGACAGAGTATTCCACAGGCATACAGTGCCTATGAAAAACTTCCATTGAGATACTAAACTTAGGGGTATAAACTGTTTTCCTCTTTTAGATCTCGCAAACGTAATTCTTCTAAATAATAAATTTCTGGTTAATACATTATTTTGTGCGGAAATTGTAAGGCTTTCATGTTGAGTATAAACATTTCGTGTAGGATGCTACATGATTTATTCTTCTTAAGACATATAAGTAGCGAATTATACCATTGAATGCTAATTCAATGTACGTCGAATTCAGCGAATCACAATGAGCATCCATATAATAGACCCGGCACCAAGAGAGTTTTCGCCAAAAGATATCTTATATAAGTTGGTGTAAACGAACGTGTTAACCTCAATATTAGTAGCTTCCCAAAAGCCTGCCCTACGATAGCATTAATGAGGTTCGACCCGCTTCGAGAATTATTAAAAGCCAGTCCTAAATTCTTGACGCTCGAAACTGAAGTTTTTTTGCCACTGTTGATAATTACTTCAACTCGCTCCCAGGAGATATTTTTATTGCTATGAATGATGAGACTTTCGACTTTAGTAGATTTGAATAATGACCATTTGCCTTGACCCATTCATAGACACGGTAGAATGATCATTCAGTATTCCAATACATTGACTAATGTCTTCAAATGTTTTCCAACGAGCTACCTACGAAGAACTGAACGTCGTCCGCGTACATGTGCACTGTGCAATGTAACAACTTGAAAAGAAGGTTGTTTACATAGTTACAAAATAGTAACCCTAGTATTGACCCCTGTGTCAAAACTTTATCAACCCTCAATGGTCTTAAATAAGAAAAATTTAAATATCCTCAATATACATTTCGTTCCGAAATATTGTTCGTATTTAATCCCAAATATTGCCCTTAACTTTTCATTTTCTTTTGGACCTTTGAAGATTGCTAGGCTTAACCACTATCTAACACATACTACTGAATATCCATTTCACCGACATAGAGTTTGCAGGTCCTTCTTTTGTTTTATCCCCCTGTTGTTGGCAATTTTAATAAATTTCATTAAAGACAACAAATCCATCATTTAGGTTCAATGTAAATTACATTTGAGAATCAGGCAAAAAGTTTTTCGCTTTTTCCAAAAAATTTCGTACATGTTTGCAAACACTCTCACACACATGGAATTCGACTCAAATATGCCTCCATTACTGTAGTCCTTGACAAAAGGGAAAAACTGAAAAACTTTTCTTTTTACTTTCGCTCTGTCTATGTTCGTATATGCGTGTGGATAAAGAACTTCTGATATTAATAAACACCATGAGTATGGCAAGACAAACAAAGAATATTAATAAACTCAATGAATCTTTTATTAAATTTTGAAAACAAAAAAAAAAAAAATCTCAAACAACGAAGAAAAAAGTTCGCAGGCTAGGCCAAAAACAAAAAACTAAATAAATTAACAGTCAAACAATGAGCTTAAATGCTTCCCGAATTTCCTTCTTTCCTACTTTTGAAGAAACAATGCACAAAAAAGGGAATGAAATAAGAGAAAAGTTTTTATCATAGAACGCATTACAAATCACGAATATTTTCTTCTGCAGTTTTTTCGGAGCATTTGTGTTTCTGCACTGCGCCGGAATGAGTTTATTCATTTCTACTTACATTTTTTTCGCTTTTCTTTAAATATCAAAAAAGCAAATGATGAAACTCAATACAATGAGTGATGCTCCAAAAAATCGGTATGTATGCTATGTTAGATGACATGGCTTGCTAAGAAACAAAATAAAGGAAGTGAAAACGATATTAGGTCGATAACTGGCCGGGAAAATGTTTCGTATACCCACCACCATATATTTTTGCCAACTTTATGTTGACACAATATTTGGTTGTTGGTTTATATGACGGCGGTATCTGGAGTTAAACCGTATTCCGAATCTATATTATACCCACCACCGAAATATTGCATTCCGTTTGCAACACATCGAAATATCCATTTCCGTCCCTATAAAGTATATATAATCTTGATCAGCGTAAAAATCTAAGACGTTCTAGCCATGCCCGTCCGTCGGTCCGTCTGTCTGTTGAAATCTTGCTACAGTCTTTAAAAATAAAGTTATTGAGCTGAAATTTTTCAGATTATTTTTTTGTCCATAAGCAGGTTAAGTTCGGAGATGGGCTATATCGCCGATTTAGGGTCTTAAGCCAATAACAGCCACATTTATTATCCGATTTTGCTGAAATTTAAAACAGTGAGTTGTGTTAGGCCCTTCGACATCTTTTTGCAATTTGGCTCAGATCGGTCCAGATTTGAATATAGCTGTCATATAGTCCGATCTCTCGATTTAAGATCTTAGGCCCATAAACGCGCATTTATTGTCCGATGTCGCCGCAATTTGCGACAGTGAGTTGTGTTAGGCTTTTTGTCATCTTTCTGCAATTTGGCCCAAATCGGTCCAAATTTGAATATAGCTGCCATTAGACCGATCTCTCGATTTAAGGTCTTGGGCAAATAAAAGGCGCATATATTGTGCGAATTCTCCGAAATTTGGGACAGTGAGTTGTGTTAGGCTCCTTGGCATTCTTCTGTAATTTCGCTCAGATCGGTCCAGATTTGGTTATAGCTGCCATATAGACCCATCTCTCGATTTAAGGTTTTAGGGCCATAAAAGGCGCATTTATTGTCCGATTTTGGGAACATTTGGGACAGTGAGTTTTGCTAGGCCCTTCGATATCCTTCCTCAAATTGGCCCAGATCTGTCCAGATTTGGATATAGCTGCCATATAGACCGATCTCTCGATTTATGGTTTTGGACCTATAAAAGGTGCATTTATTGTCCGATGTCGCCAAAATTTGGAACAGTGAGTTGTGTTAGGCTTTTTTACATATTTCTGCAATTTGGCCCTAGTGAGTTCAGATTTGGATATTCCTACCAATAGACCGATCTCTCGATTTAAGGTTTTGGACCTATAAAAGGCGTATTTATTGTCCGATGTCGCCATAATTATGGACAGTGAGTTGTGTTAGGGCCTTCGACATCTTTCGTCAATTTGCCCCAGATCGGTCCAGATATGAAAATAGATGTGAGTTGTGCTAGGCTTTTCGACATCCGTGTCGTATATGGTTCAGATCAGTCTGTATTTGGATACAGCTACCAAAAAACCAATATGGGGGTATAAATTATGCATTTTTCACCGAATTAAGACGTATGGTGGTTTATATATATACTCGAGGTGGTGGGTATATATGTAAAACCACATTCGTCACAATACGGTGAAACTTGGATAACTTAAGCACCCATAAGCGGCACGGACATTGAGTGGTCTAATAAATATAAGCCACTGTTCAATTTTGTAGAATAAAATATTGGTCTTTTTGGCAGCTATATCCATATGTAAACCGATCTAAACAATATTAACGTTGGATATCGGGAGGCTCGGAACAACTCACTGTTTCAAATTCCAGCGAAAACGGGTAATAAATAAAGCTTTTTTGGGGATCAGACACTTTATTGGCAGATCGGTCTATACGACAGCTATATCTAAATATAGTCCGATCTGAACCATATTTGGGTCCTATGTTGGGAAGTCAAAACTACTTACTGTTTAAAATTTCAGCAAAATAAGATAAAAAATAAACCTTTTATGGGCTTCAGACCCTTTATCGGCAGATCGGTCTTATTTAGGTCAAATGTCGGTAGGCTTTATATAACCCACTTTTTCAAATTTCAATAGTAAAGCTTTTATGGGCTTCAGACTCTTTAAAGGGAGATTGGTCTTTATGGCAGCAATGTCTAAATATAGTCCGATCCGAACGAATTTCAGCTCAATATCTCAATTTTTAAAGGCTGTAGATTGATTACAACAGACGGACGGACAGACACACGGGCAAGGTAAAATCGTCTTAGAATTTTACAACGATCCGAAATATATATACTTTGTATGGTCGGAAATTGATATTTCGATGTGTTCCAAACGGAATGACTAAATGTATATATATCCCCTATCTTACGGTGGTGGGTATAAAAAACAATTAAAATAGTGTTCAGTTAGGTCGGGCAGAAAGTTTTATACCCTCCATCACAGATCTCATTTTTCCAGTTCTTTGCCCAATATCTCTTTATAGCAAACAAAGTATAATGGATAAGAATTGGTATGCGATTGGGGCTATTCCAAGTTATGAACTGATTGGGGCGATACTTGGTTTGGATTTGGAGACCAAAGTGGAAGTTATTATGCAAAATTTCAGCCAACTCGGATAAGAATTGCGTCATTTAGAGGGTAGAGTAGTATAATCTGGAGATCGGTTTATATGGGAGCTGTAAAAGGTTATGAACCGATTAAGACCATACTTAGCACAGCTATTGGAAATCAAAACAAATCCCTTCATGCAAAATGTCCGCCAAATCGGATAATAATTGCGCCCTCTAGCGGCTAAAGAAGTCAAGATCCGTGATTGGTTTATATGGGAGCTATATCAGGTTATGAACCGATTTGGACTATACTAGGCACAGTTATTGGAAATGAGAACAAACCACTTCATGCTAATTTTGAACCAAATCGGATAATAACTGCGCCCTCTAGCGGCTGAAGAAGTCATGATCCAAGATCGGTTTATATGGAAGGTTTATCAGGTAATGAATCGATTTGGACCATACTTGGCACAGTTGTTGCAAGTTAAAACAAAACATTTCAAGAAAATTTTCAGCTAAATCGGAGAATAATTGCGCCCTCTCGAGGCTCAAGAATTCTAGGATTGGTTTATATGGCAGCTGTATCAAAACATGGACCGATATAGTACATTAGCAATCCCAACCTACCTACACTAATAGGAAGTATTCGTTCAAAATTTCAAACGCCTAGCATTATTCCTAAAAAGTTAGCGTACTTTTGACAGACGGATGTACAGGGCTAAAACGACTTAGAATGTCAAGACGATCGATAACATATTAATTTTGTTGGGGTTCAGATCAACATGTGCGAATCAACACTACATCTTCAAAAAATAACCGTTTAGTGCGGTTTCCATGCCGACGGCGTCATTGAGCCATGCTTCGTCGACGATGCCAATCGCCACGTTACCGTTAATGGACAAAGTTACCACACAATGCTCACTGATAATTGTTGACTTGAGTTGGCAGATATTGACCTGGACGGCGTTTGGTTTCAACACGACAGTGTCACAAGTCACACAGCGCACGTCACAATCGACTTTTTGAAGAGTAAGTATGGGTAAGTGTTATCTCAGAAATGACCTAGTCGATTGGCCGGCTCGTTTGTGCGGTTTGACGCCTCTAGACCATTTTATTTGGAGCTACGTCAAGCCATTGGTCTATACCAAAAATCGGACGACATTGGAAAAGTTCAGAGCCAACATTGAAGGGAAATAGAGACCGTTTCAGCTGAAATGTATAGCCGAGTCATCGAAAATGGAGTCCAACATTTTAACAGGCTTATTGGAAAACCCGATGTATGGTATTACATCTATTTACTACTTTAAATACTGTAGGTCCACAAACTTTCGTTGTTCACTCCAAAACTCACTTTAAATTTTTATTTCCCCTTTCGAAAGTGACAGAGGGAAAATGTAGCTTCGCCTTGTGAATGGCTTGTCCCCCTTATGCCTCCCATTTTTTTCTTGAGCTGAAATAGAACGACAGAAAAAAAAATAAGTAAAAGTTCCAAGACAAAATATAGAAAATTAACTTATAATAAAAAATTATGTGAAAAAATCACAGCACGTCAGCTGACTTTTTGATGATACGCAGACAGAATTCATTACAAGTGTGAAGTGGAATGGAGTAGAGTCTTATGGTGAATGGGCAAGGAATAGAGTGGAACATTTGTAATCATTGTATCAGAATGATGTACGAATAACATCTCTAAAACAGACAAAGAAGGGAAAACTTTTTGTCAGCAGGGCAAAGTAATGAAGAAGTTGTAAACTAAAATTGGCAGATATCGCATGGGGTGCGCGTATAGGACAGAAGTCAAAAGGAATGTAATTTTTGGTTTAAAAATATTGAAAACACAGATATTCGAAACATTGTTTGCTAAACATTTGTTCTTAAAAACAAAACAAAACAAAGTCAGTGAAACCGACCCTTGATACCCGACACCACATTGGATATGCAGGCTAAGTCGTCGAATTAAAAATTTGCTTAAATTTAATATATTGAATTTCGATCAAAATCCGTAAACATCCGCAATCCGCATTAGCTAAGGTCTTAAAAGTGAAAATCGGGAGATGCATATATGTATATGGGAGCTATATCTAAAACTGAACAAGTTTTTATAATACCCATCAGTCATCAGAAGAGTTATAAGTAAAACCTTCGTGCAACGTTTTGTGAAGATTGGTAAACAAATGACAAAATTATTGTATATTATTCAAAATCGGACGTAAATATCTAAATCTTAACCGATTTCTATTAAATTCAATGGCAATACCGGGAGTCATTATTGCAATACATATATATGGGAGCTATATTTAAATCTGAACCGATTTCTATGAAATTCACCAATAATGTCAATAATGTTTATAACAAAACCCCTCGTGCAAAACTTCATGACAATCGGTTCACAAATGACGTATAATTGCAATTTGAGTCGAAATTGGACGAACAAACGTATGGAAGACCTCTTGAGCCCGTAGAAGCCTCAAATTTGATCCGATGTGGGAAAAATTTGGAACACAGACTTGACTAATAACTTCCAACATACGTGCCAAGCATGATCCGAATCGGTCTATAAACAGACCGTATTAACCGATCCCCCAATTTGACTTCTTGAACCCCTGGAAGCCTTAATTTTCATTCGTTTTAGAATAAAGACTTATGACTTTCAACATCCACACCAAGCATGATCCCAATCGGTCCATAAACAGATATAACCCCAATATAAACTGATCCTCGGATTCAAATTCTTGATCCCTTAGAAGACTCAATTTTCATCGGAATTGACTGAAATTTGGAACAAAGACATGTGTTATGACTTCTTCCGAACCAAATCAACTGAATAAGCCGTCCATCAACACGAAAATAGGAAGATAATTGCCTAAACGGTATTTGTGTATATCCATGCATGTTTACCCGCCAATGCACACAGCCATTCTTTTCATAACTTGCACAAGCTTGTCCTATTTTAGGTTATGTTGAGAAGAGGATGCGGAAATTGCCCTTAAATGTCAACAAAACAGGTTCTTATAAATTCCGACTGTTAAGGAGTATGTGTTTTACTGGCAGCTAAGAAAAATAAACTAAAAATGCTCTTACATATTTTAAGGAGCATATATACCTCTTCTTATTCTACACTTACTAAAAATTTATGAAAAAAAATATATTTTTACTTGCTCCTACAAACGCGATGATCTTCAAATTATAAGTCCGCCAAATTAATGGTAATAAGCTTCACTAAAAATTTGCTACATTATTTTTTTTCATACCAAAATTTTTTAATATGTCACAAATTACGATTTAGGATGTCATTTTCTCTCCCAATAGTAATTTTGACTTTGCGCTTAATTTTTTTAAACTGGTGGTAAGGAAAAAATTTTATGAATATACCCACTTTAAGTATATAAACTAATTTCAATGTATTTGGTAATAGGGCATGTTAAAGTAGGGTAGCAAATTTTTTATAACATAAGAGAACATCTCCATAAAGCGTAATACCATTTTTATACCAGTCAATTTTTCTTTCGGTGTACGATATCCTTTTTTAGCGTATGGTGAATGTATCTTAAATGCCCTACTGCACTTCCGGTTATAACAATATCAAAGAATTCCTGAAGGTACCTACACTGATAGAAAAATATACTGATCTAGGCGGCCGATTGACCGGTCCTGAACGTGAAATACAATGTTCACCGAACTCGCCAATCAATAAGTCCATTGTTACGCGTGCTGTGTGGCATGTGTCACCGTCTTGTTGAACCACATGTTATGCAAGTCAAGATCTTGCATTTTGGGCAAAAAAAAAGTTGCATATTTCACGAAAGCGCTTACCACTCACAGTTACGTAACGATTCGCATCATCTTTGAAGAAGTACGGTCCAATGATGGCAACTGCCATCAACCGCACCAAACTGTGACTTTTTCTAGATGCATTGATGGCTCTTGCAATGCTTCTGGCTTATCTTCACTCCAAAATCGACAATTATGCTTGTTTACGTAACCATTGAGCCAACAATGAGCTTCGTTGCTGGATTGGAAAAAGCGCGCAATTAACTTTGTTAATAGATCACGCATTTTCATAATAGATTAGGTTAGGTTAAAAAGAGCGTGCAGATGTTAATCCGCCCAATGCCACTATGGACATACACTTAAGCCAGTAATCGGCTTGTTGTGCGCTCCAAAACCTCGAAAAGAAAATTTTGTGTTAGGAATTCCTTGCTACTAACAAATTCCTTAATTTTTCTACCCTCCACCATAGGATGGGGGGTAAACTAATTTCGTCATTCTGTTTGTAACTACTCGAAATGGGCCATATCGGTCCATGTTTTGATATAGCTGCCATATTAACCGATTTTGGGTCTTGACTTCTTGAGCCTCTAGAGTGCGCAATTCTTATCCGATTGGAAGAAATTTTGCACATAGTATTTTATTATGATATCCAACAACTGTGCTAAGTATGGTTCAAATCGGTTCATAACCTGATATAGCTGTCATATAAACAGATCTGGGGACTTGACTTCTTGAGCTTCTAGAGGGCCCAATTCCTATCCGATTTGGCTGAAATTTTGCATGACCTATTTTATTCTTACTTTCAACAACTGTGTCAAATAAGGTGCAAATCGTTTCATAACCTGATATAGCTGTCATATAAACTGATCTGGGATCTTGGCTTCTTGAGCCTTTAGAGGTCGCAATTATTATCCGATTTGCCTGAAATTTTGTACGACGGATTCTCTCATGACCATCAACATACGTGTTTATTATGGTCTGAATCGGTCTATAGCCCGATACAGCTCCCATATAAATCGATCTCTCTATTTTACTTCTTGAGCCCCTAAAGGGTGCAATTTTTATTCGAATTGGCTGACATTTCACACAGGTCTGCAACATATAATTTAATTGTGGTCCAAACCGGACCATATCTTGATATCGCTCTAATAGCAGAGCAAATCTTTTTTATATTCTTTTTTTGCCTAAGAAGAGATGCCGGGAAAAGAACTCAACAAATTCGATCCATGGTGGAGGGTATATAAGATTTAGCCCGGCCGAACTTAGCACGCTTTTACTTGTTTTTCATCGCATCCCCACCTAAGTACCTGTGTTTGTTAGCCTCGAAAGCCGGGCAATGACATAGAAAATGCTCCAATATCTCATCATCTTCACTACTGCTATAACTTGCCGCACCGATTTTGCGTAAGTGAGCTTATAGTCCCATGTGTCCCGTTATGACACCAAAAGCAATACTGAGCTCCTTCTTACTTTCTTTCAGTAATAGCCTCGTCCTCTCACGATCCGATTTTGATAATAAAACTCAATAATTTGCAAGCGTTGTTTGTTTGTAAGATGATTCGTGGTTAAATTATTGACCAAACTGAAGATGATTGACAGTGAAACAAAACACGAAACGTGCGTGAGCTATTTAAACCAGTGTTGCCAAAAACTTCATAAACTTACGACTATATCATAAACTTGATAAAGTATTTCTGTGTTCAAAGATCATTAGCGTGTAATCAATTGCTGAACAAATCGAATGGAGGTTGGAAAAGATACAACATTATTTAATGTAATTACTTAACATTCATAAGTGAAATAAAATGTAATAAATATTTTTTCAATAGTATTTGTTTGCCGATAACTCGGATACTATTAAAATATTCTCGGATTGCACATAAGCCTATTACAGTTTATTATTGAAAGCATGACCTGTTTGGTAAAAAGATTTAAAACCAAAAGGTACAAATCGTTTTATATTTTATGCATACCATGCGGTATTGGTTTGATACTATACGGGGAAGCTTCAATATCAATATTGTATCATATCGAAATAAGCCCGTTGGTATTAATTTCACTATCAGTGCAGCAGCGAAGTATGGATTTTTCTGTTTAAAACAGTTGAGTAAAAAATTTATTGGCTTTCTAATGATATCATCCCGACATCCAGTTTCAGAAACGTGGTCCCGAGAGGGGTATGAATTTCGTGATCTACTCCCTAATACTTTTCATTTGAGTCCCATATTGCCTTGACCTTTAAATATGTATGTCCGATTTATGTTTTTTTTTTTTTTGGGTGAGTTGGTCCCCAGACAGTTGGCCTGAAAAAATATCCGCATCATGCTCTTCTCCCAAATACCATTTATTTTAACCCCATATTGCTATTGGTTAGAGAGAAGTTAATGATATGAGGCGTACCCCAATCACTTGGCCCCAAAATTGGCTATCATATTCGTTTTCTAATCTCAAATACCTTTCGTTTGGTCGGTAAATATGTACTTCTTGGGAAGGGACAGTGCCCCAAATACATGGTCCCACATTTGGATATCAGATTCGTCTTCTACTACTAAATACCTTTACTTGAACCCCATATTACGATGGTCAATAAAAAATTGCTGTTTGTGAGGTGTTTTTGGGAAGGGGTAGACTCCGAGAAAATTTGCTTTTCATTTGAGCCCCACATTGAAAAAGTCGGTAAATATGCCCATTTTAGGTGTGTTTTTTGGGGAGTGAGGTTGTCCCCAAACTTATCCCTGAAAATAAATCAGCATCGTGCTCTACTCTCAATATAATTTATTTGAACCCCATATTAGCATTGGACTCAAAGTTGGATATCAAATTCGTTTTCTAATCTCAAATACCTATCATTTAAACCCCTTATTGCAAAAGTTAGCAAATATGACCGCTTTGTGGAGAGCCATGGTGAGCAAATACGTCCTATTTAGAGGTTGTTATGGACGTGGGACGTCTCCTAGACAGTTGGACCCGAATGTTAATATCAGATTCGTGGTCTAATCCAAAATACTTTTCATTTGCGCCACATATTTGCATAGTCGGCAAACATGTCCGACTTTCTCTGAAAATATATATCACCTCGTATTCTACTCTAAAGTACCTTTTATTGGAGTCCGAAATTTTGTATGCCATCTCATGGTACCCCAAAAGCACAAAATTGATATAAAATTGAAAAAAAAAAATCCACTCGAACGGACATGTTTATCGACTGGGACAATATGTGTATCAAATGAGAGGTATTTAAGAGTAGACTACGAACTTGGCATTCAAATGTCATCTTAAGTGTCGTGGGGTTCCCCACCCCCAAAAACACCATCCAACAGGACATTTAACTCTTTTAACTACTTGGGTATCAAATTAAAGGTATTTAAAAGTCGAGTACAAATCTGAGATAAAAATGTATTCCGTGGTGTCCGAAGAGCCTCTCCACCCCCAAAACCTCCCAGAAGGACAAATTTAACGATTGGGTAATATAGATATCAAATGAAAGGAATTTAAAAGTATAGTAAAAAGCTGCTATAAAAAATTTATTCATTGGTATCTGAGACGCCCCAAACCCCTTCTACAGGACATATTTTCCGATTGGAACAATATGGGTATCAAATGAAAGGTGTGTACACTTCGAGGTGAAAGGTGAGTACACATCTGTTATGCGAATTTGTTTCAAGGGGTCTATCGGACTTCTCCAACCCCAAAATCCACCAAAACGGGCATCAATGTCCAACGTCACAACATGGTTATCAAATGAAAGGTCCTTGAGTGTTGACAACAAATCTGGGACAGAGGTCGGCCCAGCCACCTAATACGCTACAATCAGACGTATAGCTCTATCGGGACAGTAGAGTTGGAATCTAATGTTGATATAAGAATTCAAGTATCTGGGTCGCATCCTGTCGTTCAGCTGGACATGTAGATCTCCACATTAAAGGACTTAAATAAAGGGCACAACACAACTCACTGTCCTAAATTTCGGCGACATCGGACAATAAATGCGCCTTTTATGGGCATAAAGCCTTAAATCTAAAGATGGGTCTACATGGCAGATATATCCAAATCTGGACCGATCTGAGAGGGATGTCGAAGGGCATAACACAACTCACTGTCACAAATTTCAGCAAAATTGGATAACAAATGTGGCTTTTATGGGCCTAAGACCCTAAATCGGCGGATCGGTCTATATGGGGGCTATATCAAGATATAGTCCGATATAGCCCATATTCGAACTTAACCTGCTTATGGACAAAAAAAGAATCTGTGCAAAGTTTCAACTCAACATCTCTGTTTTTAAAGACTGTAGCGTGATTTCAACAGACAGTCGGACAGACGGATGGACATGGCTAGATGGTCTTAGATTCTTACGCTGATCAAGAATATGTATACTTTATACACCTTCGAAATGTTTGATATTATGGGTGTCAAACTTTGACATTATGGATGCACGATGCTGATATTATTTAGAAGTCCGCCCCTAAACTACCTTTAACCTATTTTCAAAAACGCCAGATCTCGGAGATTGGTAGGGCGATTTAAGCGAAATTTAGTCTGTTTATAATAACTCAAAAAAAAAAAAAATTTATTATAGCTGGTAGCTGTCAAATGGAAGTTTATACCAATAATGACACTATTAGGCTTAAATAAAAGGTATTTGAGACTAGAGCACGAATCTGACACATGGGAGTCAACCCCACCCTCAAAAACACCCTCATACCGGACATATTTACCGACCTAGCAATATAAGGCTCTAATAAAAGAAATTGTGGAATAGAGCACCAATATAATACCCACGTTGGGGCGAAATATCTGATAGGCCGTACTAGCACCCCCAAACAGGACTTTTTTCCTGACCGTGCAGTATACGACTCAGATAAAATAAGAGATCTAAAGAAGGCGCAGCAGTGGGGGCCCTGACCAGCTAATTTTGTAATAATATTTAGCTTTTTGATATTCTTTAGTCATTACATGTTTACAAAATGAAATTTTATTGCAACGCATTTTCAAAATAATTGATAGCAAAATTTAGATTGTACATAAGAATCTGGACCCTACCCAAATCGGAGCGCGGCGTCTTCCGATGTCATCGGGGCACATTTACCATATAGTGCAGGCCTTAACGATTATCGGTTGGCAATTCCTGGGAATGCATAATATAAGACCAGAAGTAGGAGAATTTTGAGAAAAAATCGTTTATGGGTAATTTCCAGAGAAAGGGACCAATATGCCAAATAGAACACACTGTTCCCTTTTCTTAACGAAATCCTGTTCAAAATACGCAATTTACGAAAGGCATAGACCATCCGTAAAATTTATCCAATCAGGTTTAAACACTAAAATTTTTGGTTAGGTGATATAAAATCGATCTAAAAACTAGAAAATAAAATAAAAAAGAGCGTGCTAAATTCGGCCGGGCCGAATCTTATATACCCTACACCATGGATCGCATTTGTCGAGTTCTATGCACGGTATCAAACAAATAATATTGAATAAGAACTGTTATGCTATTGGGGCTATATCATGTTATAGTCGGATTCGGACGATAAATGAATGCTGAACATTGTACAAGTCATTGTGTAATATTTCAGTTCATTCGGATAAGAATTGCGCCTTGTAGGGGCTCATGAAGCAAAATCGGAAGATGGGTTTATATGGAAGTTGTATCAATCTATTGATCGATTCAGATCATGTTAGACACGTATGTCAAAAGTCATGAGAGAAGCCGTTGTTCAAAATTTCTGCCAAATCGGATGAGAATTGCGCCCTCTAGAGGCTCCAGAAGTCAATATCGGTTTATATGGCAGCTATATCAGGTTATGTTCCGATTTTCGCCATATTTAGCACGGTTATTGGGAGTCATAACAAAACACCTTAGTAAAAATTTCAGTCAAATCGCATGAGAGTTGCGCGCTCTCTTGGCTCAAGAAGTCAAGATCCAAGATCGGTTTATATGGCAGCTATACCAGATTATGAACCGATTTGAATTATACTTAACATAGTTATTGGAAGTGATACCAAAACACTACGTGCACAATTTCAGTAAATCGGATAATAATTGCGCCCTCTAGAGGCTCATGAAGTCAAAACCCAAGATCGGTTTATATGGTAGCTAAATTAGTATACCCCCATCCTATGGAGGAGTGTATAAAAAATCAAAAATGGTACCTCCTCCTGCTGCTGGCGACACAAGTGATGTAATTACCTTAAGTTGTTAGCAGTGTAAGCTCCTCTACTGAATGGTATCGCCCTACGGCAAGCCGTTCGGCAATATAAAGGAGGTCCCTTACCATTGAGCTTAAAACTTGTGTCCGGCAGTTGGCAATTTTGCTGTAGATAATTGAATGGCTTGTTGATCGCTTTGTTATCGTTGCCGAGATTGATATTTTACTCAGGAATACTGGCTGGAATCAGGCCACCGTAGCGCAGAGGTTAGCATGTCCGCCTATGACGCTGAACGCCTGGGTTCGAATCTTGGCGAGACCATCAGAAAAAAATTTTATCGGTTTTTTGGTTTTTCCCTCCTAATGCTGGCGTCATTTGTGAGGTACTATGTAAAACTTCTCTCCAAAGAGGTTTTGCACTGCGGCTCGCCGTTCGGTCTCGGCTATAAAAAGAAGGCCCCTTATCATTGAGCTTAAACTTGAATCGGACTGCACTCATTGATATGTGAGAAGTTTTACCCTTTTCCTTAGTGGAATGTTCAGGGGCAAAATTTGCAATTTGAAAAAATACTGGCTGAAAACATGCAGAGAAACTGAAAAGTGTCTTCAAGTGCGGTGCCAAAGATATCAATTTTGACCAAAGCTCTCCTTATATGAAGAATTCTATGGTTTAGCAAAAATTAATTATGAGCTTTTACAAGAGCTCTCATTTCGAACTATAACAACCAATGAAAATTGCATTTGTGTTTTACGAAATAATTTACATAAAAAAATTGCTGAACTGGGTTAAAATATTATATGGTCATTGTTAACAAAATACATTTACAATTGGAACACAAATTTTAAATTCTCTTTTAATGTAGCTTTGTAAATTTCTGTTCCACACAATTGCCTTCGAGTCACATTATCCGGGATGATATCAAACTTTAACACTTCTGCCTTATATTATATACTCACCTCCTCGGTATTCGAATTTATTCATATGAAAATGTTTTCATTCATACGGAGGGTATTATTTTTCACAGAGAGCTCAAGCTAAAGCGAGTACACTGCATCGCACTCAGCAGACACAGAAGAATCACTTATAATTCCAATTTGTTATACTATTCATGGTAGAATTAGACGCTGCTGTTGTTGGAGATGATGCACGAAGCAAGTAAAAATCGTGCGTATTTGCCAAAGTAAGCTTTTTATATACGCAAACATGTTCGTCTAAGTGTATATGCATATGCATGAATGTATGTGTGAAAAAAAAACTTTGAATGCATTGAAATTGTAACATATGTTCGACATATACACCAATTGGATCAGGACAAGTTATGGTGATTTTTTTCAACAATTCCAAGATTTCATAGATAAGGCACAAGTTTAGAGAGATATGTCTCCATGGCGCAATCCATTGGCTATCAGCATTTAACCACGTTCGCTAAAACTTTTGTTTGTATTTTTTATAAGGAATTTATAAACATTCGTTGGATTGCATAATTGAGTATTTACTCAACTGCAATATGGAATGGTAAGCATTTCCATATTTTGATTCAGTCATTCTGTTGATGCTATTGATTGAACATCAACAATGTTGTTGACTATGGCAATTTGAACGCGGCAATCATTTTGCGTTAAGCTTTCCGATCATTATATGTGTTGTCTAGCTCGTTTTAAAATGGTAACAACTTTTGTTGGATTACAAGCTTTGACGCATATAAAACCAGAGATAACTGACACATTTGTAGCCTTCGTTTGATGATTTAAGGCTTAGACATCTTAATTTACGGGTCGCTAAGGGACCTTTTCGCGCGGCACTCAGTTAAAGTAGTCTTTGGTTCCACTAAAATTTGCTTGGCCAGAGACCTTTCAAATTAAAAAAAGAATTTGAGTGCTAAACATCTAAACGTGCGAAATACAATTTCGCATCCACAAAGCCAATTTTATACCCACCACCAGAAAAGTTGAAAGACTTAACAAAACACTTCGTGCAATCTATGTAATGAATCGGGCTAAAATTGAGGCTTCTAGAGGCTAGGACCACTGAGGGCAACACTCAGAAAAAATAGGTCATAGAGTTTAATAAAAAACTTATTCCAATTAAATAGTTAAGGTTAGGTTAGGTTTAAGTACCAGTCTGCCATCGGACTCACTTAGACGCTTCCGCCCATTGTGATACCACTGGAACAGAAGAAGGAAGATGGCTTCTAGTTCCTACCGATGAACCATCCAGATCGCTTTTAAGAGTCCAATAACTTGCGAATGTTCATATCAGCCAAATCTTTCTTTGAGAACCTGCCAGATTTGGAGAGAGAGCGGAACTCCTTTTGACAGCTAGTGCGGGACACACACACAGAAGGTTTTCTACAGTCTCTTTCTCTTCGATGTCCTCATTGCTTCTTCAAAAGTCGTCAATAGGGACCTTCAGTTTGTGTCCTGTCATGACGGACACAATGACTGAAACGTCTGTTTTAGTCAATGACAGCAAAGGAGGAAACCTCTTCAAATCTAGATTACACGACATTGTTTTGGAAAACTCACAGCCCCCTCTTTGCGACCATCTATCATTCGTTGTCCTTCGGGTATGGTCCTGAAAACTTAGCTTACATGTCGCTAGAGGCATAGCTACAGATTCCAGTTTCCCTGGAATGTGTTAGGTAGTTCCTAGTCTAGCAACCTTGTCTGCTTTAGAATTCTCTGGGATATCTCTATGGCCCGGCACCCAGAACAGGTGAATTTTGAACTTTTCAGCCATCTCAATAAGAGGTCTGTGAAAGTCGAGGACGGTTTTTGTGTTCAGAAATACGTTCTCCAGGGATTTAATGGCTGCCTGGCTGTCTGAGAAGATATTTATGCCAATCGTCGCAATAACATTATATTTTAGCCATTATACCACTTCCTTAATTGCAAGGATCTCCGCTTGATACACATTGCAGTGGTCTGGTAACCTTTTCGATATGACCAGTTATAGATAAAGCCCACCTGGTCGTCTAGTTTGGATCGTCTGTATAGAGGTCTATATAATATCTCTTACTAGGGATATCATATCATAGTTCCAATCGGTTCTAACAGGAATAGTGGTAAACTAATTTTTGTCAAAAAACCGTTCAGGCGGGGTGTAATCCACACTGCCCATAACATCGGACATTGTATCAAGGATAACGTAGTGTCCGTATCCGACACATGACCAAAGAGAAAGTTCCCTTAGCCTGACGGCGGTGGTGGCAGCAATTTGTTTGGCCACAATGTCCAGATGCAACAATAAATTCAGTGCAAAAGATGTTTTCGTCCATATCGGTAAAGACATAGCTCCCATATAAACCGATCTCTCGATTTGACTTCTTGAGCCCCTACAAGCCGCTATATCGGTCAAGAACCCGATATAGCTCCTATATTAACCGATGTCCCGATTTGACTTCTTGAGGCCTTACAAGCGCCAATTTTTGTCCGATTTAGCTGAATTTTTGCATATAGTGTTCCATTATGACTTCCAACAACTGTGTCTAGTATGGTTCTAATCAGTATATAACCTGATATAGATTCCATATAAACCGATCTCCCAATTTGACTCCTTCAGCTCCTGGAAGTCTCAATTTTCATACGATTTGGCTGAAATTTTGCCCTTCCAACAACTATCAAATCGGTCTACATATTTTAGCAGAATCTATGCTGGTGTGTTCCCAAGATTCGTCACGTTCGAATTTAAAACGCTTTTACTTGTTGTTATTTATGAATTCACACAATTTTTACAAAAGACGGGTAGATGTTTATTGTTATACCCATCACCAAAGGATGGTGGTATATTCTTTTTGTCATTCTGTTTGCAACACATCGAAATATCCATTTCCGACCCTATAAAGTATATATATTCTTGATCAGCGTAAAAATCTAAGACGATCTAGCCATGACCTGTTTGTCTGTTTGTTGAAATCATGTTACAGTCTTTAACAAGTAAAAGTGTGCTAAGTTCGGCCGGGACGAATCTTATATACCCTTCACCATGGATCGCATTTGTCGAGTTCTTTTCCCGGCATCTCTTCTCAGGCAAAAAAGGATATAAGAAAAGATTTGCTTTGCTATAAGTGATATCAAGGTATGGTCCGGTTAGGACCACAATTAAATTATATGCTGGCGACCTGTGTAAAATGTCAGCCAGTTGGAATAAGACTTGCGCCTTTTGGGGGCTCAAGAAGTAAAATAGAGAGAATGATTTATATGGGAGCTGTAGCAGGCTATACACCGATTCAGGCCATAATAATCACGTATTTTGATGGTCATGAGAGGATCCGTCGCACAAAATTTCAGGCAAATCGGATAATAATTGCGACCTCTAGAAGCTCAAGAAGTCAAGATCCCAGATCGATTTATATGACAGCTGTATCAGGTTATTGACCGATTTGATCCTTATTTGACACAGTTGTTGAAAGTAAGAATAAAATAATTCATGCAAAATTTCATCCAAATCGGATAGGAATTGCGCCCTCTAGAAGCTCAAGAAGTCAAGTCCCCAGATCTGTTTATATGACAGTTATATCAGGTTATGAACTGATTTGAACCATACTTGGCACAGTTGTTGGATATTATAACGAAACACGTCGTGCAAAATTTCATCCCAATCGGATAAGAATTGCGCACTCTAGAGGCTCAAGAAGTCAAGACCCAAGATCGGTTTATATGGCAGCTATATCAAAACATGGACCGATATGGCCCATTTACAATACCAACCAACCTACACTAATAAGAAGTATTTGTGCAAAATTTCAAGCGACTAGCTTTACTCCTTCGAAAGTTACCGTGCTTTCGAAAGACAGACGGACATGCAACTTTGCACAAATCGGTCCAGATTTGGATATAGCTGCCATTTAGACCGATATCTTGATTTAAGGTCTTGGTCCCATAAAAGGCGCATTTATAATCCAATTCCACTGAAATTTGGTACTGTGACTTATGTTAGTCTTTTCAACATCCGTGTCGTATATGGTTCAGATCGGTTTATTGTTAATTATAGGTATTAACAAGTAAAAGCGTGCTAAGTTCGGCCGGGTCGAATCTTTTATACCCTCCACCATGTATCGCATTTGTCGAGCTCTTGCCACGGTATCTCTTTTTAAGCAAACAAAGGATATAAGAAAAGATTTGCTCTGCTATTAGAGCGATATCAAGATATGGTCCGGTTTGGACCACAATTATATTATATGTTGGAGACCTGTATAAAATGTCAGAATTGCGCCCTTTGGGGGCTCAAGAAGTAAAATAGAGCGATCGATTTATATGGGAGCTGTTTCGGGCTTTAGACCGACTCAGACCATAATAAACACGTATGTTGATGGTCATGAGAGGATCCGTCGTACAAAATTTCAGGCAAATCGGATAATAATTGCGACCTCTAGAGGCTCAAGAAGTCAAGATCCCAGATCAGTTTATATGACAGCTATATCAGGTTATGAACCAATTTGAACTTTTCTTAGCACTGTTGTTGAAAGTTATTAGAAAAGATCTCATGCAAAATTTCAGCTAAATCGGATAAGAATTGCGCCCTCTAGAGGCTCAAGAAGTCAAGACCCAAGGTCGGTTTATATGGCAGCTATATCAAAACATGGCCCGATATGGCCTATTTACAATACCAACCGACCTACACTAATAAGAAGTATTTGTGCAAAATTTCAAGCGGCTAGCTTTACTCCTTCGGAAGTTAGCGTGCTTTCGACAGACAGACGGACGGACAGACATGGCTAGATCGACATAAAATGTCACGACGATCAAGAATGTATATACTTAATGGGGTCTCAGACGAGTATTTCAAGTAGTTACAAACTGAATGACGAAATTAGTATACCCGCCATCCTATGGTGGAGGGTATAAAAAGGTCAATATATTGTTATTCACAATTGAACAATGACTTGTACTTATTAGTATTTGGTCCAAATCGCAACATATTTAGATATAGCTGCTATGGGGCATAAGGCATGCATTTTGCACCGGATTTTAATGAAAGGTTGTTTACATATATACCCGAGGTGGTATGTATCCAAAGTCCAAAGAACTTAACGCCTTTTTACTTGTTTTTTGTTTTGTTTTGCCACAACCATATCAATTCTGATTAGAGCTGCCAAAATATCCATGATACAATATTAACGATACTATCGATACAATTTGCAAAGTGCAAGTTTTTGCCTAATCATTCGCTTAAGCTAAAATTTGGTGCAATAATTTCTCTCATGATTTCCAACTGAATTAATTAAATTTGGCTTTATTCGATTTGTCTGCTGATATTGCTTCTTCTCATTTTCTTATAGGTGATGAGAAATTAATGTTAGTTCCGATATTTATTATTTGAAATTTCAAAAATATCGAATGTTGCGATTATCGATAGTTTGCCAGTTCTAACTCTGATGCAAAAAATAATTGGTAGCCATTTGAAAAATCTCATTCGATACAAAAGCGTACTCAATCACTAATGCGGTAATTATTTAAAAAAAAGTCAAAATGTAAAATTCAGGTCAAATCGAAAAAAAATTGAGCACCCGAGAGGCTCAAGAAGCCAAGTCGGAGATCGTTATTTATGTTAGCTATATCAAAACATGAACCGCTATGGCCCATTTACATTCCCAACCGACCCGCAATAACGAGATGTATATGTTCCAAATTTTAGGCACCTAGCTTTACTCCTTGGAAGGTTAGCGTGCTTTCGACGGACAGACAGACGGACGGATATGACTAAATTGACTTAGAATGTCAAGACGAACAAAAATATAGAATGATTTTTTAAGAGCTAAAGAAATGTTTTTCAAAAAAAACACATAAAATTTTTAAAAATACATGAAATATTTATTTGAATCGATTGTACGGTCTATATAATTTAATGTTTGAAGCAAATATTGACCGTGACTGCGCCTTAAATGGCCCATCCACTTAGTCCAATTTTAGCATACTCTATCCAACATTTCGGCCGGTATCTCACGAATAATGCTTCAATGTTGTCTTCCACTGCGCCAACTGAAGCTGGCTTGTCTATATAGATATGAGGTTCAACATAGCCTCACAAAAAATAGTCTAAAGGCGTTAAATCGCATGATCTAGGCGGCGAATTTACTGATCCCAAACGTGAAATAAAATGATTTCCAAACGCGCATTTCAATAAATCCATTGTAACGCGTGCTGGGTGTCATACAGGGTGGCTGATGAAAGCCGCTACCAAAAAAAAATGTAATAACTTTTTTTCTATTTAATAATAATAATTTAATAATTAATTTAATTAATTAATTAATTAATTTAATTAATAATAATTTAATAATTAATTTAATAATTTAATTTAACATGAATAAAAGAAAAATGTATTCCATACACCGAAAAAAAAATGTAGCAATATTCATCATTGTAGCAATATTCATCAGCCACCCTGTATGGCACCACATATCATGCAAGTCAAGCTCTTGCATTTTGAGCAAAAAAAAAGTTGGATATCATCTCACTAAAGCGCTCACCATTCACAGTTACGTTACGATTCGCATCATCTTTGAAGAAGTACGGTCCAATAATGCCACCAGCCCATAAACCGCACCAAACTGTGAATTTTTCTGGATGCCTGGGTAGCTCTTGCAATTCTGTCTGGTCTTCACTCCATAATTGACAATTCTGCTTGTTTACGTACCCATTGAGCCAAAATGAGCTTTGTCGTTAAAATGGAAGAAGCGCGCTATGAACTTTCATGACAAAGCACGCATTATGATAATAAAATTCAATAATTTGCAAGCCTAGTTCGTTCGTAAGACGATTCTTGGTTAAATTATAGACCAAATTGAAGATGTTTGACAGTATAACAACACACGAAACGTGCGTAAGCTGTTTAAACCAGTGTTGCCAAAAAGATAATACATACCATCCTCTGGTAGAGGGTATAAAATTTAATAGTCGACTTTTTGATTGAGTTTTTCTGAGCCTCCCGATATCCGACCTTAATATGCTTCAGATCGGTTTATATTTGGTTATAGCTGCAAAAAAAAACAATATTTTGTTTTACAAAATTGAATATTGACTTATATATATTAGACCACTCAATTTCCGTGCCGAATTTGGTTGCTTAAATTATGCAATTTTCACAATTTTCATTGTGACGAAATGGGGTTTACATATATACCCGAGGTGGTGGGCATGCAAAGTTCGGCCCGGCCGAACTTAATGCATTTTTACTTGTTTTAAATTTATTTATAAGTAAATTTAAAAATTAAATAAAATAAATATGGTTCATCCCCTCTCAATCCCTCTCATCTATTATCATTGAGTTTCGGTCCATCATCCTATCTTCTCAAAAAATTAAATTTTCTGTACAACCTCATATGTATGTTTGTAAGTGCGTTCAAACATGTATGCTTCAATGCCATTTGCCATATTCAAAATGTTGCATAGAAAGTCATAAATCATAAAATAGTCCGCTTCAGGATATTTAATCATAGTCGTGTCAAAAGTAAATGGGTCTTATATTCGATTTATACGCAAAAAAGGAAGACACAAATCTGTTTGCCAAAGTGATTTTTTATGTATGCGCCAGCCCTGACGACGGATGCGAGAGTTTGAGTTTGCTCAGGATTCCTTCCTTCGCCATCGTGGGCAATGGGCGTTTACGGGATAATTTCAAGGATAGGCAAAATTGTTTTTCAATATGTGTTTAAGAGGTGGATGTTTTCAATGTCGGTTTTGGGCAAGGCAAAAACAGGAGACAACACTCAAAAGAAAGAGACCAGAAAAAATGACAACTTAAGTGAATTATAAAGCGGTAAAAGGGTGCATAAATTACACAGATAGTTGGTCGAACATATGGTAAAGTTTTTCCCGTCCATTATTGTCCTGTACTGCCCTTAAAATAACCGGAAATGAAGAATTTCTTCGAAATAGAAATTACTGCTCACGGTGAGGGGAAGAGTAAGGCAAATAGAAATTTTCTTGGAGAAAAAGTAAAACAAAAAATACCGGGTTTTCTTTTCCTTACATTCATTCCTAAGGGCTTTTGTTTGACTTTATGCGTCTATAGTTCTTTTTGCAAATATTAGAGGTATGATTTACGGCCGTTGTAGACAATTGTACAGGCCTGGCCTTGTCTGTCTTTGCAGACATTCCTAAGCGTCTGGCTGGTATGCGTTTTTGCGTACATTTCCAAAATAAAAGGTGCCATCCCCCTTTATCGATTGAACGCATTCATTGTCTTGTAAATATTTGTTGTATATTTACCACAAGTCAATAATCAATTATTGTGAAATGAGCCTTCACACTTAAGGTGGGTGTTTTTCTTATTACCATTTTGTTTGTCCTTTTGAATTAAAGGGGGAGTCTTCCATTTAGTCAATGATAACTATGACCACTTCCACGAAAGGGGACAAATCAATTGTCAAAAGTTATATTAAAACATTCCGGCACGAAGAAAATTCTGGGTTCATTGACGTCATGAGAATAAATTAGGGAATAGAATTATTTATAATTAAGAGTCATCGGCATTAAACGAAGTAAAAGAATGGCCCAGCCAAATTGCAGACAGATGGCGACGTTTACATCGAAATCAATCAGACTATAGATTACAAGAATGTAATTCTGAAACCCTATTGAAGACTAGGATTGGGATGAGAAATTGAAGGTATTGTGATTGGTTTATATCTTGTATCGATATAAATACGTATTTAAACGGTGATTTTTTAGCTTCTATCTATTTAGCAACACTGGTTTAAACAGCTTACGCATGTTTTGTATTTTGTTTCACTGTCAAACATCTTCAGTTTGATCCATAATTTAACAAACTAACAAAGTTTGGAAATTATTGAATTTTATTATCAAAATGAGTGCTCTGGTAAGAAAGCTCACCGTGCGCTCATTTATTCTCTCATGTGTTCAGTGATGAAGCTCATTTTTGTCTCAATGGGTACGTAAATAAGCAGAATTATCGCTTTTGGAGAGAAGGTCAGCCAGAAGCATTGCAAGAGCTACCAATGCATCCAGAAAAAGTCACAGCTTGGTGTGGCTTATGGGCTGGCGGCATCATTGGACCGTACTTCTTCAAACATGATGCGAATCGTAACGTTACAGTGAATGGTGAGCGCTACCGTGAGATGATATCCAATTTTTTTGCCCAAAATGCAAGAGCTTGACTTGCATTACATATGGTTTCAACAAGTGGGTTTGTAAAAGCCATAAAAATTAAAATCGGCAGATACATATATATGGGAGCTATATCTAACTATTGTTTGAAATGCTGAGTGGAGCGGACATTATTTCCCTCCGCAAGAACTTTTCTGTAACTCGTAATTCAAACTGCAAATTTTGCCCATGAACATTCCACTAAGGAATAGGGCCAAACTTCTCACATATCAATGAGTGCAGTCCGATTCAAGTTATAAGCTCAATGATAAGGGGCCTCCTTTTTATAGCCGAGTCCGAACGGCGTGCCGCAGTGCGACACCTCTTTGGAGATAAGTTTTATATGGCAAAGTACCTCACAAATGTTGCCAGCATTAGGAGGAGAAACCCACTGTTGAAAATTTTTTTCAGATGGTCTCGCCAGGATTCGAACCCAGGCGTTCAGCGTCATAGGCGGATATGCTAACCTCTGCGCTACGGTGGCCTGTAACTCGTAATAGGTCATTATTTTTGGAAGAAAAAAATTAAGTCACTCAAGGATATCTACGATAGTGATATCCGTTAGGCGGTTTATGATCAGCGTCTGTTTCCAGTGGAGGGGCAAATTTAGAGCTCGGGAGTAGGCTTAGAATGGACTCCATAGACCCAACAGCTACGATGGTGGCAACAAGCCGTAGATGATGCTACTGAAAGCAGCAACAGTTCCAGGCTCCACTAGCCGACAGACGACTGGTCAGAACGGCTTTTGACGAAGACACTTGGTTCGAGTCTTAAGAACAAGGCCGAACCTATTCTATCTTTGTACGGCCTTCCCCGGCAAACCAACACACTCTTTAGAGGATGAAATAACCGAAGTCGGTTGAAGCGAATGATCCTAAGACTTTCATTAATAGGGAGAGAAACTCCCTAAATTGAGCTCGGGGATTCGCTGCACAGGCTATCCCAAAAATTACACAGCTAGATTCGGAAACTGCACCGCAGTCAGCTAAGAGGCTGCGGTCATCTGAAGGGCATCCCATGCCTAAAAGAAATAGGGTAAACTATGGGTCCAAGAACCTTTGCTAATGCCGCTAAGGATAGTTTGGTGATGACAATTTCCGCCAAGGGAGAAGAACAAGGAAGATATTTTTTCTCTACCAATGGCGCATGCTTGGATACTAAGGATTTCCTCAGATCCTGAATCTATACTTGGAAGACTAAGGGAATGTAATCCCAATTTTTCAGCCACCGACTGGTAGATTGGTAGATTGGAATAGCCTGATGGTGACCGGAGACATGCAGTATTCGTACTCAACTCCCGCTGTCTCGCAGACCTCAACAAGTCTGAAGGAGTTGTATTCTACGGATTCAACAAGTATAAACTAAAGGTCTATAGAAGCAATGGGGTTGGTGAGTCAGAAGACGACTCTACAGTTGCTGCTGAAGTCTTAACTGGGGAAGTATCGACCACATCGCTAAAGTCTGGCAGATTGCAGGAGACTGAAAATCACCTTGCCACAATCGTGAAAGGAGGGGAAGGCATCGAAACGGGGCCCGAAAAACCCTGTGTGGGTGGGTCATCCGGTTGGACTGTGCTCAAGGTGTGCGCAATTGGGGAAGGACGGAACTCAAAAAGTACTTCGACAGCAGCAGTTAGTAAATCATCTAAGGAGAAATCATACACACCGCAAGTGTCCAGTGTCCTGAGGAAGAGTGGTTCCACTGCTTTCTCACCCGCCCCTGGATGCGTACGGAAGCTCATCATGACACGATCTAACGAATCTGGTGAGCATAAACTCCTGGTGGAATCAGTAGCCATGGCTAACGCAACAGTGGTGGAAGTTCTGAATCCTGCCGGTTTCTGCAGATAAATCTCTATCATTGTAAGGCCGGCGGCGCTAAAAGTCCTTCTGATGGCAGCGCGATTTGACGTGGTTCTTGTCCCGGAATCATGGGTGTGTGGAAAAAACTTAAACTACTCAAGGGTACGGAGAATGGGAGAAACAGAGCATTCAGAGTATTCTTGTAAAGAGTGGTCTATATGTTTTTCTTCTTCCGTTGCTTAGCACTGAAGATTTTGTAGTAGGCAGCCTTGAAATATATAAGTCTCATTATTGACTGGCTTCCCTATATATGGCACAGGATTCATAGATGCCGCCTTCAAACCTTAAGTTTCTGGTCGAAGCTGCTTCTATAGGGAAGAAGAGTCTCATTGTAGGAAACGATGCTAATGCACATCACCAAATATAGGGAAGTCCGGGTGTCAACGAAAGGGGTGTGCTCCTTATCGAACATATTATCTGACGATTTGTAATAAAGGGGATAAACCGACCTTTATTACCAAGAACAGGCAGGAGGTACTAGATATTACCTTTGTATCGAAAGATATAAGCGCAAGAAAATGCGACTGGGAAGTGTTGAATAACCACAGCTTCTCTGATCATCGTTATATTAGTTTCAGCCTTAGAGAAAATACTTGAGAAAATACAGAAGAAAGGCGGATTGGGATAAATTTCGGCACAAATTCTGCACATCTATTCCACCTAGACCAGAAAAGAGTTGGCAACTGTGGAGAATATATACATAATGGTCAAGCAGATCATGAAGGCTCTGAAGACTTGCTTGTGTCATCAAGTCCTAGTGCCAAGCCATGAGGCAAACAGCGACCCCAGAACTGGTTGCTCTAATTAAGGACTGCAGAAAACTCTTCAACAGAGCAAAAGCCACAAGAGCACCCCACGATTGGGTCTATAAGGCTGTGCTGAGAAAATTTAAGGGCGAGCTGAGAGAGGCTTAGAAAAAATTCTGAGTGGAATTCTGTAGCTCCGTTTAGGATACATCTGAGGCATCTAGGCTAAGGAAGTTTCTGTCCTCGAGACCTATTACGGTAGATAATATTCAGAAGTCAGAGAATGTATGGACAATCTCTAGTGCGGAAACACTAAAACTACTCATTGATACACCTTTCCCGGGAAATTCTCCAACGAACAACGTGGAGCCAGAAGAGGTTGCATTGGTCGGAGGTTATTAGAAAAATTGTGTCTGAGCCGAAAATCTTTTGAGATAAAAGAAATTTCGACTCCTTTAAGTTGCCAAGCCCTGATGATGTAGCACCGGTTAAATTAAAAGCTGTGTCTGAAAGAGTGGTTCTTTGGCTTAGATAGATATACTCTGCTTGTATCAGCATGTTATATATACCAGCGGGATGGAGGGACACGAAAATCATTTTCATTCCGAAAGCAGGAAAACCTTATCACACGAAGGCGAAAGATTTTCGACCTGTTAGTCTGTCATTCTTTATGCTTAAAACTCTTGAGAGGTTGATAGAAACATATCTTAGGGAAAAGATCCCTGGAGATGCCCTGTCGCTGCAGCAGCATGCATATAGTAAAGGCAAATCCATTGAAATAGCCCTTCACGACCTAGTCGGCTATATAGAGGGTTCTCTCGCAGTCAAGGAATATGCAGGGATAGCATTTCTTGACATTGAAGGTGCTTTCAATATTGTAAAACCGATATCAATCATGAAGGAGTTGGAGTTTCTAAGCATCAACACTACCGTATGAAAGTTCATCAATAACTTACTTATTAAAGGATGAGTTACGATGGGCTTGGGATTTGTGGATTTAAAAAGATGGGTCAGCAGAGGAACTTCAAGGAGGTGTACTGTCTCCTCTACTTTATAATGTAGCCAATAACAACATATTATTGTCTCTGGAAGAAAAAGGCGTAAAAGTGGTCGCGTATGCTGATGACGTGGCAATTGCGGTTAGGGGAAAGTTTCCCAGCACTCTAGAGATATACTTCAGAAAGCTCTACGTTCAACAGCTAAGTGGGCAACCGAAAGTGGCCTAGGCATAAATCCGTGCAAGACAGATTTAGTTCTTTTCAGCAGGAGATTCAAGTTGCCTACAGTGGCACCTGTCTCCTTGGGAGGAGAGAAGGTTCCATTAACAAAAAGCGCAAAATATCTGGGTGTTATGCTATACATTAAATTGAACATTTTGGAAAGGGCGAGAAAGGCAACTCTTGCCTTGCCCATACATCTGCAAAAGAGCCATTGGCAAATGTTGGTGATTTAGACCGCACGACATGCATTGGGTATATACTGTAGTTGTCAAACCTATAATGCTATATGGTGTTGTGGTCTGGTGGATAATATATAAGGTAAACATTTAAATGCATTCATTGACCAGATGAATTTGGTCAGTAGGGATGCTTAAACAAATTGGAATACCTAAATGGCATAGTTATTACAACTAACGAACATTGCTTCATTCTAATTGACTTTCTATTCATAATGACGACTTTTACACTTTCCGTCTTGAACATTCAATAACTGATGTGTAGCATTGACTTAAATTGGAACACATATTTACTTTTATTAATGAAAATATATCCAATTTTGACTTGTGATCATTTTTTATCGTTATTGGACTTATAACGCATAAAACCCCTCACATAATGTACAGAAACATATACATAAACTTCATTAAAAGGCACTAGTCAGCACTGTGCTTCGTTAAGCATTTTTTGATGGCATTATACCCAGTCCTTATGAAAAGGCATGAAAATTGCAAATTAACTGAATTATGAATCATTCTTTTAATAATAATTCAATAAGCAAAAAACAATATACAAGTACAGGTAAACCAGTAAAATGCAGTAAGTTTCTTTTGGCGCTAGTATTGTTGCATTTGGCAGAGTAAAATGTTATACAAATATGTATTGGTAGTAGTTTCATACTCAATGTTTTGTCCCATAATGCTTTAGAAAGGCTGTTTGAAGTGCTCATACTTTTGTCTCTTTTTCTACGTATAGCTCTTCACAAAGTTACGAATCTTATCATCACGTTTCAGTAATTGAAAATTCCAGCGCAACTTCCGAATCATGGTTTCTTCTCGATTGATATCTCAGTCGTTCTCCATTAAGGAGTATTACAAATCTTATCAATTTATCTTATATTATAAACATATTATCTGATAGATTACCCCCTATGTGGAGTTTTAGTGCTCGAAGACTTTTTTTAAGTAGCCAAGAATTTAAGCCGGTAGAAATAAATTTTTTTAAATGCATCACTTTTGAGCTATTTTATTGTGGATCTCTATATGGTATTTCTATCGAAGTTTGAGACAGTCCAGTTCGCGTAAATCATTTATATGTGCATATTCTAATGTGCTTGTGACTGCAGCTTCAATTTCCATCCTCACAACATGACCTAATATACGAAGGCATTTGCCTTTAATACTCGTACGCCTTAATGTAGCAACGCCTGTATCTAGGTTAAAACGTCAAAATAGTCCCCTCACTCTGATTGGAGTATATATTATATGAAGGATTTTGCTTTTGAATATCTCAAGCACTGTCTTATCTGCTGCGGCAAGCCCATGTTTTTACTCCATAAAGAGTACAAATAAATTCAATAAATAGTACAGCGTAATTTTTTACGGCAAGATAACTTTTCTTTCTGACAATATAACTTTTCTTTCTGACACCAAAACACATGCTATATGTAGAAGGTTTGGAATATTTCTTATTGTATATCGAACAAGTAAAAAGGCATTCAGTTCATCGGGAGCGAACTTTGGATATCCATCTGATAACCAACTTTCGTCATAACTTAATAACCGGCTCAGACGTCGAGTGGTCTAATAAGTACAATTCACTGTTCAAGTTGTTAAAACAGAATATTGGTTAATATGGTAGCTATATCAAAATATAGACCGATCTGAATAAGGTATGTAGGTCGAAAAGCGTAACATAGCTTACCATGCCAAACTTCAGCGAAATCGGATAATAAGTGCGCCTTTTATGGACCAACGACCTTAATACGAGCAGCTATATCCAAATATAGACCAATGGGGGCCATACTGAATGCGGATGTCGTAGGGCCTAACACAGCTCACTGTATCACATTTCTGCAAAATCGGGTAATAATCGCTGCTTTTGAGGGTCTAAGGACTAAAATCGGGAGATTGGTATATATGGCAGCTATATTCAACTATAGACTGATCTGAACCATACCACGCCAAATTTCAGCGAAATCGGGGGACCATTAATCGGAAGATCACTCTTTAAGGCAGCTATATCCAAATAAAGACCGATCTAAAACATGTGAGCCTAATTAATGTCGAAATCGGATAATAAATGCGAATTTTATGGCCTCAAGACCTTAGATCAGGTGATCGGTCTATATAGCCCTATTGAACGCAGATATTAAAGGGTCTAACACAGCCTACTGTCCAAAATTTCAACAAAATCGGATAATAAATGGTCCTTTTATGGGTCCAAGGACTACAATCAGGAGATCGGAGTTTTTGTCAACTATATCCAAATATAGACCGACCTGAACCATATAGGGAACGGATGTCGGAAAGCCTAACATAGATTCTTGTGACGAATTTCAGCGAAATCGGGAATTAAATTGTGTGGGCTCTAGGAAATCTCTTGTATGGCAGCTATATCCAAATATAGCCCGATCTTGATCATACTCACTACGAATGTCGAGGAGCTCAACGCAAAACACTGTGCCAAATTTTAGTGAAATCGGATAATAAATGTGGCTTTAATATGCCTACAACCTTAAATCGAAAGATCGGTCTATATGGGGGTTATACCGAGATATAGTCCAATATAATCCATCTTCAAAATTTACATGGTTATGAACAAAAGAGAATCTGTGCAAAGTTCCAGCCAATTAGTTTTATTATACCCACCACCGAAGGATGGGGGTATATTCATTTTGTCATTCCGTTTGCAACACATCGAAATATCCATTTCCGACCCTATAAAGTATATATATTCTTTATCTGCGTAAAAATCTAAGACGATCTAGACATGTCCGTCCGTCTGTCCGTCTGTCTGTTGAAATCACGCTACAGTCTTTAAAAATAGAGATATTGAGTTGAAATTTTGCACAGATTCTTTTTTTGTCCATAAGCAGGTTAAGTTCGAAGATGGGCTATATCGGACTATATCTTGATATAGCCCCCATATAGACCGATCCGCCGATTTAGGGTCTTAGGCCCATAAAAGCCACATTTATTATCCGATTTTGTTGAAATTTGGGGCAGTGAGTTGTGTTAGGCACTTCGACATCCTTCGTCAATTTGGCTCAGATCGGTCCAGATTTGGATATAGCTGCCATATAGACCGATCCTCCGATTTAGGGTCTAAGGCTCATAAAAGCCACATTTATTATCCGATTTTGATGAAATTCGGGACAGTGAGTTGTGTAAGGCTCATCGATATCCTTCGTTAATTTGGCTCAGATCGGTCATATAGACCGATATCTAGGTTTTAGGTTTTGAGGCCATAAAAGATGCATTTATTATCCGATGTCGCTGAAATTTGACACAAAAAGTTTGGTTAGGCTCATCGACGTCCTTCTAAAAGATCGGTCCAAATTTGCATATAGCTGCCATATAGACCGATCTCTCGATTCAAGGTTTAGGGCCCATAAAAAAAGCATTTATTGTCCGATTTCGCCGAAATTTGGGACAGTGCTTTGTGTTAGGCTTTTCGACATGTTTATGTAAATTGGCCCAAATTGGTCCAGATTTGGATATGGCTGCCATGTTGACCGATATCTCGATTTAAAGTCTTGGCCCCATAAAAGGCGCATTTATAATCCGATTTCACTGAAATTTGACACAGCGACTTATGTTCGGCTTTTCGACATCCGTATCGTATATAGTTCAGATCGGTATGAGGTATATGAGTATAAGGTATGAAATTTTCATCGAATTTTGATGAAAAGTGGTTTACATATATACCCGAGGTGGTGGGTATCCAAAGTTCTGCCCGGCCGAACTTAACGCCTTTTTACTTGTTTTTAAAGTCTGATTTCACAAGACAGATGGACGGACATGGCCAGATCCTTTTAGATTTTTACGACGATCAAGATATACACGGATGTTTCGATTTGTTGCAAACGGAATGACAAAATGAATATATTCCCATTCATAAATCGAGAGATCGCTCTAAAAGGCAGCTATATGCAAATCTGGACCAATCTGGGCCAAACTGAAGAAGGATATTGAGTGGCCTAACACAACTCACTGTCTCAAATTTCAGCAAAATCCTATAATAAATGTGGCTTTTATGTGTTAAGACCCTAAATGGGCAGATCGGTCTACATGGGGGCTATATCCAGATACAGTCCGATATAGCCCATCTTCGAACTTAACCTACCTAGTTTCAGAGAGCTCATTATCTCTATTTTTAAAGTCTGTAGCGTAATTTCAACACACAGAGAGAGACGGACGGATATGGCTAGATCGTCTTAGATTTTTACGACGATCAATAATGTATTTTACATATGGGGTCGGAAATGGATATTTCGATGTGTTGCAAACGGAATGACAAAATGATTATACCCCCATCCTTCGGTAGTGGGTATAAAAATATTTGCAATAGTGGATTGGCATTTGAAATGCTCTTGGAGTAAGCCAAAAACAAGTAAAAGCGTTCTTAGTTCGACCAGGCCGAATCTTGGGAACCTACCAACACGGATTCTGCTAAAAATTTATAAAAACCAAATTTAGTTGAGGAGCATAATCTTATTCCACATACCAAACTTTTGTCAAACCAGCAAAAATTAAAGCTTTTGGGAATCGAGAAACCGGTTTATACGAGAGCTATATCAGGTTAAAGACTGATTTGGACCGTACTTGGGACGGTTGTCGGAAGGCATAACAAAACACTACATGCAAAATTTTAGCCAAATTTCACAAAAATTGCGGCTTGTAAAGGCTCAATGAAATCGAAATTCGCCAGAAATGTCGAAAGTCATAAGAGTCTTGGCTAAAAAATATGCCGGTGCCATATTTGAAGATGATTGGATGAAAATTGCGACTTTGTTCACAAATTAACATGGACAGACAGACAGACAGTCGAACATAGCTAAATCGAATCAGGAAGAGATTCTGAGTTATAACACCCTGCACCACAGTAGGGGTGTAGGGTATAAAGATAAAGTTACTCGTATTGGAGTTTAACCGTACTTTTGCGATTGCGTTCTATATGGCTATTATATAAAAATCGGCTATTGTTGGGGAATTCAAACACTTCGAAATGAATAAAATGTTTGTGTGTAACACCATTGTGTTAGATCGTTCGGCGTCCGTGCCGAGTATGGTTTAGATCGGATCGTATTGGGATATAGACCCCATATAGAAGTTGTTGTAGCAACATATTTGCATGTAGAGTTAGCGCCCACGTCAAGCTCCTGTAGGTGACTAAGCCCGTTCCGGTCCAAAGGACGGATCGTAGCGCTTTGTCATATCGAGCATCATAGGTACGTAGTATTCAAACAATAACCGGTGCCATCCGGCCTATTACTGGGTCACTATACTCAATACTTTTTACTCCGTGACTGCATTTGCAGCTACTTTGTATGGAGCAATCCGATATTCGCAACCTGTGGACACGCCAGTTAGCTTTCAGCTAAGCTTTTTATATATGATCACTTCACAGATCGAATTTAAAATATCCAAGTTGTGTGGTGCTCATAGTTATCCCGAGACGGGCCTATAAAGATAGATCTCCCGATTTAAAGTCTTGGACCCATAAGAGGCTCATTATTTACCCAATTTTTTTTTAAATTTTGTAAGGATTGTTTATTATTATATCCTTTCCGAATATGTTGAAGATCCGGCTATATTTGGATAAGTCTGCCTTATAGCCGGTCTCCCGATAGCGGTCATAAGCCATAAAAGTCCCATTTTTTACCCTATTTGGAAAAGGAGAATTGTCAAGATCTCACGGCAGTACCGATTTGATTCCAGATCGAACCATTTTTCCATATGGCTGCAATGGGTTTATAAATGTTGAATTTTTCACCGGATTTTGACGAAATGTAGTCAATATATGTTTACGAGGGTTGGCTATCCCAAGTTCGGCCTGGCCGAATTTAATGCTTTTTACTTTTATTATGTTCTGCTATGGCTTCCAACACCTACATATATGCATTATAAAAATCTAATTCGACTTGTAACTAAATATAAACAAACGCATCTTCATGAGGGGCAATCCTATTTAGCAGAAATTTCGTATATAGTCCAAATTGGTTCTAAACATGGAATAACTCCCATTTCAACCCATCATTCAATTGTAAGTCATGATACAACTGGAGTGCGCTTCTAACTACCGACGCCAAAGTAGATTTGTTGTTAAATTTAATTTAATTGTATCTATTTGAACTATATGATTTTCAACGAGAAAACTAATAACTACAATATTTCCAAGGGCTTTTCAACTTTAATTCGCATTGTTCGAGAACTATCTGTGCGTTTGTCAATATAAGCGCGCCCAGTGTATTGCACTGACGCGTGTTATATTCCATTGGGGAGTATGATGGGGACCTAACGCGGGATGAGCATGAAGTGAATTTCATTGATTGATTTCCATCCTTGTAAGTGAGAAGGAAGCGTGAATATTATATTCATCCATATGACGGCTATCGTTTGAATTTATGTTTCAGTTTACTACTGCTGTTGCTACATATTTCGTCCTCTTACCCCATACCATACATATTTGTATGTACTACGATTTGGGCGATACACAAGACTATTATACACACATAAAGTGATTTATGATTGAACAGTCTTATTGTATATTTTGCCAAGGCAATGAAGAAAAACGAAAGTTTTCTTCCTTTATTGAATCATTGGCGTAATCATCATCGCCATCGTCGCTGAAATGAATTATGTGTCTGAAGATGGCATAAGCTTAGCCCCAAGTATTTTTGCCCAATTTGAAGGATTTCAGCGTGAAGTCGTTAAAGTTGTTATTGACTTTTTTTACATTTTAAAATAAACATTTAAATCGGATATTTGTATTATTCAGACAGTTAGAAATTGTAAGATTTGATGTTATAAACACAAATATTAACATCCAGTACTGGGTAAACCATTTTTTATTTACAGCCTTGCCTGAGAGTTGTTGGGTATGTGAACTACACGAGAAAGTTAGAGGAAAACTTTCTTCACATCACGAAAAGGGTTTATTACTGTTACAGCTATTGGCCAAACGTTGGATGAGAACTATAATGATATGGAGCTGTTTACACTTATTATACCCTCCACCATGGGATGGGGGTATACTAATTTCGTCAATCTGTTTGTAACACCTGGAAATATGCGTCTAAGACCCCATAAAGTATATATATTCTTGATCATCATGCCATTTTTAGTCGATCTAGTCATGTCCATTCGTCCGTTCGTCCGTCCGTCTGTCTGTCAAAACTAACTTCCGAAGGAGTAAAGCTAGCCGCTTGAAATTTCGCACAAATACTTTTTATTAGCGTAGGTCGGTTGGTATTGTAAACCGATCTTTGGTCTTGACTTCTTGAGCCTCTAGAGGACCTTGACTTCTTGAGCCTCTAGAGGGCGCAATTCTCGTCCGCTTTAACTGAAATTTTGTACGTAGTGTTCTGGTAGCACTTCCAGCAACTACGCTAAGTATGGTTAATCGGTCCATGTTTTGATATAGCTGCCTGATCTTGGGTCTTGACTTCTTGAGCATCTAGAGGGCGCAATTTTTATCCGATTTTATTGAAATTTTGCACGAGGTGTTTTGGTATCACTTCCAAAAACTATGTTAAGTATGATTAAAATCGGTTCGTAATATAGTATAGCTGTCATAAAAAACCGATCTTGGATCTTCACTTCTTGAGCCAATAGAGCGTGCAATTCTCATCCGATTTGGCTGCAATTTTGCAAGAGGTGTTCTGTTATGACTTTCAATAGCTATGCTTAGTATGACGCAAGTCGGAACATAACCTGATATAGCTTCGATATAAACCGATTTGGGTATCATGATTTCTTGAGCCTCTAGAGGGCGCAATTCTCATCCGATTTGGAAGAGATTTTGTGCAACAGCTTCTCCCATGACCTTCAACATACGAGTCTAATATGGTCTGAATCGATCAATAGCTTGATACAGATCCCATATAAACCTATCTCCCGATTTTGATTCTTGAACCCCTACAAGGCGCAATTCTTATCCGAATAAGCTGAAATATTACACAATGACTTCTACAATGTTCAGCATTCATTTGTGGAACGAATCGAACTATAACTTGATATAGCTGCAATAGCATAACAGTTCTTATTCAATATTCCTTGTTTGCCTAGAAAGAGATACCGCGCATAGAACTCGACAAATGCGATCCATGGCGCAATTGTGACTCTTACTGCCTTAAAAGTCCATACCGGATGAAATATCTATATGGCAGCTATATCCAATTTAGGACCGATCTGGGCCAAAATGAAGAAGGATGTGGAAGGGCCCAACACTACTCACTGACATTAAATTCGGAAAATATGTCAACAAATGCGCCTTTTATGGGCCCAAGACTTTAAATCGAGAGATCGGTTTATATGGCAGCTATATCCATATCTGGAACGAACTGGACCAAATTGTGAAGGATATCGAAGGGGCTAATACAACTCGCTAATCAGCAAAATCGACCCTAAATCGGCGGATCGGTCTATATGGGGGCTATATCAAGATATAGTCCGATATAGCTCATCTTCGAACTCAACCTGCTTATGGAAAAAAATAATCTGTTCAAAGTTTCTGCTCAATATCTTTATTTTAAAGACTGTAGCGTAATTTCAACAGACAGACGGACGGACATGTCTAGGTCGTCTTAGATTTTTACGCTGATCAAGAATGTGTATACTTCATTGGTTTGGAAATTGATATTTCGATGTTTTGCAAACGGAATGACAAAATGAACATACCGCCATCCTTTGGTGGTGGGTATAAATATAATTAAAGCAATTAACGCTTTGTTTGAAAAATTTTGTATATGTCAATACCATGTTTAATCGGTCAAATTTAGGTCTATATTTTTCTGTGTGCCGAGTTCCATGAATTGTTTGATAAGACGACAGAGATTTCTTCGAAACACTTACATAAAGGTACTTTAAAATACGTATAAAAAAATTTTATCACAAATTTCATACAAAAAATGGAAATACCCCTCTTGTCAATATGGTTTTCCATAACTTTAAACGAGTTTTGCTTATTTAAATGTTATTACATGAAATGAAGATGAGAATACGGCAATTCTAAACATCTTTTACTTACCGCAAAATTAATTGTTTGTCGTTTCTTATTAGAGCCATGAACCCTACGTGACGCACGCTACATGATGAACGCAACATTTTTTGCATTAGCTCATAAATGAAAAAGTTAGTTATATTGATTTTAACTGAGCAATGATTGTTATAGTTCACTAACAACATTTAAGAGAGTTTTTTGGCTTTAAGATCAATTTAGGAACAAATATATGAATTATATATTTTGATTAGTAGTTTATGGTATCTTAAAGCAAAAGTGAAGATTGGCTGATATGGCAGCTATATTGAATCATAAAACCAACAGAGCCGTATTTGGTATGGGTATTAGAAGGCATCAATGTGCTTCAAATAAAAAAAAGCAAAAAATTAAAGTATGTGCTTATAAGGCAGCTATATTATTATGTGGACTTATTTGGGTCGTATTAATCTCTAACTCTTTTCTGTTTAACATCAACACATTTTTGCGTAGTGCATTAACTACGCACTCGGTCCTCTAACTACGCATATTTCATCAGACGTCATTTTAATTCTATGACAATCTGGCATGAACCTACTATGCATCTGTCATTGTCAATCAGCGATGACTTTACCCTTTTCTGAAATAATTCTTGAATGGAATGGTCATCGACCAGTATTGGTTTAAGCAATTTTTATACCCACAACCATAGGTAAGGGGGAATATTTATTTTCTCATTTCGTTTGCAACACATCGAAATATCCATTTCCAACCCTACAAAGTATACATATTTCGGATCGTCGTAAAATTCTAAGGCGATTTAACAATGTCCGTGTGTCTGTTGTAATCACTTTACAGCCTTTAAAAATTAAGACACTGACCTAAAATTTGGCAAATATGCGTATTTTTGCTACACGCAGGCTAAGTTCACGAACGGGCCAAATTGGACCATATGTGGATATAGCTGTCTTATAATCGGATCTGCCGATTAAGGGTCTAAAGCCCATACAAGCTTTATTTTATATTGCCTGATTTCGCTGAAACTTGAAACAGTGAGATTTTGTGAGCCTCCCGACATCCAACTTTATACGGTTCAGATAAAATAAAAGATTTATTTATTACCCGATTTCGCTAAAATTTGAAACTGAGAGTTGTTTTAAGCCCACCGACAGCTGACTCACATATGGTTAAGATCGGATTATATTTAGATATATCTATCCATATAGACCGATCTTTCAATTTAGATTCCACGATCCAGACCAGCACCCTTTTATATATAACTATGGATATGGTACAGTTATAATACAACAAGTAACAAGACACTGTGTTCGGTCGTGCCGCACTTTGGAAACCCACCACCTCGGGTGTATGTGTAAACCACATTCGTCATAATCCGGGGAAAAATGCATTTTTTTATGCATCCATAGGAGCTCTATCGAAATATGGTCAGAATTGGACCAAATTCGTTGCGGACTAAAAAATAAACTGGTAATATTTTCTTTACAATTCCCTAGGAGATCTTTGTGGCCTGTCATCCCAAAAAGGTGAATTTTGAACTGTTCTACCATCTCGTTGAGAAATCTGCGACAGTCGATGGCGCTTTTTGTATTCTCAAATACGTTTTCCAGGGATTTAATGGCTGCCTGAGAAGATATTGATGCCAATCGTCATTATGACATTATATTTTACCCATTCCACCACTACTTTAAATGCATTTTAGGTCTGACACTGCAGCATATACTCAATGCATGAAGCGCAGTGTAATCCCCCAAATTTTGCCAATGGCTATCTGTTGGATTTGAAGTTCAATTTTCAGTCCAGCAAAGCACTCAGGTATTTAACACTTTCTGTGAATGGAACATTCTCTCCTCCCAAGGAGACAGGTGCCACTCTAGGTAACTTGTATCTCCTGCTGAAAAGAACTATTTCTATCTTGCACGGATTTACATCTAGACCACTTTTGGTAGCCCAATTTGCTGTTGCACGTAGAGCTTTCTGAAGTATATCTCTTAGAGTGCTGGAAACTTTCTCTGTATCGCAAAAGGCACGTCATAAGCATATGCGACCACTTTTACACGTTTTTCTTCCAGAGACAATAATATATTGTTAATGATTATATTCCAACAGTACACCTTATTAAGGTGCTGACCCATCTTTTTAGCAAGACTGCCGTAATGCATATTTTATTCAGGAAGTTATTAATAAACTTTCTTACGGTAAAGTTGAAGCCTAGAAACTCCAACTCCTTCATGATTGACGTCGGTTTTACATTACTGAAAGCACCATCAATGTCAAGAAATACTGCCATTGTATATTCCTTGACGGCGAGAGAACCCCCTATGTAGTCGACTAGGTCGTGAAGGGCTGTTTCAGTAAATGTACCTTTACTATATGCATGCTGCTGCCAAGTCAGGCGATCTACAGGGATCTTTGCCCCAAGGTATGTTTCTAGCAAGCTGTCAAAAGTCTTCAGCATAAACGATGACAGACGTATAGCATTCGCATTCGTGTGGTAAGGTTTTCTTGCTTACGGAATGAAAATGACCTTCGTTTGCCTCCATCCCACAGGTAATTGGAACATACTGATACGAAAGTTGCCTTTTATGCTTCGGGATTGGACAACCTTGTTGCAATCTGGCAACTGTCAACTCTATTGTCAAACTTGATATTTTTGAGGTTATACGTACTCAGAACGTTTTGACATACGAACGCTCTTTGTGTTGTTTACAGTAACTTAAAAGATACATCTCGCCCAAAATATGGAATAAAATCGTGAACATTTTTATGCGACAAATTTTTACAAATTTCGACGTGGATTAACTCAACAACAGTGCATCGATGAACTGAATTCGATTTTTGGCGATAAAGCTCCTTCAGGGGCCGGTGTTTATGGATAGTATGTAGATTTCCACCAAGGTCGTAGTTAACTCCAAGAAGAATTTCGTGAAGGTCGTCCAAAATCAGTTGTTGTTCCAAAAACCATTGATGCTGTGCGCCAAATGATATTGCAAGATCGTCATGTGATCTATCGTGAGATTGAGACAACCTTAGGCATTAGTAGGACCAGCATACAGTCAAAATTTCATGAACATTTGACCGTCAACAAAATTTGTTCACGTTGGATCCCACACAATTTGTTAATCGACCCAAAAAAAAAAAAGGCTCGTGCCGACTGGTCGAAAGAAATGCACCAAAAAACGAAACAACTGCATTTTTGAGCACTCTAAATTACTTCTTTTTATTCCTGTACCTAAAAAAAGGTCTATGTTTTTCGACATCTGAACAAGCGGTTGATGCGTTCAGAATGCATGTTTTGGAGATACCTCAATCATAGTGGCAAAAGTTCTTCGATAATTGGTTCAAACGCATGCAAAAGGTATAGATCTTAATGAGGAATATTTTGATGATGATTAATATTTATTTTTGTGTTCTCTAATCCCGAAAAATAAAACGCAACCCTCGTAAGATAAAATGTTGCTCTTCTCACCATCTGGATCCCCCCATAGGATTTCGCCGTTCCACCGACCGTTTCGATGTACCACAATGTTGCATGCGCATTCATCAAAAAGGCTTCGGGTTAACCAAGTTTATTGACGGCAGTCCTCTGGCCTTCACCGCCAAATCGTCTGCCTTTTCATTTACCCTTACTCCGTTATGGCCCACCATCCAAACGATGCGGATTTTGCCATCCTCAGAGAAGGCGTTAATCTCCTTCTTACACTGCAAGACTGTTCGTGACCTTACCGTCCTGGTTTTTATTGCCCTTATGGCAATTTTACCGTCGGTAAAGATGTTCAGACTCGACGTCCTCGCGTTAGCACCACACCACTTCAAGCATTCCGTGATCGCCCGGATCTCCGCCCGAGGACCGTATTATGGTCAGGCAGTCTAAAACAGATATCAGCCCTTGGGTTCTCAATGTAAACCACCAGGCCCACTCTGTCCTCTGGCTTTGATCTATCCGTGTAACATGATCTTCCAGATGGCAATACTAGAGTTCCGTCAATCCAAGACTGTGCCGATGGCAGCAGTGCCTCGCACTCGACTTCAAGGTTCATCTAAGGTATCCGATCGGAAACCTCTTCCCTTCCTTCCTGGTTTCCTATCGTCGCCTCGATTATACTGCGATGGTATGAGCTGCTCCCATCTTCAATCCATTCTCCCATTGCCTTAAGTCTCATAGCCGCAGTGGCTGTCTCACACTTAATCTGTATGTAAATGGGTCGGATATCAAGAATAGTCTCCAGTGCCCTAGTGGGCGTGATCCTCATCGCTCCGCCTATGCCAAGACAACATGTTCACTGAACCTGTTGTATGGTCGTTATGTATCACTTTTTCTCCATAGCAGTCCACCAAACTTGTGAGGCGTAAGTAAATATTGGTCTAATCACGCTCCTGTAGGATTCAGGCCCCATTTCAAGCCTACGGCCTGTCTACATAGTTTTGTATTGGCGCCTACTTATATAACAAAAATCTGTCAAATCCCATAAAAATGTGTTATCTGAATGCTTAAAAAGCAAATTCGAGTCTATATAATTTATAGAACTGTCTGGGCCGTATCTGACTTTGGTATTCAAGACATTAATTGTACTATGATCTAGAGGTGGAGAACTGTCGATAGTCACTGTCATTAATAGTCGACTGCAGTAGTTTTACAATTATCGATAGTTGCCGATAGTACCATCTATAGTGGACGATAGCCCGTCCACAATAATTTACATATTTGTTTTGTTGTTGGTTACAATTTAAGGCTTTTTGATACCAACTTCCGTACGATAGAGGGTATATCTCGTTTGCAAATATCGAAATGTCCATTTCCGACCCTACAAATTATATATATTTGGTTTTTGTAAAATTCTAAGACGACTAAACATGTCCGTATATCTGTCCATCTATCCGTCTGTTGGAATGACTCTACAGACTTCAAAAATGTGCGCATGTTAAGCTCTCTTGGTTATATCGGTCTATATTTGGATATAGCTGCCATATAGACCAATCTGCCTATTTTAAGGTCTTAAGCCCATAACAGGTACATTTATTATCCGATTTCGCTGTAATTTGGAAAAAGGTGTTCTATGAAGGCTATCGACAACCGAAACGAATATGATTCATATCGGGCCATACTAACATACAGGTACCATACAGACCGATCTACCGATTTGGATTTATAACTGCGATGTCGATGCGATATTGTCAGTATCCGCCGAAATATCTGGATTGCTGGAATCTGGGACTTGCATTTCCAACCCAGAGTGGTATCTCCACAAATGATCGTGCAAGCTGGAAATATTTTCGTTGGTTTTGTACATCTTTCCGTCGTTAATACACTTTGCAAATGTTTTGTCATTTGACCTTATATTTCTTTTTTTGTGTACCCCTCTCGCTCGCTAAATCTTTTTCTAATCGCATGCATTCCTTTTAGTCCTCGACACACTGAGTATGAGAGGCCTCCTACGTTTACCTTAAATTCAACACATTGTCAAAATACTTCATAACTAATTTGAGAGTTTTTATACCCACCACCGAAAGATGGGGGTATACTAATTTTGTTATTCCCTTTGCAACACATTGAAATATCCATTTCCGACCCTATAAAGTATAAATATTCCTGATCAGCGTAAAAATCTAAGACGATCTAGACATGTCAGTCCGTCTGTCTGTTGAAATCACTCTACAGTCTTTAAAAATAGGGATATTAAGCTGAAACTTCGCACTTATTCTTTTTTTGTTCATAAGCAGGTTAAGTTCGAAGATGGGCTATATAGGACTATATCTTGATATAGCCCCCATATAGACCGATCCGCCGATTTAGGGTCTTAGGCCAATAAAATCCACATTTATTATCCGATTTTACTGAAATTTGGGACAGTGAGTTCAGTTGGGCCCTTCGACATCCTGCGTCAATTTGGTCCAGATCGGTTCAGATTTGGATATAGCTGCCATATAGACCGATCCTCCGATTTAGGGTCTTAGGCGCATAAAAGGCGCATATATTATCCGATTTTGCTGAAATTAGGGACGGTGAGGTGTGTTAGGCCCTTCGACATCCTTCGTCAATTTGGGTTGGATCGGTCCAGATTTGGTTAAAGCTGCCATATAGACTGATACCCAGATTTAGGGTCTTAGGCCCACAAAAGCCACATTTATTATCCGAATTAGCAGAAATGTGGGACAGTGAGTTGTGCTAGGTCCTTCGACATCCTTCGTAAATTTGGCCCATACCGGTCCAGATTTCGATATAGCTGCCATATATACCGATCTTCCGATTTAGGGCCTTAGGTCCATAAAAGCCAAATTTATTATCCGAATTAGCTGAAATGTGGGACAGTGAGTTGTGCTAGGTCCTTCGACATCCTTCGTAAATTTGGCCCATACCGGTCCAGATTTGGATATAGCTGCCATATAGACCGATCTTCCGATTTAGAGTCTTAGGCCCATAAAAGCCACATTTATTATCCGATTTTGCTAAAATTTGGGACAAAAAGTTGTCTTAAGCCCTTCGACATCTGTCTTTAATTTGACATTGATCGGATCAGATTTGGATATAGCTGCCATATAGACCGATCCCTCGATTTGGGGTTTTAGGTCCATAAAAGGCGCATTTATTGTCCGATGTCGCCGAAATTAGGGACAGTGAGTTTTGTTGGGCCTCTTGATATACTTCTGCAATATGACACTGATCGGATCAGATTTGGATATAGCTGTCATATAGACCGATCCTCAGATTTAGGGTCTTAGGCCCATAAAAGCCACATTTAATATCCGATTTTGGTGAAATTTGGGACAGTGAGTTGTGTTAGGCTCTTCGACATTTTTCTGCAACTTGGCCCAAAACGGTCCAGATTTGGATATAGCTGCCATATAGACCGATCTCTCGATTTAATGTTTATGACCCATAAAAGGCGCATTTTTTCCGATGTTGCCGAAATCAGGGACAGAGAGTTAAGTTAAGCCCCTCCACATATTTGTGCAATTTCGTCTAGATCGATATCTCGATTTAAAGCCCTGGCCCCAAAAAAGGCGCATTTATACGCAATTGTTACAAAACTTCATAATCGTATAAACTGAGTGAGTACCTAGGTTTTCGGAAGTCCATCACTAAAAGGGGGTTTCAAAAACGGGGGTAGCCCAGCCGGAATGCTAGTCATTTTATATCGGTATTTTTAAATGCACTCTATAATTGGAGTGTTTAGCATAATGATTTTATTAAAAATTTAATCTTCTAAGTTTACTGATGAATTTATTCTGGCAATTTAAGAGCTCATCTTACAGGTAAATTAATGGCAGTCCTTTTCAGTAATTTTGCTTAACGAAGGACACGTGTACCATTAGAAGAGACTTCTGTTCTTGGCAAACTTTACACATAATGAAAATTGGCGTTGAAAGCTTTCCTAATGACTCCGTTGTCTGTGTGTATGGATCTATATGTGTGTGTGTGAGTCGTTCAAATGTACTTAAGAAAATGAGTATCGTCCTGGGGTTTTTGTTCAAATTTTCAATTCTAAGTTTTTTCTTTTCGTTCGTTTGTTGTCCATTATGGGACTCTTCTTCGTGGCTTCTTTGTTGTAATTTTTGATTTGTTATTGGTTGGAGAGCATATTTAATTATGTTCGTGCAGCGCTAAAATTTAATTTACTTAATTAAATCTAATAGGCAAAAACCATTAGTTAAGGACATTTTGTGCCTTAGCGGCAAAAATCGCTAAAAGTTCCAACAAAAGCGACAGTAGGAGGAATATGAGTTTGGGGAAGAAAATATCTCCATGAATGGTATGGGCAAGCAACAAGCCAGACTAGCGACGCGTTCAAGCATAATTGATAAAATAACGAGCAAACAATGGAAGATGTTCATTTTTGTCTAGTCTATGCTCGTGGCAGGTATTACGGGGACAAGTAACTTGGGCTGTGCATATGAAAATCGAATAAAAAATAAACTCTTAACTGGATTTACCATTTCCGTTACACTCTTACACAGAAAAAAGGGAGGTGGCGAAAAAAATCCTTTGAATCTTATTAAAAATGCAGAAAATCACGTAAAATATGCAAAAATACTATGAACATTTTAAGAATAGAAAGAATTAGAAAACGAAGGAACACAAACATAATAAATTTTGCTGCAAAATATGAAAAATGTGACCAATAGAAAGTGGAATGCATTTGGCATGAAAATCATTGAAATGAATTTAATTTTGCACTAAACTGGAAATATGATTTTGCGGAAAGCGAAGCGAACATTTATTATCTTAAAGTATGTTTTTAACCCTACACCACTACTGTAGTACTGGGTATTATAATTTAGTGCATTTGTTTGTAACACTCAAAAGGAAGAGAGGTAGATCCATTGATAAGTATACTGGTCGACTCAGAATCACTTTCCGATTCGATTTTGCTATGTCTGTATGTCCGTTTGTCTGCCCGTCTGTCCAGTTAATTTGTGTACAAACTACACGTCGCAATTTTCATCCGATTGTCTTCAAATTTGGTACAGGCATCTTTTTTTCGGCCTAGAGACGAAGTCTGTTGAAATCGGAAAAAATCGGTTCAGATTTGGATATAGCTCCCATATATATGTTCGCCCGATTTGCAGTAATACAGCAATAAACAGGTCATTTGTTAACCGATTCTCTCGAAATTTGGCTGGAAGGATTTTCTTATGACTCTCGACATTATTGGCGAATTTCATAGAAATCGGTTCGGATTTAGATATAGCTCTCTTATAAATATGTAGCCCGATTTTCACTCCTAGAGCCATTGCAAGCGCGTTTATTGACCAGTCTTCTCAAAATTCTGTACAACGCTTTCCTCGACGACTACCACAATATATGAGAAGTTTGCTTGAAATCGGTTCAGCTTTAGATATAGCTCCCATATATATGTTCGTCCGGTTTGCAGTAATAATGCAATAAAATGGTCACTTGTTAACCCAATCTCTCGAAATTTGTCGGGACGGATTTTCTTATAACTTTCGACATTACTGATGAATTTCATAGAATGGGCAATTTGCAATAATGTTGCTATTTGTCAACCGTAGTTATTACAGTTTGAACATATTTGCTCGCCGTGGTCCATCAAAATTGTTTCAGAATAGGATATAGCTCCCACATTGTACCTATAGGGTAGGTGTAGGGTATTAAACAGTCGGCACCGCCCGACTTTGTGTTTACTTTTGGCAAATGAGCGTAATAGTCACTCTTGATTATTCTTATCCCCTTTCATGTTAATAAAGTATACAAAACTCTTGTTGATGACAAACTATTTATGAAAAGGTAATCAGAAGTTTTCGACAACAATTGTCCGTCTATTAGGCTATGAGGTTCTTCACCATCTGTATCCTACATTTATTGTATTCAGTGTGCCCGGCAATATAAAACGGCTTTTGATATGTTATATAATGCAGTAGTGAATGTTATTTTTTCCCAATACCAAGAATCAATTCCTCCTCATCAAAAATTTTTATAATTTGTCCCTAAATTCTTCAGAATAACCGCCCCACATCATTTTATTTGAGTATTTTAGAAAAACTGGATAATGAATGAACATCCTCGACTATCCATTCATAAAATATGTCAAAGATTTCAGTAATGCTCTGCGAGAACGGCCGGCCCTTCTAGTTGATAAAGTTTACGAACTCTTTAAAAAATTTAACTTCACATACGTGATTTAGTTTTGTCGCTCAAGTTATAGACCTTAGATTACATTTCCAACTTCAAACCTGGAAAGAAGGGCAAGACTGGGGCGGTGCCGACTTTATAATACCCTACACTTTCACTATAGGTACATAGTGGCAGCTATATCTAATTCTGAATTAATTTATTCTGAATTAATTTTTATCAGATCGGTTATTAAACAACCCGTATCAAATTTTGAACAAAACAAATATGAACATCGAGGAAAGCGTTGTGCACAATTTTGGTAAGATTGGTCAATAAATGCGTACAAGGCGCATTTGTTGTAAGGGCTCAAGAAGTTAAATCGGGAGATCGGTTTATATGGGAGCTTTATCAGGTTATAGACCCATTTTTACCGTACTTGGCACAGTTGTTAGAAGTCGGACAAAAGTTGCGGCTTCAAGAGACTCAAGAAATCAAATGGTGAGATCGGTTTATATAGACCAATTTGGACTGTATCTAGAACAGCTATTGAAAGTAATAACAGAACACTACAGCAAAATTTTAGCAAAAGCTGACAGAAATTGTGGCATCCAGAGGCTCAAAAATCAAATCGGGAGCCATATCAGTTTATGGACCGATTTGGACCGTACTTTTTACAGTTGTCGGATGTCATAACGGAACACTATCAACAAAATTTCAGACAAATCGAACAAAAATTGGAGCTTTTAAGGGCTCAAGAAGTCAAATCGGTTCAATATCAGTTTATATCTCGGACAAACTCGAGATACATTTGTATCAAATTGTATCAGATTGTACGCAATTAGATTCAATTTGATACAATAAGATCCAATTATATACAACCATTTTTCGTATCCAATTATATCTGATGCCAGATATAAGTGGATCTGACCTTATCAACTTTTTTTTACTCGGCCACGCAACTAAGTTGGTTTAAGTCTGGTATTGTATCCTCACCTAAGTACCGGTGCCTGCGACCCGCGAAACCAAGCACTGACAAGGGAAATGCTCCAACGCACTGTGGGAGAAATTCGATGAAAACAAGTAAAATATATGTCGTTTGAGAACGGGTTTTGGTATTTCCAAATCTTGGTTTGTGGTCCGATTTAAAAAAAATGTTAATGGATAGTGCTCAAAAATCCCTTCAAAAAAGTCCGCATGAGGTTTACAATAAAGGCGATATTCGACTTCAATTTTTTTTTGCAATTTTAACCGAGATATTCTTTGTGTTTTGCAATTCACGAAGGCATTTGTGATGAGATGTTCATTTTTATGACCACCACCGAAGAATGGGGGTATATTCATTTTGTCATTCCGTTTGCAACACATCGAAATATCTATTTCCGACCCTACAAAGTATATATATTCTTGATCAGCGTAAAAATTTAAGACGATCTAGACACGTCCGTCCATCTGTCTGTTGAAATCACGCTACATTCTTTGAAAGTAGAGATATTGAGCTGAAACTTTGCACAGATTTCTTTTTGTCCATAAGCGTGTTAAGATCGAATATGAGCTATATTGGACTATATCTTCATATAGCCCCCATATAAACCGATCTTCCGATTTAGGGTCTTAGGCCCATAAAAGCCACATTTATTATCCGATTTTGCTGAAATTTGCGACAGTGAGTTGTGTTAGGCCCTTCGACATCATCTGTAAATTTAGCGCTGATCGGTCTAGATTTGGATATAGCTGCCATATAGACCGATCCTCCGATTAAGGGTCTTATTCCCATAAAAGCCACATTTATTTTCCGATTTTGTTGAAATTTGGGACAGTGAGTTGTGTTAGGCCCTTCGACATCGCTCAACAATTTGGTTCAGATCGGTCCAGATTTAAATAAAGCTGCCATATAGACCGATCCTCAGATTTAGGGTCTTAGGCGCATAAAATGCGCATTTATGGACCGAAATTTGGACAGTGAGTTAAGTTCAGCCCATCGACATACTTCTACATTATGGCACTGATCGGTCCAGATTTGGATATAGCTGCCATGTAGACCGATCTCTCGGTTTTAGGTTTTGGGGCCATAAAACGCGCATTTATTATCCGATGTCGCCGCAATTTGGGGAGGGAATTGTGTTCGTCCCTTCGACATCCTTCTTCAATTTCACTCAGATCAGTCCAGATTTTGATATAGCTGCCATATAGACCGATCTCTCGTTTTAATGTTTTGGGCCCATAAAATGCTCGACCCTATAAAATATATATATTTTTGATCAGCGTAAAAATCTAAGACGATCTAGCCATGTCTGTTCGTCTGTCTGTTGAAATCACGCTACAGTCTTTAAAAATAGAGATATTGAGCTGAAATTTTGCACATAAGTAGTTTAAGTTGCAAGATGGGCTATATCGGACTATATCTTGATTTAGTCCCTATATAGACCGATCGGCCGATTTAGGGTCTTCGGCCCATAAAACCCACATTTATTATCCGATTCTGCTGAAATTTCGGACAGTGAGTTGTGTTAGGCCCTGCAACATCCCTCGTTAATTTGGCCCTGATCGGTCCATATTTGGATATAGCTGCATATAGACCGATCCTCCGTTTTAGGGTCTTAGCCCCATAAAATCCACATTTACAACATTATCCGATTTTGCTGAAATTTGGGACAGTGAGTTGTGTTAGGCCCTCCGACATCCTTCGTCAATTTGGCTCAAATCGGTCCAGATTTGGATATAGCTGCCATATAGACCGATCTCTCGATTTATGGTTTTGGACCCATAAAAGGCGAACTTATTGTCCGATGTTTATACCCACCACCGTAGGATAAGAGGTATATTAATTTAGTCATTTCGTTTGCATCACATCGAAATATCAATTGCCTACCCTACAAAGTATATATGTTTCGGATCGTCGTAAAATTCAAAAACGATTTAACGATGTCCGTGTGTCTGTCCGTCCGTCCGTTGTAATCATCCTACAGCCTTCAAAAATTGAGAAATTGAGCTAAAATTTGGCATAGATATATCTTTTTGATGCACGCTGGTTAAGTTTTTGAACGGACCAAATCGGACCATATTTGGATATAGCTATATAGACTGATCTGCCGATAAAGGTTATAATGCCCATAGATCCTTTATTTTTTATCCGATTTCACTGAAATTCGAAACAGTCAGTAGTTTAACTGCCATAAACTCGATGAAGGGCCTGAAGACCATAGCAACTTTATTTATTACCCGATTTTGCTGAAATTTGAACCAGTGGGTTATATTAAGTCTCCCGATATCTGACCTAAATGTGGACTAGATCGGTTTTTATTTAGATATAGCTGCAATATAGACCGATCTCCCGATAATGGCTCTGAAGCCAATAAATGCTATATTTAATCTCCCGATATCTGACCTAAATATGGTTCATATCGGACTATATTTAAACATAGCTGCCATATAGACCGTTCTCCCGATAAACGGTCCGAAGTCTATAAAAGCTTTTTATACCCTCCACCATAAGATGGGGGGTATACTAATTTCGTCATTCTGTTTGTAACTACTCGAAATATTCGTCTGAGACCCCATAAAGTATATATATTCTTGATCGTCGTGAAATTTTATGTCGATCTAGCCATGTCCGTCCGTCTGTCCGTCCGTCCGTCCGTCCGTCCGTCCGTCCGTCCGTCCGTCCGTCCGTCCGTCCGTCCGTCCTGTCTGTCGAAAGCACGCTAACTTCCGAAGGAGTAAAGCTAGCCGCTTGAAATTTTGCACAAATACTTCTTATTAGTGTAGGTCGGTTGGTATTGTAAATGGGCCATATCGGTCCATGTTTTGATATAGCTGCCATATAAACCGATCTTGGGTCTTGACTCCTTGAGCCTCTAGAGTGCGCAATTCTTATCCGATTGGGATGAAATTTTGCACGACGTGTTTTGTTATGACATCCAACAACTGTGATAAGTATGGTTCAAATCGGTCCATAACCTGATATAGCTGCCATATAAACCGATCTTGGGTCTTGACTTCTTGAGCCTCTAGAGTGCGCAATTCTTATCCGATTGGAATGAAATTTCGCACGACGTGTTTTGTTATGACATCCAACAACTGTGCCAAGTATGGTTCAAATCGGTCCATAACCTGATATAGCTGCCGTATAAACCGATCTTGGGTCTTGACTTCTTGAGCGTCTAGAGTGCGCAATTCTTATCCGATTGGAATGAAATTTTGCACGACGTGTTTTGTTATGACATCCAACAACTGTGCCAAGTATGGTTCAAATCGGTCCATAACCTGATATAGCTGCCATATAAACCGATCTTGGGTCTTGACTTCTTGAGCCTCTAGAGTGCGCAATTCTTATCCGATTGGAATGAAATTTTCACGACGTGTTTTGTTATGACATCCAACAACTGTGCCAAATATGGTTCAAATCGGTTCATAACCTGATATAGCTGCCATATAAACCGATCTGGGATCTTGACTTCTTGAGCCTCTAGAGGTCGCTATTATTATCCGATTTGCCTGAAATTTTGTACGACGGATTCTCTCATGACCATTAACATACGTGTTTATTATGGTCTGAATCGGTTTATAGCCTGATATAGCTCCCATATAAATCGATCTCTCTATTTAACTTCTTGAGCCCACAAAGGGCGCAATTCTTATTCGAATTGGCTGACATTTTACACAGGTCTCCAACATATAATTTAATTGTGGTCCAAACCGGACCATATCTTGATATCGCTCTAATAGCAGAGCAAATCTTTTCTTATATCCTCTTTTTGCCTAAGAAGAGATGCCGGGAAAAGAACTCGACATATGCGATCCATGGTGGAGGGTATATAAGATTCGGCCCGGCCGAACTTAGCACGCTTTTACTTGTTTTATTAACAGATTTTGCTGAAATTTGAAACAGTTGATTTTTTTAAGGCGGATATCGCCCCAAAATTCGTCGAAATAATCACTTCCGATCTTATAAAGTATATAAATTCTTGATCACCGTAAAAATCTAAGATGATCTAGCCATGTCCGTCCGTCTGTCTGTCTGTCTCTTGAAATCACGCTACAGTCTTCACAAATAGAGATATTAAGCTGAAACATTCCACAAATTCTGTTTTATACCTACCACCGAAGGATGGGGGTATATTCATTTTGTCATTCCGTTTGCAACACATCGAAATATCCATTTCCGACCCCATAAAGTATATATATACTTGATAAGCGTAAAAATCTAAGACGATCTAGACATGTCCGTCTGTCTATCTGTTGAAATCACGCTACAGTCTTTAAAAATTGAGATATTGAGCTGAAACTTTGCACAGAGTGTTTTTTTATCCATAAGCAGGTTAAGTTCGAAGATGGGCTATATCGGACTATATCTTGATATAGCCCCTATATAGACCGATCGGCTGATTTAGGGTCTTAGGCCCCTAAAAGCCAAATTTATTAGCCGATTTTGCTGAAATTTAGGACAGTGAGTTGTGTTAGCCCCTTCAACATGCCTCGTCAATTTGAGCTGGATCGGTCCAGATTTGGTAAAAGCTGCCATATAGACCGATCCTCCGATTGAGGGTCTTAGGCCCATAAAAACCACATTTATTTTCCAATTTTGCTGAAATTTGGGACAATGAGTTGTGTTAGGCCCCTCGACATCCCCCTTTAATTTGGCCCAGATCGGTCTAGATTTGGATATAGCTGCCATATAGACCGATTCTTCGATTTGGGGTCTTAGCCCCATAAAATTCACATTTATTATCCGATGTTGTCGAAATTTGGGACTGTGAGTTAAGTTAAACCCCTTGACATACTTCTGCAATATGGCCCACATCGGTCCACATTTGGATATGTGGACCGATATCTCGATTTAAAGCCTTACCCGAACTTTGGATACCCGAGGTGGTGGGTATCCAAAGTTCGGCCCGCCCGAACTTAACGCCTTTTAACTTGTTTGTCCATAAACAGGTTAGGCCACATTTATTATCCGATTTTGCTTAAATTTGGGACAGTGAGTTGCGTTAGGTCCTTCGACATGATTCTTCAATTTGGCCCAGATCGTTCCAGATTTGGATATAGCTGCCATATAGACCGATCTCTCGATTTATGGTCTTGGGCCTATTCAAGGCACATTTATTGCCAAAATTTAGGACAGAGAAATGTGTAAGTCCCTTTGACATTCTCCTTTAATTTGGCTTAGATCGGTCCAGATTTGGATATAGCTGCCTTATAGACCGATCTTTTGATTTTATGGTTTGGACCCATAAAATGCGCATTTATTGTCTGATTTTGCCAAAACTTGGGACAGTAAGTTGTGTTAAGCCCTTCGGCATTCTTCTTCAATTTGGCCTAGATCGGATTAGATTTTGATAAATCTGCCTTATAGACCGATCTCTCGATTTAAGGCTATGGGCACATAAAAGGAGCATTTATTGTCCGATGTCGTCGAAATTTAGGACAGTGAGTTAAGATAAGCCCCTCGACATATCTCTGGAATTTGGCCAAGATCGGTTCAGATTTGGATATAGCTGCCGTATAGACCGGTCTCTCGATTTAAAGTCTTGGTCCCAAAAAAGGCACTTTTATAATCCGATTTCGCTGAAATTTGACATAGTGACTTATGTTGCTTATGCTTTTCGACATCCGTGTCAGATCAGTCGATATTGTGATATGGCTGCCAATGAGACCAATATTTTGTTCTTTAAATTGACTAATTTTTCGTGTCGAATTTGGTCCAAATCGGACCATATTTCGATATAGCAGCTATGGGGGCATAAATTATGCATTTTTTACTGGATTATAACAAAAGGTGGTTTACATATATACCCGATATGTGGTAATCCAAAGTTCGACCCGGCCGAACTTAACGCCTTTTTACCTGTTTCAAAAATTTTTCAATCACTGTAGACAACACAAATGATGGTCTTACATTAAATCGTTTTGAGTGCGATTATACTAGAAAATGTGAAACCTTCCAATTGAACTAATGCTGATTGGTATTGTTGAAATATTGTCTTAAAAAGCCTATGTTTTAGAATTTTAAATTTGTCCAAAAATGTTTATACTATTTTAGCTCTCCGCACCTGGACACCCTTTATGGAATATGTTAAACAAAAATCAAATTAAATGCACCAACACGTAGCTAAATCGTATGAAAACCTTGTAGCATTTGTAACCCACAGCCGCAAGTCCAAGAACGAGCAGCCAACGATTGCAAATGCATAGGACACACCTAAATAACTCACGCTCCATTAGAAATGAGGACACTTGTCCTGCTTCGGTTCTGTTTAGTTTTAACTTGGTTAGTTTTATCCTGCTGCATATGCATATTTGGTGGCAGTATTCATTGGATTGCTGCTGTTGCCGTTGCAACTTCCCTTTAGTTGGTTGGTTAGTGGTGCTTCATTGGTGATTCGTTGTCTATTCACTTATTTTCATTTCCCGATACGAAAACGCCATTGCCAGTTCTTCTTTTTTGTTGCTGGCACTGCAGTTTTGCTTTGCCTTCCTTTTTTTCATGGCAATTTTTGATATTAGTTTGTTAGCTTCCTATTATCTCGGAAGGTTCCAGTTTTCGTTGGACATGTGTTCATGCCCACGTCATATCATCAGCTCTTATTTCGAAGAAATGGTTTATGTGGTAATGCTCACAGCCTGCAGTGAGGTGTCAAAATTTTCGTGAGCTTTAAAAAAAATTATTATAGTTGCTTGTAGAATAGTGATAAAAAAATATTTCCAATCTAAACTAGAAGTTGATTGATGGTCCAGCATAATAATCATTATTGGACACTTTTGCGAAATTCTTGTTTAACATTTATAGTAAGACTCATGGACAGTATAGTGCAGGGATCCGTACCTTTTCTCCGCTCCGCTCCGGCAATTTTTTTTCGCTCTGCTCCCGCTCGTTTACTTTTAATTTGACTATTTATTTTTGAATTTTCTTTTTATACACACGGTGCCCTATGAAATTATATATAAATTTTGACATTACGTTCCCAACATCAATCAATACTCAATTATACGTGTTCTTGATCGCCGTTTATATCGGACTATATCCGTATGAAGCCCCCATATAAACCTGAATCGATTTCTTAAGCCTCTGGAGGGAGCAATTCTTATCCGATTTAGTTAAATTTTTGCAAACCAGTTTTTTTATGACATCCATACCTCCAATACCTGGACCTCTAATCGGTCCAAACCGTTTTAATTTCTTGAGCCTCCTAATTGTATTTCTTGAGCCTCTAGATGAAGCAATTCTTACCCAATTTGGGTGAAACTTTGCAAATTTCTCCCAACACCTCCTGCTCCCGCATAATTTGACCTCTCGATTTTACTTCCTCAGCGTCTAGAGGGCGCAATTATTACTTGATTCGACCGAAATTTTGAATAAAGATTACTGCTATAACCTCCAACATCCATGCCAATTATGGTCTGAATCTGTGTCTAATTCTTCTATAAAAGCTGATTCTAATAATACGTAGATTTTACTACCCTAGGCTAATAAAGGATGGACGCATTATAGCCTAGCCTATATAGGAAAAACAAGTAAAAGCGTGCTAAGTTCGGCCGGGCCGAATCTTATATACCCTCCACCATGGATCGCATTTGTCGAGTTCTTTTCCTGGCATCTCTTCTTAGGCAAAAAAGGATAAAAGAAAAGATTTGCTCTGCTATTAAAATGATATCAAGATATGGTCCGGTTCGGACCACAATTAAATTGTATGTTGGAGACCTGTGTAAAATTTCAGCCAATTCGTATAAGAATTGCGCCCATTGGGGCTCACGAAGTAAAATAGAGAGAACGATTTTTATGGGATCTATATCGGGCTATAGACCGATTCAGACCATAATAAACACGTTTGTTGATGGTCATGAGAGAATCCGTCGTACAAAATTTTAGGCATATCGGATAATAATTGCGACTTCTAGGGGTCAAGAAGTCAAGATCCCAGATCGGTTTATATGGCAGCTATATCAGGTTATGAACCGATTTGAACCTTATTTGACACAGTTGTTGAAAGTAAAAATTAAATACGTCATGCAAAATTTCAGCCAAATCGGATAAGAATTGCGCCCTCTAGAAGCTCAAGAAGTCAAATCCCCAGATCTGTTTATATGACAGCTATATCAGGTTATGGACCGATTTCAACCATACTCGGCACAGTTGTTGGATATCATAACGAAATACTTCGTGCAAAAATTCATTCAAATCGGATGAGAATTGTGCCCTCTAGAGGCTCAAGAAGTCAAGACCCAAGATCGGTTTATATGGCAGCTATATCAGGTTATGCACCGATTTGAACCATACTTGGCATAGTTTATGGATATCATAACAAAACACGTCGCGCCAAAATTCGTTCAAATCGGATAAGATTTGCGCCCTCTAGAGGCTCAAGAAGTCAAGACCCAAGATCGGTTTATATGGCAGCTATATCAAAACATGGACCGATATGGCCCATTTACAATACCAACCGACCTACACTAATAAGAAGTATTTGTGCAAAATTTCAAGCGGCTAGCTTTACTCCTTCGGAAGTAAGCGTGCTTTCGACAGACAGACGGACGGACGGACAGACGGACGGATATGGCTAGATCGACATAAAATGTCACGACGATCAAGAATATATATACTTTATGGGGTCTCAGACGAATATTTCGAGTAGTTACTAACAGAATGACGAAATTAGTATACCCCCCATCTTATGGTGGAGGGTATAAAAACCTAAAGTAGTGATGTTAGACTGCAAAATGTCATTCGAACCACATATTGCCAAGATCAGCGAAAAAGCATTGAGTACATTAAAAAATGATTAGGATTATGTTCAATCAAAGAGGCCCAAGCCAGAAAATTAGAAGATTGATAACCACTGTTGCCTATACACAATTGCTGTACTCTGCTCCCAATTTTGCGATGCCTTAGAACAGCAAGAAACTACTAAACATTTTGGAGAAAGTTCACCGAGGGTTAAATAAGGGTTACGACTGCATATCGACAACTGCATTATTGGTACATGCGGAAATAACATCAGTGCCACAAATCCTAGAGCGGAGAAAATACGTATACAGTCAGCGAAATTCCCTAAGAGGCGAATTCAATTAAAGAAATATAGTACACATTATAAAAGAATCGAGAAGATTTCTTTTAAGAAGTGGCAACAGGCAAGGCGAAACTATTCCAATGGCAGATTCGCATTATTCCGTGGATAAAAATAAATCTTTGAAATTTATAATGGTAAAAACTGATATGTTATTGAGATCATGAGCACAATTTCAAGGCCCTACACGCAAAAAAATAATTCGTTGGACATAAAGAAAATTTTCGCCAAGAAAATTTTTTCTGAAAAACGCTGAACTTCGTTTACGATAAAAGTACATGTTTTTTGCGTTAAATTCTTGCAAGAATTTGAGACAAAATTAGTTTTTCTTTTATCCTGACAATACCTTTTATTTTTGATGTATACATCATGTTATTCGGGGTTTCAATTAGTTGTTCTTTATATCAACAAGTAAAAAGGCGTTAAGTTTGGCCAGGCCGAACTTTGGATACCCACCACCTCCGGTATATATGTAAATCACCTCTCTTTATAATCCGGTGAAAAAAACATAATCTATGCCCCCACAGCAGCTATATCGAAATACGGTCCGATTTGGATAAATTCTAAACGGACATTGAGTGGGAGAGATTTTTAAGTACAAGTCATTGTTCAATTTTGAAGAACAAAATATTGGTGTTTTTTGTAGCCATATCCAAGTAAAGACCGATCTGAACCATGAACGACACCGATGTCGAAAAGTCTAAAATCCAAAATCGGATTATAAATGTATATTTTATGGGACCAAGACTTTAAATCGAGAGATCGGTCTGTATCACAGCTATATCCAAATTTGAACCGATCTAGACCAAATTAAAGAGGGATGTCGAAGGGCTTAACACAACTCACTGTCTAAAATTTCTGCGAAATCGGACAATAAATGCGCAAATTTGAGCAAAATCGGATAATAAGTGTGGCTTTTATGGGCCTAAGACCCTAAATCGGCGGGTCGGTCTATATGAGGGCTATATCAAGATATAGTCCGATATAGCCCAACTTAACCTGCTTACGGGCAAAAAAAAAAAGAATCTGTTCAAAGTTTCAGCTCAATATCTCCATTTTTAAAGACTGTAGCGTGATTTCAACAGACAGACGGACGGACATAAAGCTGCGTTAAGTTTTGCCAATGCCGGTGTTAATTTTTTGCATATAAGATAGATGAAGCGAGCCAAATACATATATCCAAACATGCAAGTAACGACAATAAGCTGGTTTTTGAGTGAAGTAACGCATAGTTGGGTAAGTAGTAGCGAAGTAACGCATTCAGTGTACGCTGCTATTTTGGTGTAGGTACCTTTGAAATGATAACAGCTGCATTAAATTGCTGCATTCTACACTGTATATTTGCCATGATGCATTATATTGCCCACCGTATACTTGTGATGATGCAATATTCTGCACTCTCTGTAGCCAACACCCAAAATTTTTTTGGACAAACGAACACGACATTTCGATTTCAGGGCGATATATCGAAAAAATACCACAATATCTTGTACAACCGAAATCTCCATTAATTTGAGTCCCATATGAGCTTTATGTCCAATAGAGGGGTTTTGTGTCGGCTCCAGATACTTGTCCCAAATTCTAATATTCACATATTGCACCAGAGATCCTTTTATTTAAGTACTACATAGTTCCGCATGACCATTAGGTGGACCTTTGGAAGATCTCAAACACTTTCTCGCAAGTATTCTTGCTCTAAAACCTTTCATTCAGTAGGGCAGCTGCCTAGAGACTTGATGTCTTAAAATAATATCAGATTCGTAATCCACTACCAATGACCTTTTTTATGAGTCCCATATTATCTCTATCAGCCCAGCGGCTCCCACGCTTACTCCCGAATATGGAACCCAAATTTTTACTCTACTCTTGAATACCTTCCAATTGAGTCCAGTTTTATCCCCATCACACTACTTTTTCTTTTGAGAGGCTTTTAGGAAATTCGGGCTATTATTTGGTGCCAAATTTTAATATCACATTCATATTCTATCCCCATTACATTTCGTTTGATTTTATTCTGTTCCTATCGTTCAATCAAGAAACATTTCTGCACAAACTGTGAAAATTTCAAGAAAATCAGTTAATCCGTTTTCGAGTCGATGCGAAACAAACAAACAAATAACAAATAAAAGCGTACTAAGTTCGGCCGGGCCGGAGCCAACCACCATGGATTTTGCTACAATATGGAAGCTATATTTGGACTGTACTTGGCACTGTTGTTGGAAGTCGTATCAGAACACTATGTGCAAATTTTCAGCCAATCGGATGAAAATTGAGGCTTCCAGGAGCTCAAGAAAAAAAATCGGGAGATCGGTTTATATAGGAGCTATATCAGGTTCTTCTACGATTTAAACCGTACTTGGCAAAGTTGTTGGAAGTCATATCTGAACACTTTGTGCAAAATTTCAGCCAAATCAGATGAAAATTAAGGCTTCCAGGGGCTCAAGAAGTCAAATCGGATGATCGGTTTATATGGGAGCTATACCAAGTTATAGACCAATTTGGACCGTTATAAACATAATTGTTGAAGGGCATTACAGAACGATATGTGCAAGTTTCAGCCAAATCGAATGAAAATTGGGGCTTCCAGGTGCTCAAAAAGTCAATTCGGGAGATCGGTTTATTGTATATTGGAGCTATATCAGGTTATGGACTGATTTGAACCGTACTTGATACAGTTGTTGGATGTCATGAGAGAACACTACATGCAAAATTTCAGCCAAATCGGACAAAAATTGCGGCTTGTAATGGCTCAAGATGTCAAATCGCTATATCAGGTTATAGACCGATTTAGACCTTGCTAGGCACAGTTGTTAGAGTTTATTAGAAAACACCGTGTGCAAAATTAAGGCTAAATCAGATGAAAATTGTGGCTTCCAGGGGCTCAAGAAGTCAAATTCTGAGATCGGTTTATATGTGAGCTATATCAGGATATATATCTATTTGAATCTTACTTGGCACAGTTGTTAAAAGTCATGAGAGAACACTATGTGCAAAATTTAAGCCAAATCGGATGAAAATTACTCTACAAATTAGTCTGTAACCTGAAATTGCTCCGATGTTAACCAATCTTCCGATTTAACTCCTTTGGCCCCTGGAAGCCTCAATTTTTTCCGATTTGGCTGAAACTTTGCATGTAGTGTTCCGTTATGACTTCCAAAAACTGTGCCAAATACGGTCCAAATCTGTGTATAACTTGGTATAGCTCCCATATAAACCGATCTCCCGATTTTACTGCTGAACTCTTTTTGTACCTCGGCACCGCCGTAGCCGAAACGAATGAGATAAAGCGAAGAATAATACTGGCAAACAGATGCTACTTTGCTACTTAAGTAAGCTGTTTAGGAACAAGTCCACCTCTCGACAGACGAGTATTACACTATACAAGACACTGATACTACCTGTGCTGTTATATGGTTCTGAAGCATGGGTACTTTTGAAAGCAGATGAGGCAGTGCTTGGAGTATTTGAGAGAAAGATTCTTCGTAAAATATATGGATCAGTTTGCGTTAATGGAGAATATAGGCGAAGTATGAACCATGAGCTGTATGACGACGATAGCATAGTTACACGCATCGAAATACAACGGCTGCGTTCGCTAGGTCATGTTGTCAGAATGGATGAAGAAGCTTCAGCAAAGAAGTCTTTTGAAGGCAAACACGGTGGTACACGCAAACGAGGAACACCAAGAGCCCGATGGAAGGAACAATTGGTGGTATACACCTCGAAAGTTGTTCTCAGAGATTTTAGAATGAATGATTTCAGACTTTTGTCACGTTTCTATACCCTCCACCATAGGATGGAGGGTTACTTATTTCTTCATTCCGTTTGTAACGCCTCGATATTTAAGAGTCTAAGACCCCATAACGTGTATATATTCTGATCGTCATGACATTTTATGACGATCTAGCCATGTCCGTCCGTCCGTCTGTCGAAAGCACGCTAACTTTCGAAGGCGTAAAGCTAGCCGCTTGAAATTTTGCACAAATACTTCTTATTAGTGTAGGTCGGTAGGGATTGTAAATGGGTAAATTGATCCATATTTTGATAAAGCAGCCATGTAAACCGAACTTGCGTCTTGACTTCTCGAGCTTCTAGAGTGCGCAATTCTGTTCCGACTTGGCTGAAATGTTGCTTGTGGTGTTTTGGTATCACTTCCAACAACTATGCTAAATAGAGGGTATGTAAGATTCGGCCCGGCCGAACTTAGCCCGCTTTTACCTGTGTTTGGATATTTTGGCTAAACCATTGAGACTTTCGATCCAATACCAAGACAAAAGTTGTAGCTAAGACAATAGCCAAGAACTATATTAGACATTGCAAAAGCATTGGAACGCTCCTTTGGGCAATTTTGGCCTCATGAAAGTGCACTTTTTTCTTGAAATTATTGTTAAGTTTAAATAAACATCTGAAATTGGTCTCGGCAAATCGGTCCATATGGCAGCTACATCAATATATTGTCGAATTTTGGACTATATTCGGCTCGAAAATCGGTAGACATGGTACATCTCACCGTTCCAAATTTCAGCGAAATCGGGTAACAAATGCGGCAATAATGGGCATACGACTAAAAATAAGCGAAAACGGGTAATAAATGTGGGTTTTATGTATTTTTGGCCGCTATTTCTATACAAGTCCGACCACAGTGCAATGTCAAGGAGAAACTGTAGGTCAATCTGAAAAGAAAGAATAATTTTTAATGTTTTATTTACTTGTCTAAATACAAAATTTTCCATGAACAAAATTTTCTAAGGAACAGGGGATACTTCTCTCATATCAATGAGTGCAGTCCGATTAAAGTTTAAGCTCAATGATAAGGGGACTCCATTTTTTGACGAGTCCGAACGGCGAGCCGCACAGCGACATCACTTGGTAGAGAAGTTTTACATGGCATAATAACTCAGAAATATAGCCAGCATTAGTAAGGGGATAGCCACCGTTGAAAATTTTTTTGATCTTCAAGCCGGTAATTGAACATAGGTGTTCGGCGTTATAGGCGGACATGCTAACCTCTGCATATAAAATAAATTAATTGAAATGCTAAAGAAGTAAAAGCGTACTAAGTTCGGCCCGGCCAAATCTTGGGAACCCACCACCATGGATTTTGTTAAAATATGGGAGCTAAATTTAGTTATAGACCGAATTAGACCGTACTTGGCGCAGTTGTTGAGATTCATAACATAACACTATATGAAAATTTCAGCAAAATTGGAAAAAAATCGCGGCTTGTAAGGGCTCAAGAAGTCAAATCGAGAGATCGGTTTATATGGGAGCTATATCAGAGTAAAGACCGATATGAACCATACTTAGCACAGTTGATGGAAGTCATATCAGAATACCATATACAAAATTTCAGCCAAATGAGATGAAAATTGCGGCTTCCTGGGGCTCAAGAAATTAAATCGGGAGTTCGGTTTATATGGGATCTATATCAGATTATACACAGATTTAAACCGTACATGGCAAAGTTGCTGGAAGTCATATTAGAATACTATGTACGCAGTTGGTGAAAGTCATAACAGAATACTATGTGCAAAATTTCAACCAAATCGGACAAAAATTGTGGCTTCCATGGGCGCAAGAAATCAAACTGGGAGATCGGTTTATATGGGAGCTATATCCAAATCTGAACCGGTATGGCCCATTTGCATTCCCCAACGACCTACATCAAAATAAAGTATATGTGCAAAATTTTATGCGCCTTGCTCTACGCGTTCCACCGCCATCGTGATTTCGACAGGCGGACGGACATGGCTAGTTCGAATCAGAATATCGAGACTATCAAGAATATATATAGTTTATACCTCCATCCTATGGTAGTGGGTATAACTAACGGATGGACTAGATTAGTATACCTCCATCCTATGGTGTCGGTCATAAAAAATGCCTTCACATAAAGAGATAGATCTCAATTCCGTCTTTTAACATGTATGTCCAAATATATATTTATGCATACGAATACGAAACTTGTTGTAAAGGGTGATTTTTTTGAGGTTAGGATTTTCATGCATTAGTATTTGACAGATCACGTGGGGTTTCAGACATGGTGTCAAAGAGAAAGATGCTCAGTATGCTTTGCCATTTCATCATGAATAGACTTACTAACGAGCAACGCTTGCAAATCATTGAATTTTATTACCAAAATCAGTGTTCGGTTCGAAATGTGTTCAAATTTTGACAAATTTTGTTCAGCGATGAGGCTCATTTCTGGTTGAATGGCTACGTAAATAAGCAAAATTGCCGCATTTGGAGTGAAGAGCAACCAGAAGCCGTTCAAGAACTGCCCATGCATCCCGAAAAATGCACTGTTTGGTGTGGTTTGTACGCTGGTGGAATCATTGGACCGTATTTTTTCAAAGATGCTGTTGGACGCAACGTTACGGTGAATGAACACATTTCGAACCGAACACCGATTTTGGTAATAAAATTCAATGATTTGCAAGCGTTGCTCGTTAGTAAGTCTATTCATGATGAAATGTCAAAGCATACTGAGCATCTTTCTCTTTGACACCATGTCTGAAATCCCACGTGATCTGTCAAATACTAATGCATGAAAATCCTAACCTCAAAAAAATCACCCTTTATATTAGAATCGATTAGCTTGTAGCGGTAATGGTGCCATTATTGTGAATTACTTTTAATTTACGGTTTTCCGATTTATAATTATTTCAATGTGGCCGTTGTCCTTTGTGTTTGTTCATTCAGTTGTTAAACAATCATAACTCATTGATTATACTAAATAATCTTATATCTGTCTTTACTGAAATAAATACACAATTTATAAGAAGATAATTTCCATAAGGAATCATTGTAAATATTTATTTTTTTGTCTATAAGCAGGTTAAGTTCGAAGATGGGCTATATCGGACTATATCTTGATATAGCCCCCATATAGGCCGATACGCCGATTTAGGGTCTTATGCCCATAAAATTTGGATAGACCGATTCAGATTTGGAAAGACCTCTCCTCCAATTTAGGGTCATAGGTCCACAAAAGCCACATTTCTTATCCGATTTTGATGAAATTCGAGACAGTGAACTGTGTTAGGCCCGTCAACATCTTTCGTCAATTTGGCCCAGATCGGTACAGATTTGGATATAGCTGCCATATAGACCGATTTCTTGATTTAAGGATTTGGGCCCATAAAATGCTCATTTATTGTCCGATGTCGCCGAAATTTGGGATAGTGAGTTAAGTTAAGCCCCTACATCTGCATACATCTGCAATATCGTACAGATCGGTCCGGATTTGGATATAGCTGCCATATAGACCGATATCTAGGTTTTAGGTTTTGGGGCCATAAAAGACGCATTTATTGTCTGATGTCGCTGAAATTTGGGACAGTTAGTTTAGTTAGGCTCTTTGACGTCTTTCTTCAATTTTGCCTTGATTGGTCTAGACTTGAATATAGCTGCCATATAGACCGATCTCTCGATTTAAGGTTTTGGGCCCATAATAGAGGCATTTATTGTCCGATTTCGCCGAAATTTGGGACAATGCTTTGTGTTAGGCTCTTCGAAATTTTTGCGCAACTTAGCCCAAATCGGTCCAGATTTGGATATAGCTGCCATGTAGACCGATATCTCGATTTAAAGTGTTGGTCCCATAAAAGGCGCATTTATAATCCGATTTCACTCAAATTTGATACAGTGACTTATGTTAGGCTTTTCGACAGCCTTGTCGTATATGGTTCAGATCGGTTTATTTTTAGATATAGCAACTGTACTTATAAATATTTGGTCCAAATCGGAACATATTTAGATATAACTGATATGGGACGTAAGGTATGAAATTTTCAGCGCATTTTGATGAAAGGAGGTTTACATATATACCCGAGGTGGTGGGTATCCAAAGTTCGGCCCGGCCGAACTTAACGCCATTTTACTTGTTTGTTTGTGTGTTTCTTATAGACTCAGAAACGGCTGAACCATATATCATAATATGCATAATGACTCCGTGGTGAAAATAGGGTACTAAATTTTTTGATATCTGAAGGGGGACGGACCCTCCCCCTTACCCTAATTTTCAGAAACCCCAGATCACGGTGATGGTTGGTGCGATTTAGGCGAAATTTTGTGTGCTCTCATATAGTACCCTAAAAATTTGGTATCCAAATTTCGGATGGGGTATATATATAGACATATATTTAGACCAATCACGACAATATGAGACTCAAAAAGAAGGTATTTAGGATAAGAAAACGTATCTGATATCCAATTGTCGGACCAAGTGCTAGGGGGACCAACCCAACCCCCAAAACACCCCTAAATCGGACATATTTACCGACCATAGCAATGTGGGACTCATATGAAAGGTATTTGCGAGTAGAATAGAAATCTGATATCCAAAAATGGAACCACGTTTCTGGGGGTCCACACCTTTCCCAAAACACCCCCCAAACAGGACTTATTTACTGACCATGGGAATATGAGGCTTAAATAAAAGGTATTTGAATGCAGAATACGATTCTGATATCCAAATATGAGATCAAGTGTTTGGGGGCCCGCCTCTCACCAAAACCATCCCCCAAAGAGACAAATTTACGACCAAAGCAATATGGGGCTAAAATGAAAGGTCTTTGGGAGTAAAGCACGAATTTGATATCAATATTTGTGAAAAGTGTCTATGGGGCCACCCTACCCCCACAACACCACCCAAATAGTAGGTATTTTCTGACTATTGCAATATGAGTCTCAAATAAGAGGGTTTTTATAGTGAAACAAGAATCCGATATATTTTTTCACTGAGTGGCCCCCCATACCCCAAAACACCCCCAAGCCGGTCATGTTTGCCGACTATGGAAATATGGGGCTCAAATAAAGGTATTTGGGAGTAGAATACGAATTTGATATCCAAATGAAGGACCATGTATTTAGGGCATCACCCCTTTCCCAAAACACTCCCAAAGGAAAAAAATTGTTCGACCACCCCAATATATGGCTCAAATGAAAGGTATTTGAGATTAGAAAACGAATTTGATAACCCATTTTGGGGCCATGTGTTTGGGGGACGCCTCATCCTGTAAACTCCTCTTAAGCCAATGGCAATATGGGGTTTAAATAAATGGTATTTGAGAGAAGAGCACGATGCTGATATTTTTTCAGGGCCAAGTATCTGGGGGACCACCTCTCCCCCAAAAACACCACTAAATCAGACTTCATGAGAATATCGGGCTGAAATGAAGTATTTTAAGAATGGAGTACACCCAACATCCAAACTTAAATTCGTAGACCAATAAAGATCTTATGGGATTCAGATAAAGGCACTTATATTGTTAAACTGTTAGTCAAGTTTACATGATATTTCACTAAAAGATCTTTAATTGTCGAAAATAAACATTCTAAGGAAACTTTTGTCCCATATAAAGTAAAAGAAGGCGCAGCGGAGCGGGCCCGGGTCAGCTTGTAGCTGCCATATAAAACGATCTCCCGATTTGATTACTTGAGCATTTACAAATCGCAATTTTTGTCCGATTTGCCTGAAATTTTACATATAGTGTCTTGTTAATACTTTCAACAACAGTGTAGGTACGGTCTAAATCGGTCTATAACCTGATATAGCTTCCATATAAAGCGATCATCCGATTTGACTTCTTGAGCCTTTACAAGCCCCATTTTTTTTGCCCCATTTGTCTAAAATTGACTTTCAACAACTGTGCCAAGTACGGTCCAACCGGTCTATAATCTGATATAGCTCCTATAACTTCTTGAGAACTTACGAGCCGCAATTTTTTTCCGATTTGGCTGAAATTTTGCATGTAGTGTTCGGTTAAGATTTCCAACAACTGCGCCAACAACGGTCTAAACCAGACTATAACCTGATATAGCTCCCATATTAACCGATCTCCCGATTTGACTTCTTGAGCCCTTACAACCCGCAATTTTTATTACGACTTGCAACTACTGTGCCAAACATGGTCGAAATCAGTCGGGTTATAGATATAGCTCCCATGTAATTCGGTCTCTTGATCATTCTTGTTCGGTTCCTAGAAGCTTTTTTGCTGGTTTGACAGAAGTTTTGTATGTAGAACATAATTATGAACTTCAACAAAATTTATTTTTTATACAGTTTTAGCAAGACCCATGATGGTGGGTTCCCAAGTATTGGCACGGCCAAACTAAGCACGCTTTTATTTGTTTATTATGCCATTTTAATATTTAACTTTCTAGAACTATAATTTATTACATCTTCTTGTTGCACTGGAAATACAAATAAATAAAACAAGTAAAAGCGTGCTAAGTTCGGCCGGGCCGAATCTTATACACCATCCACCATAGATCGCATTTTTCGAGTCCTTTTCCCGACAAAGGATAAAAGAAAATAATTGATTTAATATTGGGGCCATATCAAGTTATGGGCTGATTCGGAAGTCAGTCATTGTGTAAAATTGCAGCCAATTGGAGTAAGAATTGCGCCCTTTATGGGCTCAATAAGTAAAATAGACAGAACGGTTTATAGGGGAGTTGTATCAGGCTATAGATCGATTCGGACCATATTTGACAGGAATGTAGGAGGTCATGGAAGAAGCCGTTGTAAAAATTTCAGTCACAACAGATACTAATTACGCTCTCTGGAGGCTCAAGAAGTCATGATCCCAGATCGGTTTATATGGCAGCTATATCAGTTTAGATCGATTTGAACCATATATGAAACAGTTGTTAGAAGTCATAACAAAACACCTCATGCAAAATTTTCCACCAAATCGGATAATACTTGCGCCCTATAGATGCTCAAGAAGTCAAGATCCAATTTCGGTTTATGTAGCAGCTATATCAGGTTATGGACCGATTTGAACTATTCTTAGCACAGTTGTTGAAAGTTGCAACAAAACACCTCATGCAAAATTTCAGCTATATCGGATAAGAATTGTGCCCTCTAGCGGCTGAAGAATTCAAGATCCAAGATCGGTTAATATGGCAGCTATATCACCACATAGTCCGATTTAGATCATACTCAGCGCACACGAGGTCGTAATAAAGCACCTCAGGCAAAATTTCAGCCATATCGGATAAGAATTGTGCTTTCGACAGACAGACGGACGGACGGACATGGCTAGATTGACGTAAAATGTCATGACGATCAGGAATATATATTCTTTATGGGGTCTTAGACGAATATTTCGAGGAGTTGCAAACATAATGACGAAATTAGTATACCCCATCCTATGGTGGAGGTTATAATAAATCGGGAATTTGGTTTACATGGGAGCTACATCAAAACATGAACCGAAAAAAACCATTAACAATCGCAACTGACCTGCACTAGTAGGAAAGATTTGTGCAAAATTACAAGCGCCTTGTTTTACTCCTTCGAAAGTAAGCGCGCTTTTGACAGACGGACGGATATGACTAAATCGACTTCGAAGTCCAAAACCATCGAGAATGTATATACTTTATTGTGTCTCAGATCTATATTTCCATGTGTTACAAACAGAATAACGAAATTAGTTTACCCCCATCATATGGTGGAAGGTATAAAAATACAAATGACTTTGGGTCCACTATTTTGCTATGACTCTATGTCTGGGGTATGTATATACACATACACTTAAACATATGTAAATGCATTTAGAAACAAACATGTAAATAATGAATCAGTCATCAAAATCGGGTAAGGGAATGGGGGCTCATGGATCAATTGGCTAAACACTATTTTAATAAAATATTTTGTTAAAGGTTTTTTTTTCTGAAAACAAAAAACTATTTAAAAAACTATTTATTTAATTTATCTTAGAATGTCTCTGGAAAAAAAGGTATTGCCTATTGTAGAAAATTTAAAATAACTTTTTACTCTAAGTAAAAGTGTACAGGGCTAAAAATTACAACAAACAAGTAAAAGCGTGCTAAGTTCGGCCGGGCCGAATCTTATATACCCTCCACCATGGATCGTATTTGTAGAGCTCTTGCCACGGTATCTCATTTTAGGCAAACAAAGGATAAAAGAAAATAATTGCTATGTTATCAAGTTATGGTTCATATCAAGCTATGGTTCATTGAACTGAATATTAGAGACCATAGTAGAAGTCATTGTGCAAATTTCAGCCAAATCTAGTAAGAATTGCGCACTTTAGGGGCTGAAGAAGTGAAATAGGGAGATCGGTTTATAGGGGAGCTGCATTAGGCTATAAACCGATTCATGCCACGTATGTTAAAGATCATGAGAAAAGCCGTTGTACAAAATTTCAGCTAAATTGGATAATAATTGCGCCCTCTAATGGCTCAAGAAGTCAAGACCCCAGATCGGTTTATATGGCAGCTTAATGAGGTTATGAACCGATTTGAACCATACTCAGCACAGTTGTTAAATGTCATAAAAAAAAAACATCTCACGCAAAACTTCAGCCAAATCGGACGAGAATTGCGCCCTTTAGAGGCACAGGAAATCAAGATCCCAGATTGGTTTATATGGCAGCTATATCAAAACGTAGACCGATATAGCCCATTTACAATCCCAAACAACCTACACTAATAAGAAGTATTTGTGGAAAATTTCAAGCGGCTAGCTTCATTCCTTCGAAAGTTAGTGTGTTTTCGAAAGACAGACGAACGGACGAACGGACGGACGGACGAACGGACGGACGAACGGACGGACGGACATGGCTAGTTTGACTTAAAATATCGTGACGATCAAGAATATATATATAAAGGGTGATTTTTTTGAGGTTAGGATTTTCATGCATTAGTATTTGACAGATCACGTGGGATTTCAGACATGGTGTCAAAGAGAAAGATGCTCAGAATGCTTTGACATTTCATCATGAATAGACTTACTAACGAGCAACGCTTGCAAATCATTGAATTTTATTACCAAAATCAGTGTTCGGTTCGAAATGTGTTCATTCACCGTAACGTTGCGTCCAACAGCATCTTTGAAAAAATACGGTCCAATGATTCCACCAGCGTACAAACCACACCAAACAGTGCATTTTTCGGGATGCATGGGCAGTTCTTGAACGGCTTCTGGTTGCTCTTCACTCCAAATGCGGCAATTTTGCTTATTTACGTAACCATTCAACCAGAAATGAGCCTCATCGCTGAACAAAATTTGTCAAAATTTGAACACATTTCGAACCGAACACTGATTTTGGTAATAAAATTCAATGATTTGCAAGCGTTGCTCGTTAGTAAGTCTATTCATGATGAAATGTCAAAGCATACTGAGCATCTTTCTCTTTGACACCATGTCTGAAATCCCACGTGATCTGCCAAATACTAATGCATGAAAATCCTAACCTCAAAAAAATCACCCTTTACTTTATGGGGTCTTAGACGAATATTTCGAGGAGTTGCAAACAGAATGACGAAATTAGTATACCCCCATCCTATGGTGGGGGGTATAAAAAGCGTTGTTAACAAACAATTATTACTACAGAATTTAAGAAATAATTTAGTTATAAACAAAAGTTATCTATCAACAAAATCGACAAATCAACAAGATTGAAAATCAAACCAGTTATACTATAGATCAATTTCAGATTATGTTTGAAACTGAATAAAATAATTACATAAGCTGTCCTAAATGCATAGTTCATCAATCTGTTGTGCTTTCCAAATAGACTTTAAGCTTACCTAATGCATTTAAATTCATAGTGTTTGCTGTGGCTTTAACTGCGAATGAGGCTGCATTTGTGGTGAGGATAATAACCGCAAAAGTTGTGATGTGTGACAATATAAAATTCCAAACATGTATTTTAAGACATCAAAGTAATTAAACTCATCATGCTAGAAATTATTATTTTCGTCCTAAGGGGTGGGAACTGTTAATGATTTTCTACAGACGACAATACGTGGGGTGTGGTGGATGTTGAAAAAAAAAAAAAATAAATAATTAGCCATTGTCAAGAAAAAAAAATAAATAAAAACGCCCGTGCCGAACTTTGAATACCCACTACCATGGATATGTTTATTACTATATATACATATTTTGTTATTATAGGATGATTTGGTAGAGAGAAAATAGTTTGGTACAAAACCTGCACTAATAGAAAAAGGGCGGTAATTTACCAATGCCGGCTGAAATTATTTAATTAGCGTTATTGGCAAGTATTTTTATTTGCATTTGATATCAATTTAACACCAGACGAAGAAGGCTATCAGGAACTGACGGCGTCGCATTTTTATTCTTGTCACAATATTGACGCCATTATAAAATATTTGTTTTAATTTAATAAAATGGTTAAATACGATATGTGGCATGGCAATAGTACATACGCTAATAACGTTATCTACATACAAAAACCAGTAAGGAAAGGCAAAAGTTGGTCGGCGCCGTCTTTATAATACCCTACACCTACCCTATAAACACAAAAAGGGGGGGCTACATCTAATTCTGAAACAAATTTGATGTATCCAGATAGATTATTAAAATTTCTGTAACAAATTTCGAGCAAAGCAAATATGTTCAAAATATAATAAGTACGGTTGACAAATGGCAACAAGTTATCCAAAATCTGAACAAATACATGGGAGCTATATCTAAATCTGAACCGATTTCGACCAAACTTCATGGATATTCGTCGAGGAAAGCGTTGTACAAAATTTTGAGAAGATTGGTCAATAAATGCGCTTGTAGTGGGTCTAGGAGTGAAAATTGGGCGATATATTGGGTTGCCCAAAAAGTAATTGCGGATTTTTCATATAGTCGGCGTTGACAAATTTTTTCACAGTTTGTGACTCTGTAATTGCATTCTTTCTTCTGTCAGTTGTCAGCTGTTACTTTTAGCTTGCTTTAGAAAAAAAGTGTAAAAAAAGTATATTTGATTAAAGTTCATTCTAAGTTTTATTAAAAATCCATTTACTTTCTTTTAAAAAATCCGCAATTACTGTTTGGGCAACCCAATATATATATCTGAATAGATTTCTATGAAATTCACTAGTAATATCGAGAGTCATAAGAAAATTCTTCCTGTCGAATTTCGAGAGAATCGGTTTACAAATGACAATTTTATTAGTGTATTACTGCAAATCGGACGAACATATATATGAGAGCCATATCCAAATCTGAAACGAATCCTTTGAAATTCACCAGTAATATTGAGAGTCATAAGAAAATCCTTCCAGCCAAATTTCGAGAGAATCGGTTGACAAGGGACCATTTTATTGCTGTATTACTCCAAATCGGACAAAAATGCATATGGGAGCTATATCTAAATCTGAACCGATTTTTATCAAATTCACCAGTAATATTGAGAGTCGCAAGAAAATCCTTCCTGTCGAATTTTAAGAGAATCGGTCAACAAATGACCATTTTACTGCTGTATTACTGAAAATCGGACGAACATATATATTTGAGCTATATCCAAATCTGAACCGATTTCTATGAAATTTAGCATTAATATCGAGATTCATAATAAAAGACTATTTTATTGCGTTATTACTGCAAATCGGACGAACATATATATGGAAGCTATATCCAAATCAGAAGCGATTTTTTCCAATTTTTTTCCAATAGGCTTCGACTCTAGGCCGAAAAACATGTCCATACCAAATTTGAAGACGATCGGATGAAAATTGCGACCTTTACTTTGTACACAAATTAACATGGGCAGACACACGGACGGACAGACAGACAGGCATAGAAATCAGAAAGTGATTCTGAGTCGGTCGGTATACTTATCAATGGTCTATCTCTCATCCCTTTGGGTATTACAAACTAATTCACTACGTTATAATACCCTGTACCACAGTAGTGGCGTAGGGTATAAAAACATGGAAAAGTTTCTAGTGTGGTGAACGGTGCTATGTTGGTGTATTCATGTGAAAACCGCTTCTTAGAATCAATTGCTGAATACCAAGAATCGATTGTCACGTTGTAAATCTATTTTTAAACCCACCACCGAAGGATGGTGGTCGAAATATCCATTTGCGACCCTATTAAGTATATATATTCTTGATTAGCGTAAAAATCTAAGCCGATCTTGACATGTCGTCCGTCTGTCCTTCTGTCTGTCAAAAATAAAGATATTGAGCTGAAACTTTGCACGGGTTCTTTTTTTGTTAATAAGCAGGTTAAGTTCGAAGATGGGCTATATCGGACTAAATCTTGATATAGCCCCCATATAGACCGATCCGATAAAGAATTTTTAACTTTAACGACTGAAATCGGGAGTATTTCTGTGAAATAATTTTTTAATCTTTATAAGAGAAAGCTCTGCTGATAGCTGGTTGCTGATAGGGGAAAACTTCGTATTTATGCGTACTAGCTGCAATTGCACTAATAGAATATTAGGGGTTTCGAGAGAAAAGTTTCAGTGAGGAACCGGGTGTCACCGGCTCAGTATTTGGGTAATACTGAGTGCCCATTATGCTGGAAATGAAAAGGCTAGTAGTTGACGCCTTTAATAACCAATGGCCGTTATTAGTGAGTGTTCCCAGGTTAGGGGAGGCTGGAAGCGGCTCGCGATATCAATATGTACATTAGAGTGTCCCAAAAAAACAAAAAGTAGTTTCTTTTAAACGCATACCCTTAAAAAAATGCCTTTTGATTCCAATAAGCAACATACGAATTATTGTGGCGATCATTTAACCATAACCCGTGCCGAAATGATGTCCAAAGATGGAGGTAGTGCTTTTTAAGGATTCCAGTTGAGTTGCTAGTACCTCTAGTAGTTCTATTGTAGAATGGAATTGATAACTAAATACACCTATGTATGGATTTTATTGTAATAAAACAAACTTTGCCCTGCACCAGAGTTTGAATTGTTGACTTCAAAGTAGCACCACCATATACAAATTAGGTTCATTTAAATTTTTTATGCGAATAAATATAAAGACAACTGGCACCTTAAATACGACTTTGAAGCACGAAAAAGTAAAAGGAACAGCAAAACTAAAACAAGTAAAAAGGCACTTTGGATACCCACCACCTCGGTTATATATTGGGTTGCCCAAAAAGTAATTGCGGATTTTTCATATAGTCGGCGTTGACAAATTTTTTCACAGCTTGTGACTCTGTAATTGCATTCTTTCTTCTGTCAGTTATCAGCTGTTACTTTTAGTTTGCTTTAGAAAAAAAGTGTAAAAAAAGTATATTTGATTAAAGTTCATTCTAAGGTTTATTAAAAATGCATTTACTTTCTTTTAAAAAATTTGCAATTACTTTTTGGGCAACCCAATATGAAATTCCCCTTTCGTCACAATCCGGTGAAAATAGGATAACTTATGCACTCAAATTCGACACGGATATTGAGTGGTCTAATAAATTTAAGTCACTGTTGAATATTTTATTTAAAATTTCAACAAAATCGGGTAATAAATAAATCTTATATGAGCTTCTTACCCTTAATCGGCACATCGGTCTATATGACAGCTTTATCTAAATACAGTCCGATCTTTACCATATTTGGTTCAGAAGGCGGGTAGCCTAAAACTACTTACTGTTTCAAATTTCAGCGAAATCGGATAAAAAATAAAGCTTTTATTCGCTTCAGACCTTTTATCGGCATATTTGTCTGCATGGCAGCTATATCTAAATATAGCCCGATTTGAACCATATTTGGGTCCTAGTTAGGTGGCCTAAAACTACTGAATGTTTTAAATTTCAGCGAAATCGGTTAAAAATTAAAGCTTTAATGGGCTTTAGACCCTTTATCGGCAGATCGGTCTATATGACAGCAATATCTAAATACAGTCCGATCTGAAGCATATTTGGGTTCTATGTTAGGAGGCGTAAAACCACTTCTTACTATTTCAAATTTCAGCGAATTCAGTTAAAAAATAAAGATTTTATGGGCTTCAGACCCTTTATCGGGAGATCGGTCTATACGGCGGCTATATCTATATATAGTCCGATCTGAACCACACTTAGGTCAGATGTCGGGAGACTTAAAATAACCAACTTTTCCAAACTTCAGCGAAATTGGGCAATAAATAAATCTTTTATGGGTTTCAGACCCTTTTTCGGCAGATCGGTTTATATAGTCCAATTTGATCCATATTTATGTCAGATATCAGAAAGCTTAAGGTAACCCTCTGTTTCAAGTTTCAGCAAAATAGGGTAATAAATATTATATATTATTATTATATTGTCCGATTTTGCCCGTTCAAGAACTTAAACAGCATACATAAAAAAGAAGTATCTGTGCCAAATTTCAGCTCAATATCGCAATTTTTGAAGGCTGTAGAGTGATTACAACAGACGGACGGACAGACGAACACACGGGCATCGTTAAATCCTCTTAGAATTTTACGACGATCCGAAATATATATACTTTGTAGGGTCGAAAATTGATATTTCGATGTATTGCAAACGGAATGACTAAATGAATATACCCCCTATCCTACGGTGGTGGGTATAAAAAAGAAACAATGACTTGACTTACTAAGCAAACATTTAAGAAATGACAGCAAGTCAAATAAACATAAATTGATTTAAAACGCCTAACTGGCATCATTCAGTTTTTGTTTTTTCTTGCTTAAATTTTGTTAAAGCTTGTTCCATCGACTTGATTGGCTATGACAAGTCAAAGCGAAAGCAGTAGAAACCACAGCAAAATGAAGGTATGAGGCGGCAACAACGTCGTAATGAGGATAATGAAAGGTGTTTAAAAGAAGTATTAGATCTTATAAAGGGTGATTTTTTTGAGGTTAGGTTTTTCATGCATTAGTATTTGACAGATCACGTGGGATTTCAGACATGGTGTCAAAGAGAAAGATGCTCAGTATGCTTTGACATTTCATCATGAATAGACTTACTAACGAGCAACGCTTGCAAATCATTGAATTTTATTACCAAAATCAGTGTTCGGTTCGAAATGTGTTCAAATTTTGACAAATTTTGTTCAGCGATGAGGCTCATTTCTGGTTGAATGGTTACGTAAATAAGCAAAATTGCCGCATTTGGAGTGAAGAGCAACCAGAAGCCGTTCAAGAACTGCCCATGCATCCCGAAAAATGCACTGTTTGGTGTGGTTTGTACGCTGGTGGAATCATTGGACCGTATTTTTTCAAAGATGCTGTTGGACTCAACGTTACGGTGAACGAACACATTTCGAACCGAACACTGATTTTGGTAATAAAATTCAATGATTTGCAAGCGTTGCTCGTTAGTAAGTCTATTCATGATGAAATGTCAAAGCATACTGAGCATCTTTCTCTTTGACACCATGTCTGAAATCCCACGTGATCTGTCAAATACTAATGCATGAAAATCCTAACCTCAAAAAAATCACCCTTTATATAAAATTCAATTTGTGTTTGTTTGTTTTTTGGTCGGGTTGTTTGTTTGTTCCGTATAGACTCAAAAACGGCTGAACCGACTACCTTGAAATTTTCACAGATAGTGTATTTTGGTCTTGAAGGAAACATATATTTTTTTGATATCGAGAGGGGGCGTGCCCTCCCCCTTATCACAAAAGTACTACGTTGTGTACATTTGTCTGGAAGGAAAAATAGGATATATTTGTTAGATATCGGGTGGAGGCGGACTCTCCCCCTTACCCCAAAAACGCCACCCATATTTCAAAGTGGTCCGATGGGCACAATAGGTATATCAAATGAAAGGAATTGGAGACCAGAAAACGAATGTGATATTAAAATTTGCATCCAAGTCTATGTGGAGCTTTCCTCCTAAAGATACGTTAAATGGGTTAGTTGACCCATTATGATAATATGGGACTCAAGTGAAATGTATTTGAGAGTAGAAAACGAATTGGATATCCAATTTTGAGTGCTTTCCCATTGAAGTTTAAACTCAATGATAGGGGACTTTTTTATAAACGAGTCCAAATGGCGTCCCGCTGTGCAAAAATTTTTTGGGGAAAATTTTTTAGGAGGGGATAAACACCGCTTTATCGGATGTTCTCGCCAGGATTCGAATGCGTTTAGCGTCATAAGCTACAATGGCACGAATTCGATATCCGCATTCAGGGCGAAGTGTCCGCACCCTAAAAAGATATTAGAGAGTTAAAGAAGGCGCAGCGGAGCCGGCCCAGTTCGGCTAGTTTTATATAAAAACTAAGCCTTAATGCCTAGGGTCCTCCCACCCCCAAAAGACATTTTTACAGATTGGGGAAATATAGGCATCAAATGAAAGGTATTGTGAATATAGTACACGAATGTGACATTAAAATTTAGTGACAACTTTCTAGGAGGTCTCCCCACCCCAAAAAAACGAAGAACAATTTTTACCGTGTTATATATAAAGGGTGATTTTTTTGAGGTTAGGATTTTCATGCATTAGTATTTGACAGATCACGTGGGATTTCAGACATGGTGTCAAAGAGAAAGATGCTCAGTATGCTTTGACATTTCATCATGAATAGACTTACTAACGAGCAACGCTTGCAAATCATTGAATTTTATTACCAAAATCAGTGTTCGGTTCGAAATGTGTTCATTCACCGTAACGTTGCGTCCAACAGCATCTTTGAAAAAATACGGTCCAATGATTCCACCAGCGTACAAACCACACCAAACAGTGCATTTTTCGGGATGCATGGGCAGTTCTTGAACGGCTTCTGGTTGCTCTTCACTCCAAATGCGGCAATTTTGCTTATTTACGTAGCCATTCAACCAGAAATGAGCCTCATCGCTGAACAAAATTTGTCAAAATTTGAACACATTTCGAACCGAACACTGATTTTGGTAATAAAATTCAATGATTTGCAAGCGTTGCTCGTTAGTAAGTCTATTCATGATGAAATGTCAAAGCATACTGAGCATCTTTCTCTTTGACACCATGTCTGAAATCCCACGTGATCTGTCAAATACTAATGCATGAAAATCCTAACCTCAAAAAAATCACCCTATATATCACAAGTGTCAGGGGGTCGCCCCACCCGCAAAATTTTTTTTTTTTTTTTTGTTTTCAGAACATAAATTTTGCACTTGATCTCGATTATACCTCAGATATAACTATTTCAAAGATTTTATCTATCCGCTCTCAAATGACAGATTTTTTACGAGTTTTTTTCCGATACTATCTCATTGTGCGAAATGAAGTCCGATAAAGGATTGAGACTATAAGACTTAGCCGTGGCAGAAAACATGTCATATGTAATTTCAAAAATACCAATTTCGAAAGTTGTACACATGTAAAACGTATGAAAAATTACATATGACAAATTGACATTTCAATAGATATGCAACTTTTTCGATTAAATCGGGCTTTTATTTCATCGTACAATATACACATGTAGACACAAGTCTATAAAAAAAGTACAATACATATGAGAATACATGCCGACTAGAGAGCGCTTTATTCGTATATGACGCACATAAGACAAGGCAAGTCTTATGAATACAGAAAGTGACAGCTCATATGACATGTCAGATCTTGTAATAGAAGCTTTAGTAAGCTGCAGCAGATTTGAACATAGTAAAATTCTCAAAGTCCCATGGTTGATCCCCGATCAATAAGTGAGAGACCAATTGATTCCATTGTAACAGATGGAAGAAATTCCAGCATGTTAGATATATGTATGACCCTTGTTGGGGCGAGAAATCCGACACTACACGGAAGCTGAACATAGAAAAGCAGCTAACATAACAGGAGAAAAGTCGATTCCGCAAAAAGAAGAATGAATGTGATAGACATTAATTTCAGCAAATTGAAATGTATCAGTGTCTGGTAATTTTACCAAAGAATCAAACATTAAATCTATGGCTTTGGTACAGACACATCCTTCTGCAGAGACAATGCATCTGATACCAAATACAGATAGTCTACTAAAGATAAGGAAAATACTTTTTTCAACTGCTAGTATCCGATTGTGGCGGCGACGAGGATACTGCAGAAGCAATCACTGATGGTGGTATAGATTGTATATCGCCTAGTCAGAATTGAGGTGCATGTAGTAGTGTTGTCAGCTGAGCTAAGACCGAAATCGACACGTTTATAATGCGAATGTATCAAGTTATCTGCGGAATTTGGCTAGAACAACGCTTATCCGATGATTGGAAACTCAGCATACTATAACCAGTACTCAACAAAGGAGACGACTCACAGCATATACAGAAAATCCCAAATAAGGTCTGCCATTTCTGCAATTCAGAGCTACCCTTCATAAAAATTCATAAAAATAAAAGTAGTTGTAAACTAAAATAGCTTCCCTTGAAAATAAACCCGTCGTTCCCAACTAAAGAAAAACTTTTTCTTCTACCCACGCAACAGCTCAATTGACAAAAGAAAAGTTGATTATTATCAAAGTCTTAGACGTGTGCGGCAAAATGTTCTCTTAGAAAGTTGTATAGGATTGGCTCTGTCTTTTATTCCTGAGTGCGTTGAATTCGTATATGATACAAGCTCCCACCCAAAGTTTAACCTCATTAACAGCAGATGTGAGTGAACGTATTGTTTGAGTTGGCTAGTTGGGGTTTCTGTCTGAACTGTCATTTCTTTGCGGAAAATATATCCTTTTTTAATAAAACCTTAATCTGTTCATGATTATTTGCTTAGTTATTAATTAAAGAATTTTGCACAATGTTTTATGAACACTGGTGTGTAAAAATTTAAATGAATTTGTATATACCACACTGCCCCAAACGCACATCGTAATTTGTGTACCCTTCACCATAGGATGGAGCATACTTATTTCATCATTCCGTTTGTAACACATCGAAATATTGATCTGAGACCCAAAAAGGTATATATATTAATGACGGTCTGGATATTCTAAGTAGATTTAGCCATGTCCGTCCGTCTATCGAAAGCACAATAACTTTCGAAGGAATATAGCTAAGCGCTTGAAATTTTGCACGATTGCTTCGAACAAATGTAGGTTGGTTGGGATTGTAAATTTGCTATATCTGTCCATGTATTGAAATACCTGCCTTATGAATCAATCCTGGATCTTGATTTTTTAAACGTCTAGACGTCAAGAATCAACGCCAATCATGGAACAGCTGGAGTTTCTAGGAACCAATATTACCGTAAGAATTTTTATTAATAACTTACTTACTAAAAGATGAATTACGGACACCACAGGGAGTTGTACTGTCTTCCCCACTTTGGAATATAGATATTAGCAATATTTTAGTGTCGATTATTTCTCTTTCGAGACGACCTTGATGTTGAAAGATAGTGCCCGAAAATCCCCACAAAAACGAATAGATATATATTAATAGCTCTTTTTGAATTTTGCAGATAAAAGTGTCATTAAAGAACTTAAAATAAATTCTGCCCTAGTTTCTTACAAAAATCCCCTATATTCCCATTTCGGGTAAAGATGGATTAAGAATCGCCATTTTTAGTAAATTTACAGTGGAGGCTAGAAATATAGTTTAGTGCACATTTTTTCCATGTATTTTGGGGACATATAAAGTAAAAGAGCAACGCATCTACAGTATGTTATCTTAACAATAGAAGGAGAAAAGTTAAGGTATTGAAGCAACGTTTTTCAAATAAAGACTAATCAATGAATATAATTTTTTTAACAAATTAATATTCTCCAGGAAACGTTTGTATGGATTTTTAAGCACAATCCGACAATTTTTAATAAATTAATATTCTCAAGGAAACGTTTGTATGGATTTTTAAGCACAATCCGACAATTGAAATTTGCCCATGAACATTCCATTAAGGAACAGGGGCAAACTTCTCAAAGCAAAAGCACAGTAAAAAAAATGAACAACAAATGAAGATTTGATAGCCCGAAATGCCAAGACGGCCAAATTTAGGGGCATGCCAAGAATACCCGGAATACCTAATGCCTTGAAATTTTGAAGATGATTTCAATAACTCCTCAGCTTTAACCATTTCCAGGATTTATCTCTATCCGTTCTCAAATGGAATATATTTTACTAGTTTTTATACCCTCCACCATAGGATGGGTGGTATACTAATTTCTTCATTCTGTTTGTAACTACTCGAAATATTCGTCTGAGACCCCATAAAGTATATATATTCTTGATAGTCGCGACATTTTATGTCGATCTAGCCATGTCCGTCCGTCTGTCAGTCGAAAGCACGCTAGCTTCCGAAGGAGTAAAGCTAGCCGCTTGAAATTTTGCACAATCGGTCCATGTTTTGATAAAGCTGCCATATAAACAGATTTTGGGTCTTGACTTCTTGAGCCTCTAGAGTGCGCAATTCTTATCCGATTTGAATGAAATTTTGCACGAAGTATTTTGTTATGATATCCAACAACTGTGCCTAGTATGTTTCAAATCGGTCCATAACCTGATATAGCTGCCATATAAACAGATCTGGGATCTGGACTTCTTGAGCCTCTAGAGGTCGCAATTATTATCCGATATGTCTGAAATTTTGTACTACGATCCTCTCATGACCATCAACAAACGTGTTTATTATGGTCTGAATCGGTCTATAGCCCGATACAGCTCCCATATAAATCGTTCTCTCTGTTTTACTTCTTGAGCCCCCAAAGGGCGCAATTCTTATTCGAATTGGCGGAAATTTTACACAGGTCTCCAACATATAATTTAATTGTGGATAGAACCGAACCATATCTTGATATCGCTCCAATAACAGAGCAAATCTTTTCTTATATCATTTTTTGCCTAAGAAGAGATGCCGGGAAAAGAACTCGACAAATGCGATCTATGGTGGAGGATATATAAGATTCGGCCCGGCCGAACTTAGCACGCTTTTATTTGTTAGTTATATTTTACTTGGTTAGGGGAGTTATTCAACGACATTAGTTGCGGAGGCTTCTAGGACCACACCTTGGTATGCCGTACTCATATCGAATATACCGTAAAGACGTGTTTTCTACAATATATGTATGACACTGTATAGGATAAGTACTGTACCTATTTTTATAATAGAACCGATTGGAACCAATCTGACGCGAAGGCCAACTTATGACACACTGTCACAAAAAGCGGGTTGTGAACACAATTATGTTGTCTAATCTAAATTTAAAAAGGACTACCGATTTTCTGCTAATGGCTAGAACAGACGTCATTGTTTCCGTCGTGACAGGTCATTGTCTGATCAGAAGACAAGCTGGCAGCCAATACTAAAGGCCGCAAGTAATGACTTTTGTAGAAACTGGGAGTTCGTTAAGAGAGAAGAGACTATAGAACATCTGCTGTGTATCTGTCCCTCACTGGCAGTCAGAAGGAGTTCCACTTAAGGTTTTCATTTCTTTGATAATTTGTCTGATTTAGCGGATGTGAACAGTCGCACATTGTTGGATCTAGAAGGCATCTTCATCCTCCTGTTCCTGTGGTATATCAATTGGCAAAAACGTCTAAGTAAGTCTGATGCGAGACTGCCACTTAATCCTGATATAACCTATTGGGATCAAAATGGAAAAAACGGTTTACCCGTTCTCCCGATTTGAATTCTTGAGATCTTCCAAGCCGAAATTTTGTCCGATTGAGCTGAAACTTTGCATGTGGTACTACGTTATTATTTCCTGTGCCAAATTCGGTTCGAATCGGTTAAGAACGTGATATGGCTCCCATATAAACCGATCTCCCGATTTGACGTCTTGAGTCCTTACAAGCCGCAAAATTTGTCCCATTTGGTTGAAATTTTGGAAACGGTGTTCTGTTATAACTTCCAACCACTGTGCCAACTGCGGTCTAAATCAATCGATAACAGGCCTTTCCATCATCGTTGTTCGGTTCCTAGAGCTTTAATTTTTGCTGGTTTGACAGAAGTTTGGTGTGTAGCATACAATTTTGTCCTTCAATTAAATTTATTTTGTATAAATTTTTAGCATAATCCATGGTGGTGGACTCTTTAGATTCGGGCCGGCCGAACTTAGCACGGTTTTACTTGATTCATCTGATCTGGTTTGCAGTGCTTTGTTGGAGTGTGGATACTTAAGACTTAAAAGGCCACATTTGGATGAAAGATATATATGGGAGCTATATCTGAATCTGACCGATTTTTTGATGAAATTTTACACACATATTGGGACGTAAAAAAACACTTCGTATAAAATTTAATAAAGATTGGACCAAAATTGTGACCACAGGTTTAAAATGACATATCGGATGATATGTATGGATATATATGGGAGCTATATATAAATCTAGACCGATTTTTTTCAAAACGAATCGCAAGCTAGCCGTAGCTCATCTCTGAGTAAGTAGTAATATGAATGCTGAATGCTTTCGACGTCAAAAATATATCACCGTATATATCTTCACAATGTGAGAGGACTGTTGATTTTCCCTTTCTCATCTGAAATCGAAAATTACACCTTAATTGAGTCGCATTGTGATATTACGAGTATGCCTTTAAAATAGTCGAATAGGCAGAGCGAACGATGAAACGTTCAACTTTAAAGTGATAAAAAATTATTTTTGAATTTCGTTAATGAATAATTCAAAGTGTTGAATATGAGAAAAATTTAATTTGTACTATATTAAAAAGTAAAAAAAAAAATTATATTTACTACGAAACAGTTTGACCAAATGTTTGGAGTGTGTTGAATCACAATTTTATACCCTCCACCATAGGATGGGGTGATACTAATTTCGTCATTCTGTTTGTAACACCTCGAAATATGTATCTAAGACCCCATAAAGTATATACAATATATTCTTGATCGTCGTGACATTTTATATCGATCTAGCCATGTCCGTCCGTCTGTCCGTCCGTCCGCCCGTCTGTCCGTCGAAAGGGGGTGGTGTGGACACCTAGAAACATGGTCTCGAAAGTGAGGACGAATTTTGTGCTCTACTCCCAAATACCTTTCATTTGAGAACCATATTGCCATTGTTGGAAAATTTTCTCCAATTATGTTCAATTAAAGGGTGTTTTCTGGGGTGAAGAGGTCCCCCAGACACTTAGCCCTGAAAAAAATATCAGCATCGTGCTCAGCTCTCAAAAACCATTTATTTAAACCCCATAAGGGGAGTTTACAGGATGAGGCGTCCCCCAAACACATGGCCCCAAAATTGGTTATCAAATTCGTTTCCTTATCTCAAATACCTTTCATTTGAGCCACATTTTGGCATGGTCGAAAAATTTTTACCCTTTGGGGGATGTTTTGGGGAAGGCGTGATGCCCTAAATACATGGTCCTTCATTTGGAATCAAATTCGTATTCTCGTCCTAAATGCCTTTATTTGAGCCCCATATGATGGTCAGTAAAAAATTGCTGTTTTTGGGGTATTTTGGGAAAGGGGTAGACCCCCAGAAAATTGGTCCCGAAAGTGGGTATCAATCCTTCTCTGCCCCCAAATGACTTTCATTTAAACCTCACATTGACATGGTCGGTAAATATGCCCGATTGCCCAAACACTAAGCCCTGAAAATATATCAGTAACGTGTTCTATTCCCATATATCTATATATCATTTATTTGAACCACATATTGGCAATGACCTCAAAATTGGATATCATTTTCGTTTTCTAATCTCATATACCATTCATTTAAGTCCCTTATTGCAAAAGCCAACAAATATGACAAGTGACTTGGCTTTGAAAATATATATCAGATTCGTGCTCTATTCTAAAAACTCTTATTTGAGCCTCATATTTAAATGGTTAATTGGGTGGTGTTATGGGGATAGGGTGGCTCCATAGGCACTTTTCCCGAATATTGAAATCATATTTGTGCTTTACTTACAAAGACCTTTCATTTAAGGCCCATATTGCTATGGTCGTTAATTTGTCCTATTTGGGGGATGTTCTCGGGGCGGCTCCTCTGGGTACCCCATTCGAAATTTGGATACCAAATTTATGTTTTTAGGTTATTATAAGAGAGCCCACAAAATTTGGCTTAAATCGCACTACCCATTTCCGAGATCTGGCGTTTCTGAATATTAGGGTAAGGGGCAGGGCCACCCTCCTCTTTCAGATATCAAAAAATTTAGTACCTTATTTTTACCACGGGATCATTATGCACCATCTGAGAAAATTTCAAGAAAATCGGTTCAGCCGTTTCTGAATCTATAAGGAACACACAAACAAACATAAATAGATTTTTATATATTAGAAGAAGAAGATAAGAATTTGGTGCTTTCGCTCAATCCAGCTAAATAGGGTTTTTGCACACTTTTGTCATTCACTATCCTTTCATCCAAGTGCATATACGAACATTCGGTATGATTATGGTGTTTATTATGAAGACATATTAGTCTTCACGTGTTTGTACACCAAAATTTTTGCCACCCAACGACAAATGTTAAGAACAATAAATAAAATGACAAAGGATGAAAGTTTATTGTCAGTTGATATCCTAAGGTTATTTTAGAAAATATTCCTACCATTCTAGACATTTCATTTTCAACTTTTGCCCTCCCATATACGGGCATACAGAGTTATGTGGCTTCACGCACACACAAGCATGCATATGTGTATAGAAAAGTATGCTTCTTGAAAAAAGGAGTAAATTTTATTTGATAAATAAAAACAAATCCTAACTCATCAGGTCTTCGGCGTCATCCTTCTAACGGGCGCATGTCCTTTTATTTTGTTTTATAATGGTTTTGTCATCTCATTCAGTGCTGCTACTTTCGTTGTTTTGTTAACATAAGAGCGAATGAATGAATGTGTAGTTAAGCTTGTGCCTTATATGTTTTAGTGACTGGAAAGTAATTTTTAAACAATTTCTCCTTGTATTTCATATGGCCCTTCATAAGGATTCATGACATTGTTCGTATGCTTCAACCAAAAGGACACCACATACACATTGATGTGTGTTTGCATTTTTAGTTAAAAGTTGCAGAGCATTAGGAGTGACGAAATGTTTATATAGACTAAAAGTTTTTATAGATGTATAAAACATAAATGCTTATCGATTATGAATAAATGGAAGCCGCCTAGTGGAGGTTTATTTCATACTCTTTATGTAGTTATGTAAAAGAATATGTTCCATTTTCTTTTTTTGTAGTTAAGATGAGAAAATGCATTGCTGCATACACATAGGTCGTCATTTATGTGTTATGTCGGGCTTACAATCTGCCTTAGCGACTAGAAGCCCAACTTATCGCCGCTGAGACTCAAATCCAACTCTACACCGCTTTCGAATTACTTCGAGGTAAGTCTCAAATCGGTTCTTACACCTTCTTCCATTTCATGGTTTAAGCTACCATAGTTGAAACCACTTGTGCCTCGTCGAGATCAACCTTCTTTCGTCTTAGGACATCTTCCCAGCATCTTGATACTGCGATCCAGTTGTCGATACTTCTTATCATTTTGTCTACAACATTTTCTGCAGTCATTGACCCTACAGGTCTTCAAGGGATGCGCGTGGTTTCTCCCAAAATATCCATGTCCGGACAGCATTTGCGTTATGTAAAAGTTTACATCTCCATGTCTCCTTTATACAAAGTTCTTGGTATTTGGGATCAGTTTCACGGTTCAACTCCCGGCTGCTTCTTTCTCTCACCGTTTCTGACACTTTCATGAAGTCTCTTCTCCTATTGTATTTTATTTCTGTAGTCTTGCGAAGGTTCACTGTTGTTCAATTTTGCCTTGAGAAGTGCAGAGCGTTTCTCGGCTTACAGGTAAAGTGGTGCCATTCCTGGAATTATCTGCACGGCAGCAGCCGAATTATCTGCACCACAGAGCGACATACATTGGGATGGGAAAAAAATTTGTGAAAATAAGTCTGCCGTTTTTGAAAGGATATCATCGCGAAGTTTTAGACTATGGCTGAGGTTTACGAACAGTCTTGCAGTGTAAGAAGGAGATTAACGCCTTTTCTGAGGATGGCAAAATCCGCATCGTTTGGGTGCCGGGCCATAACGGAGTAAGGTGAAATGAAAGGGCAGACGATTTGGCGGTGAAGGCCAGAGAACTGGCATCGATAAACTTGGTTAACCCGAAGCCTTTTGAGTCGACGTAGTCCGGTTTAAGGGCGTGGGCGAAAATCGCGCATATAGCACCATGGAACAGAGGAACAGTCGGTAGGAAGGCAAAAATCCAATGGGGTGATCCGAATCGAGAGAGGACGAGGCTTTTACCGAAAGGAAGTGACAAGGAGGTCAGTATAGCTTTTGACGTCATAATTGGACACATAGGACTACGAGCTACGACAATAGACATCATGTGTAGGGCAGGTGATGAGACGTTGGAGCATTTCTTATGTCATTGTCCCGGTGGGGACACTATACCAGACATGAACCAACTTAGGAGAGTGGTATGGAAAACAATTAAAGATTTTGTAAGTTGCCCGGAATTCCTAACTTAAAATTCTTTTTTAAGGTTACGTTTCTTAGTTTCAAGAGCGCACAACAAGCCGATACTGGCTAATATCTGCACTCTCTTTTCAACTTAACCTAACCTAGTGTGTTGACCGTCTCGTTCCATTAGTAGACAACTGTTTTGAAGTATCTATATATTTGCAGTGTAGAAATTGGCAATAAACATTTAATATTCAAGCAATTCCTGATGAATTTTTACACTCACCACCGAAGGATGGGGATATATTTTGTCATTCCATTTGCAACACATTGAAATATACATCCCATAATGTATATATATTCTTGATCAGTGTAAAAATCTAAGACCATTTAGCCATGCCCGTCCGTCTGTCTGTTGAAATCGCGCTACTGTCGTTAAAAAAAGAGATATTGAGCTGAAACTTTGAACAGATTCTTTTCTTGTCCATAAGCAGGTTAAGTTCGAAGATGGGCTATATTGCACCATGATATAGCCACTATATAGACCGATCCACCGATTCAGGATCTTAGGCCCATAAAAGCCACATTTATTATCCGATTTTGCTGAAATTTGGGACAGTGAGTTGTGTTAAGCTACTCGACATCTTTCTTCAATTTGGCCCAGATGTCGCCGAAATTTTTGACAGTGAGTTAAGTTAAGCCCCTCGACATACTTCTGCAATAGATCGGTCTAGATTTTGGGCCCATAAAAAGCGCAGTTATTGTCGATGTCGCCGAAATTTGGGACAGTGAGTTATGTTAAGCCCCTCGACATATTTCTGCAATTTGGGCTGGATCGATATAACTGCAAGATTTCCATATAACTGCCATATATACCGATTCTCCATTTAAGGTCATGAGCCCATAAAAGGCGCATTTATTGTCCGATGTCGCCGAAATTTGACACAGTGTCTTATGTTATGCTTTTCGACAGTTGAATATTTTGTTATATACAATTTAACAATGTCTTGTACTTATTGGTATTTGGTCCAAATCGGAACATATTTCCATATAGCTGCTATTGGCATAAGGTATGCATTTTTCACCGGATTTTGACGAAAAGTAGATTACATAAATACCCGAGGTGGTTTGTATCCAAAGTTCGGCCCGGCCAAACTTAACGCCTTTTGACATGTTCGTTTTAGTGATGGACTTGTTTTCCACACGACTACAATGGCTTACATTGTGTAAACATGTCGTTTGTGTATCTTTTAGAAGTTGTATTGATGACTTCGAACGGCAGACAACAGCAACGGCTCCCGCTGCTGTTCCATGTTTACAGGTTGGAGTACCGACAGTGCTCTGCCGAATGGAAGATTTTGCAATGAAAAAGGAAAGCCAGAGATCTCAACAGCCCAACCACTCTGGGACATGTTTCGTCCTTGGTAAGGGGTATTACTCAACTACATTAGGTGTGAAGGCTTTAAGGGTCATACGTGGGTAGTTCGTACTCATATAGAATATACGATGTTAGTACGATACTCAACAAATTTTACACTTTAGACAATAGCTGTTCTGTATTAACTGGCTCTTCGCTGGCACTCTAAAATGTCTCTTTGAAGAGAGAAGTATCACGACATTAGTGACCAGATGGTCTTTAAATTTTTTTTTGCTTATTCCATTTGGAAGCAGGGGCAAACTGTAAGCTCTATGATAAGGAGCTTCATTTAATAGTCAAGTCCAAACGGCGTTCCGCAGTACTATACCAAATAGTGCATTACCTCACAAATGTGGCCAGGTATAGCCACCGATGAAAATGTTGTTGATGGTCTCGCCAGGATTCGAACCCATTCGTTCGACGTCTTGGCTATTTTTAAGATAGTGGCATAATGTACCCCAGTGCGTCAAATTTACCTTAACTTTGGAAGCAAGATTTTGATGAAATTTTGCACACGTCATAAAAATACAAAATTTCATAAAGATCGTATTTGAATTGTTTCAGCTTCAGCCACAAAAGGGCATATTTGATGAATGATAAAATTGGAAATCTTTATCTAAATGTGGACCGATTTCCCAAAATAAAATATTATTTGTCCAATGACCTAAAAGTCAATAAAACTACAAGAAAGTTTAAAAAAAATGCATAAAATTCAGAAAAATTAATGAAATCTTTATTTGGATCGATAGTGCGGTCCATACAATTTAATGTTTGCAAATGTGGTCAACATTTGCATGACTGCGCCTAAAATGGTACATCCGCTTGTCCAATTTTGGCATACTCTTTCCAACATTTTTGCCGGTATCTCACGAATAAATTCTTCAATGTTGTCTTCCAATGCGTCAATTGAAACGGGCTTGTCTGTATAGACATGGGCTTTAACTTAGCCCCACAAAAAATAGTCTAAAGGCTTTAAATCGCATTATCTAGAGAGTCAATTGACCGGCCCCGAACGTGAAATAAAATGTTCACGGAACTCGCCTCTCAATAAGTCCATTGTTACTCGTGCTGTGTTGCATGTGGCACCGTCTTGTTGACTTTTAAATAACAAGTCCAGCTCTTGAAGTTTGGATAAAAAAGAGATGGATATCATCTAACGATAGCTCTCACCATTCATAGTTACGTTACGATTCGCATCATCTTTGAGGAAGTATGGTCCAATGATGCCACCAGCCCATAAACCGCACCAAACTGTGACTTTTTCTGGATGCATTGGTAGCTCTTGCAATGCTTCTGTCTGATCTTCTCTCCAAAATCGACACTTCTGCTTATTTACGAACCCATTGAGGCAAAAATGAGCTTCGTTGCTGCACGCAATCAGCGCACGATAAAGTTTCTTAACAGAGCACGCATTTTGATAATAAAATTCATTAATTTGCAGCGTTGTCCGTTTGTAAGACGATTCATGGTTAAATTATAGACCAAATTGAGGATATTTGACGGTGAAACAAATCACGAAACGCGCGTCAGCGGTTCAAACCTGTGTGGCCAAAAAGATAATAGCTAAAAATTCAAAAAATTCAAGCAGAATTTGATGGCAATTGGACAATAAATGTGACCTGTTCCTTGACTAAAAGACAGACGGATGTATTTAAATGAAATCAGAAAGCAATTTTAATCCTATAGGTAAACACGACTAGCCTATCGATAAACTTCTTGGTTGCAAACAAATGCACAAAGTTGCAACACCATGTACCACCAATCCCATGGCAGCCGGTTGTACGTACCGGATTGACCCGATGTAGTCCTTCATCGGCAAGAGCTGCCGACTCAGTGTTCAACACACTGCTACAACAACAACAACCATGTATCACAATAGTAATGTGATACATGGTAGGGTATAATATATAATAAATATATAAATGTAATCAAGATATTTTGAAATATTTATATAAAAAATTCGATGTTCGAATAATTCAAGCAATCATTCTTTTCGTTACCCTTTTTATAAATTTTGTGTATGTTTGTGAAGTTTCTAAAGTTTCTCATATTCCGTTAAAATTAGCATATTTAGATTAAGCCAAATGTCACATGTGTGAGTTTCTGTGGTAACTACACTGGATCTATTTAACTTTTGACATATGTTTCAGCTACATGAAAAAGGACACATCAGCACGTATCTACGAGGATAATAGTGACAGTTTATTTAATAGAAATGAAAACAATTGGCATATGAACCAAAAAAGCAAGACTCTAAAAAAAAACAAATAACCAAAGAAGACAAACAGACTTGTTTCAAAGTTGCATTCTTGAACCTTAGATTTTAGATATAAACCAATAAAAAGAAATTAAGTTTGGTCGTTTTGATCAACGTCGTTTAGACTTACATCGTCAAAAAATTTTTCCCACTAAATTCGATTTACGTCTTCATTCGGTTTACGTTACCTCAGTAAATTCAAATCCAATACCGATCGATGTATTTTTTTATACCCTCCACCATAGGATGGGGGTTTACTAATTTCGTCATTCTGTTGGTTACTCCACGAAATATTCGTCGAAGACCCCATAAAGTATATATATTCTTGACCGTCATGACATTTTAAGTCGAACTAGCCATGTCCGTCCGTCTGTCCTACCGTCCGTCCGTCTGTCGAAAGCTCGCTAACTTTCGAAGGAGTAAAGCTAGCCGCTTGAAATTTTGCACAAATAATGCTTATTAGTGTAGGTAAGTTGGGATTGCAAATGGGCCATATCGATCCATGTTTTGATATAGCTGCCATATAAACCGATCATGGGTCTTGACTTCTTGAACCTCTAGAGGGCCCAATTCTTATCCGATTGGAATGAAATTTTGCACGAAGTATTTTGTTATGATATCCAACAACTGTGCGAAGTATGGTTCAAATCGGTTCATAACCTATTATAGCTGTCATATAAACCGATCTTGGGTCTTGGCTTCTTGAACCTCTAGAGGGCCCAATTCTTATCCGATTGGAATGAAATTTTGCACGAAGTATTTTGTTATGATATCCAACAACTGTGCGAAGTATGGTTCAAATCGGTTCATAACCTATTATAGCTGTCATAGAAACCGATCTGGGATCTTGACTTCTTGAGCCTCTATAGGTCGGAATTGTTATCCGATTTGCCTGAAATTTTGTACGAAATTTAGACCATCAACATACGTGTTTATTATGGTCTGAATCGATTTATAGCCTGATACAGCTCCCATATAAATCGATCTTTCTATTTCACTTCTTGAGTACCCAAAGGGCGCAACTTATAAATTAATTGTGGTCCAAACCGGACCATATCTTGATATCGCTCTAATAGCAGAGGAAATATTTACGTATATCCTTCTTTTGCCTAAGAAGAGATGCCTGGAAAATAAATCGACAAATGAGATCCATGGTGGAGCGTATATAAGTTTCGGCCCGGCCAAACTTAGCACGCTTTTACTTGTTTTAATTCTTCTCCCTGTTTATTTCAGGGAATCCCAATTTTGGCCAATGTGCGTGTCTCTTTACGGTCCTTCATTATTTGTTTTGTGAATTCCGGAATTTCAATTCTTCCAGGGCTGGAGGTAGTTTTCCTAAAATATAATATAGCGTAGACCGGGTTTGTTAAAAAAAGGAAGAGGTGCTAAGTTTGCGAAAACAATCAAGGCTTAAGCGAATAAAATATACCCATAACCCCATATCAACCTTAACGGTTTACGGTTGATTTCTGACTACCCTTGTCGGAATTTCATATACTCAAAATTTAGATCATTACTGATAACATAATTTTTTTTTTGTTTTTTTTTTAACAAAAAATGTAAAAGAGAACAAATTTAATTTTTTGACGTTAAACATTTTGGAAGAAACCAAAAAATATTCTTTTGATTATCTAAGCCAGTATGTTTTACAACAATACAAAAATCATTTTCTGAATATTTTATGACCATTTTGCGAAAGGTATTTAGATAGTTTCAGTGACAATATTAATTTCAGTTTTAGTGACAATATTAATTCAGTTTCAAAATTTCGATTAAATTGCGATTCTTTTGAATCAAACACGAAGTAAATCGAGTTATTGCTCTATTTATGAAACCATAGCAGTTAAGTCCAAGTTAGACCGAGGTCTAAAAGGCCTCACTGTTCGAAATTTTAGCAAAATAGGATAATGTAGGCTTAGAATGGACTCCAAAGACCCATTAGCTGCGGTCGTGGTATTAGGCCGAAGCATGTTGTCTGCTACTGAAACCTCGACTGGTGCAGCGGCAGCTCCAGGTTCCACTAGCCAACAGATCTGGTCAGCAGGAACTTTTGGCGAAGGCACCTGGTTCGAGTCTTAAGGATAAGGCCGAACCTATTATATATTCGCATGCCTACAATTTGCCTAGGCCATCGGAATTCCCCGGCAAACCAACACGCTCTCTAAGAGGTTGGAATAAAAGATGACGCATCGCTCGCAGGTTCATTGAGAGGCTTGGTGCAAATGACCCTTAGACTCTCACTAATAGAGAGAGAGAGAGAGACTCCCTAAATTGGGCTCGGGATTCGCTGCACAGGCTATTCCAAAGACTAGGGCGAACAATAGTAAGGCCCAACAACCTAATGTCGCTAGGGACAGTTTGGTGATAGCAGTTGTCGACAAGGGAGAAGAGTAGGGCTGCATACCTAGGAATAATTGGAGTGGGATGGTCAATGTACTGTCATTAGTATACTCCGATGTTCTTGCGGAATTTCCTGTGACGATGCAGGCTTGAATCGGGGCCGATACGGACTAATTACCTTCGAGGATCGACGCTCCATTGATATGTATCGTTGTGGGCTAAAAATGATTGCTAAGATCTGGCCGGGTGCAGCACTAGATTTAGTCAAGAAGGAAAATATTCCGTCTCGACCAATGGTACATACTTGGATACCAAGGATTCCCTCAGATCCTGAATCCAAACTTGGAAGACTAAGGGAATGTAATTCCAATCTTTCAACCACCGACTGGAAGATTGGTAGATTGGATGAGGCTGATAGTGACCGGAGACATGCAGCATTCGTACTAAACTCCGACTGTCTCGCAGACTTCAACAAGTCTGAAGGGGATGTATCTTTCGGATTCAATAAGTTTAATTGAAGTTCTATAGAAGCGGTGGGTTTGGGGAATCAGGAGACGATTCAGCATTTGTTGCTGAACACTTGGCTGAGGAACTATCGACCACATCGCTAAAGTCTGGCGGATTGCAGAAGACTGAAAATCCCAATGCCACAATGGAGACAGGAGGGGAAAGCATTGGACTGGACTGGACTCAAGGTGTACGCTGGCGGGAAAGGACAGAAAATAGAAAGTTCTTCGTCAGCAGTAGCTAGGGAATTATCTAAGGAGGAATCGTCCACACCACAAGTGTCCAGAGGAGGAGTGGTTCCAATGCTTTCTCACCTACCCTCGGATACGTTCGGAAGCTCATCATGACAAGATCTAAGGAATCCTGTGAGGATGAACTCCTGGCAGAATCAAAAGACGAGGCTAAGACAACAGTGGTGGAAGTTCTGAATCCTGACTATGGTCCGGTTTCTGCAGATAAATGACCACCATTGTAAGGCAACTTAGGCGGCACTAAAGGTCCTCCTGGTGGCAGGGGGATTTGAAGTGGTTCTTATCCAGGAACCATGGATGAGTGGAGAAATGGTTCGCGGACTACCAATTCCAGGATTTAAACTTCTCAAGGGTACGAGGAATGGGAGATAAAGGGCTAGTATTCTTGCAAAGAGTCTAAATATTTTTCTTTTTCCGTCGCTAAGCGCTAAGATTCAGTAGAAGCCAGCCTTGAAGTAAAGAAGTCCCATTACCGGCTGGTTTCCCTATATGTGGCACACGATTCAGAGATGCCGCCTTCAAACCTTAAACTGCTTGTTGATACCGCTTCTGTAGGGGAGAAGAGCCTCAATATAGAAAGCAATGCTAATGCACATCACCAGATATGGCGAAGTTCGGATATCAATGAAAGGGGTGAGCTGCTTATCGAATATATTATAAGTTGCAATCTGGCGATAAGGGATAAATTGATCTTTATTACCATGAACAATCAGGAGGCACTAGATATAACCTTCGTATCGGAAGATATAAGCTAACGAATATGCTACTGGGATGACCACAGCTTCCCTGATCATCGTTATATTAGTTTCATCCTTGGAGAAAATACTGCAGAAGTGGTCCCTCGGCTAAACAGGAGAAAGGCGGATTGGGATAAATGTCGACACAAATTCGACACGTTTATCCCTTCTAGACCAGAAAAGGAAGTGGCAACTGCGGAGAATATAGACACAATGATCAGCGGATCACGAAGGCACTGAATGACTCGCTTGCGTCGCCATGGTGGACCACAGAGCTTGTTGATCTAAGGAAGGACTGCAGAAATCTCTTAAATAGATCAAAAGCCATAAGAGCACTAAACCTTTGGGACATCTACTGGTTAAGCTAAGAAAACATAAGGGCGAGCTGAGAAAGGTTCAGAACACATCCTGGGTAGAATTCTGCAGCTCCGCGGAGGATACATCGGAGGCCTCTATGATAGAGAAGATTCTGTTCTGGAGACCTATTACGGTGGGGTATATTCAGAAGTCAGAGAATGTATGGACAACGTCTAATGAGGAAACACTGGAACTACTCGTTGATACACATTTCCTCCAGAAGAGGTTGTCACTGGTATGCATATGTCGGAGGCTATTAGAGAAATTGTGTCTGAGCCGAAAATCCTTTGGGCGATAAGAAGTTTCGACTCCTTTAAGTCGCCAGGCCCTGATGATATATCACCGGTTGAATTATAAGCTGTGTCTGATAGACTGGTTCCCTGGCTTAGGGAGATATACTCTGCTTGTATCAGAATGTCATATATACCTGTGGGATGGAGGGACACGAAGCTCATTTTCATTCCGAAAGCAGGAAAACCCTTCCACATGAAGGCGAAAGATTTCGCCCTATTAGTCTTCCATTCTTTATGCTGAAGACTCTTGAGAGGTTGACGGAAACATATCTTAGGGCAAAGATCCCTGTAAATCGCCTGTCGCGGCAGCAGCATGTATATGGCCACAAAGAGGGTTCTCTCGCTGACAAGGAATACACAATGTTACCATTTCTTGGCATTGAATGTGCTTTCAATAATATAAAATCAACGTCAATCATGAAGGAGTTGGAGTTTCCAGGCATCAACACTACCGTAAGAAAGTTTATTAACAACTTATTTATTAAAAGATGCATTACGGCAGGCTTGGGATCTGTGGATCTAAAAAGATGGGTCAGCAGAGGAATACTTCAAGGAGGTGTACTATCTCCTCTACTTTGGAATAAAGCCATTAACAAAATATTATTTTCTCTGGAAGAAAAGGCGTAAAAGTGGTAGCGTATGCTGTTGACCTGGCCATTGCGGTTAGGGGAAAGTTTCCCAGCACTCTAAAATATATTCTTCAGGAAGCTCTACGTGCAACAGCGAAGTGAGATATCGAAAGTGGTCTATGTGGTAATCCTTGCAAAACAGAAATAGTTATTTTCTACAGGAGATACAGGTTGCTTACAGTGGCACCTGTCTCCTTGGAATGAGAGAATGTTCCATTTGCAGAAAGCACAAAATACCTGGGGGTTTTGCTGGAGAGTTAATTGAACATCAAATCCAACATTTTGAAAAGGGCAAATCATGTCCTATACACCTGCTAAAGATTCATTGGCAAAAGTTGGTGGTTTAGATCGCTTGTCATGCATTGGGTACATACTGCAGTTGTCAGACCTATAATGCTATATGGTTGGTGTTGTGGTCTGGTGGACGGCGCTTCAAAAGTCTACCTACTTTTCAATACTCAGCTGGTACCAAAAGATCACTTGTTTGTACGTAACAGCCGCACTGAACACAACGCCATCTGGTGCACTGAATTTAATGGTACACCTAATGCCTCTGGCCATTGTGACTAGACAAATTGCTGCAATGCCGTGAGGTTAAAGAGCTTTATCTTTGGTCATGCGGCGGCTACCGAACCCCTTTTTGATAAAAAAAATACTGTGACAATATTCCAGATGGATCCCATTGGAACTAAAATATCCCTGGTAATGGAAGTTACATATATTTCTATGCGGATGGTTCCAATCCAGACGACCAAGCATGCTTTCGGGTGTACTCTGAAGAACTGAGACTGGTCATATCGAGAAAATTACCCGACAACTGCAGTGTGTATCAAGCGGAGATCATTGCAACTAAAGATTTGGTGGAATGGCTAAGATATAATGTCACAACGTCAACTGCCATAAATACCTTCTCATACAGCCAGGCAGCCATTAAGTCCTTGGAGAACGTATTTCTGAACACAAAATCTGCCCTCTACAGCCGCAGATCGCTCAACGAGATGGCTGAACAGATCAAGATTCCCCTGTTCTGATTGCGGAACCACGGAAATGTTCTAGGGAATTGTAAAGCAGGCGAGCTTAGGAGACTAGAAACTATCTAGGGATCAGACCCGAGGTGCATCGAATGGCAGACGGTAAGAAAGTTGAGTTTTGCTGGCACTCTAGAATTATGTGGTCCAATCTATACACGAAGATTGCATGTAACGACTTTTGCAGAAGCCGTGATTACGTCGAGGAAGAAGAGACTATAGAACATCTGCAGTGCTTGTGTCTCGTACTAGGAGTTCCACTTTAGGTTTTCATTTCTCTGATAACTTGTGTAATTTAGCGGATGTGAACATTCCAATGTTGTTGGGCTTTTAAAGTGTTCTGGTTCAACGGTGGAATCTCCTGTAGTATCACATTTAACTAAAATCTCAAGGTGAGTCTAAATATGCAAAAATTCAGACAAATCTTAAAAGTATCAGTTATCCGTGGAAATACGATGTTTAATTGGAAGTTCGATTTATGTGGGTCTATATCTTAACTTGACGCTCTTGCTTCTAGAATAAGTTTTCATGTCACTTGAGGCATACAAATCCCAAACCAAATAAAATGTTGAACTGGGTTGCGTTCATTGGCAGAGTGATTAAAATTCTGTTCTTAAGTGAAATATTCCACGTTTTATTCATTAATAGAGAGCGGAAATATATGGACTTTTTATTTGTGTCCTGATTTTACCAAAATTTTTATTAAGGTACAATTTGGCGTAAGAAAACAAATTTTGAGTGCATATCTGGTATAAGCATTTTTTTGTTGTTAGTATAATTTGAGTTTGTATTAATAGTACACGAATACAAACAAATCCAATAATAAAACTTTCAATTGCGTCCTTGTTCATTCGCAAAACAAATTTTGCATTGTCATAAAATCTTTTACGGATATTTTCATGTAATTACATTACCTTCTTTGAGCAAAAGAAAACATTGTTAAACTGCATAGAAAAGAAATGCCACAAAGAAAGGTTACTTCCAAAGACATTTTTCCTTGTAAAAAATTTAGCATTCTTCGACCTGCATTTGCTAACAAAGAACATAGTCTAAAATAATTTTAAATGTATTTGTCAAAGAAAAAGTTGGGCAATGAATAACATTTTCAGATATATATACTACATACTTTCACTGGCCATGACATATTTGAAATTGGATATAACTGAAAACTATCATAGAAATAGCTCTCAGACTTTGAATTCTTTTGTCTTACAAGCCAAGAGTGAAAATTTGCGAGTATGATATTATTGTATATATTTATTAATTTTTTATCGTAATAACATATTTAACAGTGCAGGGAAAATGTGTGTATATTTTAATGCGTACATTAACTAATTGATTATCGTAATATATATTATCAAACGGCCAAGGGATTTATTAGTGCGAGTTTGTGGTACATATAACGGTCAAACGTCGGAATGGATTTTAAGGAACTTGGCATCAATCGAAAAAAGTTTTTTTCAAAGATGTGAAGAATATATATGAAAATAAGTATTCTTAGAAGAAAGGCGGTAAAAATGACGAATTAATAAAACAAGAAGAAACATAAAAATTGTTGTTTTTTTTCATAAGCATCCGTTATTTGTGTGAATGCAATGCCATATTGTGAGAGCTTGAGATAAGTGAGACTAACGGAAGCAACTGATGCGAGAGAAACAGTATTTTGCGAGCCTGCATAACAAGACAATAAATCCAATAATTATAGTACAGGTCATATGGAAAATGTAAGGGTGGGTTGGTGTTACTTATTTGTATTTAAACTTGGAAATGAAAACTAAAAGGATAGCAAGTTACGATTCTACTCGGTCAAAGTAACTAATTGTGTGACTGAACTATGCACTCAATGAACAAAGTAGGTGGTGGATAGTTAAAAGAAGTAAGGAAGAGGATTTAGTATGTTGGGCTTTTGACGAAGACATCTGGTTCGAGTCTTAAGAACAAGGCCGAACCTATTTTATTTTCGCATGCCTATAATTTGCTTAGGCCATCGGCCTTCCCCGTCAAGGCGCATCGCTCTCAGGTTTATTGAGAGGCTTGATGTGAATGATAAGGGAGAGAGACTCCCTAGGGTTCGGGGAGTTGCTGCACAGGCTAAACCAAAGACCACACGTCACGAAACTGCCAGTCAAGGCTGCGGTCACCTCGAGGGCATCCCATGTCTAAAAGAACTAGGGCGAACAATAGAAAGATGGGTCCAAGAAACTTTGCTAATGGCGCTAGGGACAGTTTGGTGATAGCAGTTGTCGACAGGGAAGAAGAACAGGGCTGCATATCAAGGAATTATTGGAGTGGAATAGTCAATGGACTTAATCAGTATACTCCGATGCTTTTGCGAAATTTCCTGGGTCTTCTTCAGTCTGTGACGATGACCAGCCTTAATCGGGGCCGGCGATCAACGCTCAATAGAAATGTATCTCAATAGAAATGTATCGGGTGTAAAAGAGTTTGTGATCCATAAAGCACGAAGCTTTGCAAAAGTCTGCCCGGTTGCAATGTTAGCATGATCGGACCAGCTCAAAGAACAGTTAAAAACCACGCCTAAATTCTTCGCACTAGACACAGTATCAATCCTCTGATCATTAACGTAAATATCCGGTTGTCCATTTTGAAATTCTGTCCCAAATTTCAGCAAAATCGGATAATAAATGTGGATTTTATGGGCCCAAGACCCTCAATCGGTGGATCGGTCTATATGGCAGCTATATCCAAATTCGGACCGATCTGGGCTAAAATGACGAAAGATGTCGAAGGGCCTAACGCAACTCACTGTCCCAAATTTCAGCAAAATCGGATAATAAATGTGCCTTTTATGGGCCTAAGACCCTAAATCGGCGGATCGGTCTATATCAAGATATAGTCCGATATAGCCCATCTTCGAACTTAACCTGCTTATGGACAAAAAAAGAGTCTGTGCAAAATTTCAGCTCAATATCTCTATTTTTAAAGACTGTAGCGTGATTTCAACAGACAGACGGACGGACATGTCAAGATCGTCTTAGATTTTTACGCTGATCAAGAATATATATACTTTATAGGGTCTGAAATGGATATTTCGATGTGTTGCAAACGGAATGACAAAATGAATATACCCCCACCCTTCGGTGGTGGGTATAAATAAGAAGTGGACCTATAATCGAGCCTTGGTTCACTTCTTTTTATACTTTCCCCGATAGGATGGGGGGTATACTAATTTCGTCATTCTGTTTGAAACTACTCGAAATATTCGTCTGAGACCCCATAAAGTGAATATATTCTTGATCGTCGTGACATTTTATGTCGATCTAGCAATGTCAGTCCGTCCGTCTGTCTGTCGAAAGCACGCTAACTTCCGAAGGAGTAAAACTAGCCGCTTGAAATTTTGCAGAAATACTTCTTATTAGTGAAGATCGGTTGGTATTGTAAATGGGCCATATCGGTTCATGTTTTGATATAGATGCCATATAAACCGATCTTGGGTCTTGACTTCTTGAGCCTCTAGAGTGCGCAATTCTTATCCGATTGGAATGAAATTTTGCACGATGTATTTTGTTATGATATCCAACAACTGTGCCAAGTATGGTTTAAATCGGTCCATAACCTGATATAGCTGCCATATAAACCGATCTTGGGTCTTGACTTCTTGAGCCTCTAGAGTGCGCAATTCTTATCCGATTGAAATTAAATTTTGCACGTAGTATTTTGTAATGATATCCAACAACTGTGCCAAGTATGGTTCAAATCGGTTCATAACCTGATATAGCTGCCATATAAACCAATCTTGGGTCTTGACTTCTTGAGCCTGTAGAGTGCGCAATTCTTATCTGATTGGAATGAAATTTTGCACGTAGTATTTTGTTATGATATCCAACAACTGTGAAGAGTATGGTTCAAATCGGTTCATAACCTCAAGTTCGGTCCGAAGCGGCCAATAACCTGATATGGCTCCCATATAAACCGTTCTCTCGATATGACCTTTTGAGCCTTTGAAAGCCGCAATTTCGGAATTGGCTGTAATTTAGCATGTAGTGTTTGGTTATGACTTCCAATAAATGTGTCAACTACGGTCCAAAGTGGTCTATAACCTAATATAGCTCCCATGTAAACCAAATCGGACAAAAATTGCGGCTTCCAAGGGCTCACGAAGTCAAATCGCGAGTTCGGTTTATATGGGAGCTATATCTAAATCTGAGCCGATATGGCCCATTTGCAATCCCCTACGACCTACATCAAGATTAAGTATCTGTCTAAAATTTCAAGCGGCTAGCTTTACGCGTTCGACAGACGGACATGGCTAGTTCGAATCAGAATGTTGAGCCGATCAAGAATAAATATACTTAATGGAGCCTTAGACGAATATTTCGAGTTGTTACGATCGGAATGATTAGATTAGTATATTCCCCATCCTATGGTTTTGGGTATAAAAATGGGAATAGAATATGAAAATTTGGATTCCAAATTCCTCAAAAGTACATGTGGACCGATCGGGACAATATTTATTTTAAACATCAAGTGCAACCCAACTCAGAAAAAAAAACGAAACTGAAATGAAATGAAAGTTCGATCGGGACAATATGGGACTTAAATGAAAGGTATTTGAACATTAGGCAACAAGTACCTGAGATCTCTGCATTTTGTCATTGCAAAATGTGAACCCCGAAAACAATAAATAAATCAACACGTGGTTTACCAAGGGAATTTGCATCATTTATTGTCTGTGTTCAACCAATCTCAATTTCCATTATTGCAAAGTAAAGAAAAAATGTTTCAATACATTTACAAATGGCATTTTTTTCTACAGTATTCTCCATTTATTCATTAAGTTTGTTTTTTCTTTTACCGGTACCGCAATTAACAATAAAACTCTATTACCATTCATTTACAGTTCGCTGAATTGTTCCCGACCAAGTCGTCACCACCGAAGGAATATTCCGGAGACGACCTTTTTATTATGTTGCTGAACTGAACTTTATATTTTATACTCCTACTTGTTTTTTTTTTTTCGATTGGTGCTTTGTTCTTTCTGCCTTGTTTTTTTATTTTCTCCACTACTTGTATTAAATCTTTTGTGTGTTTAAAAGGACACTCAACTAACTCCTATTCCTTGGCGCAGTCTGAGAACAAACACAGTTCATTCATATGAACTCCCTCGAATGGTTGGAATGAGCATTATAACAATTGCACTTGAATATGTGGTTCTTTTGTTGTTAAGGTTGCATTTTATATATGAATGGTTTCTTATGGTTTGCTTTTATGCACAATGGGGTCCGTCTAGGTGGTTCCTAGGTGAGTACTTCATGTGACTGAGACGTCGTTGTTTTGTTTGCCAGGATAGTAATTTAGCCATAGCCAATTGATTCTGCACCAATAAGGGAGAAAAAATGAACCCAGTTAATTTATAAAAAAATTATAGCAATTAAATTTATTTCTTAAAAGTGCTAAAATGCAAATAAAAACTTGTGAGAAACAAGCAATGGTTTGAGTTGTAACCAATACAACCAAAACGCGGTTAAAGTCAAGCATGTGCTTTACGGCAGTAAAGTTTACTTGAATTGAATTAACTTTGTGAAAAAGCCGGGGGGATTCTGGGGAATGCATATGCGACTCTCATCATGGATCGCACTAAGCAAGATCATGGGATGTTATTTTATGTATAGAAATAAAGTAGGAGTGAGTCATGAGCCGGAAGAAATTTTTAAGTCATAATAGAATATTACAAGCAATATTTCAATGAGATCCGTCAAAACTTGACCTCCATAATTAATACATAAAGCCATTAAGCGATTTTGTTCATTTACATTGCAAGCGCCTGGGCTTACTATTTTTAAAGTAACGTATCAAGACGTTCAGATACGGACAGTGGTGGTCATAAAATAAGAGACGTTGTTTTTTTCTATGATAGATTTACGTTTTAATGAATGAAATAATATATTATTTGTCTTTGCATATCGCAAACTTGCTCATTAACATTCCATTAAGGAATAGCGAGGATTCTTCTCTCATATCAATGAGTGCTGTCCGATATTAGTTAAACTCAAGCAAACCTCTTCTCTTTTATAAACCAAAAATTTTTCTTTTGCAGAGATAACTCCACATTTTTTAGCCGAGTATTAACAGCGCTCGTCAGAACGACACTAATTAGTGGAGAAGTTAACACGACTGATTACATAAGGCAGATACCTCATAAATGTCGCCAGCACTAGGAAGGGATAACCAAAGTTGAATTCTTTTCTGATGTTCTTCCAATGACTTCAACCCAAGTGTAAGCGTCAAAATCAGACTTGGCAACCTCAGAGTTACGGTGGCATCCTGCCAATTTAATATTATTCTTTGGTTATCCCGTACATAATGGTTAGGAACATGTATATGTAAAAAAAAACATAGATCCCTGATCCATCTGCCATATAAACCGATCAGGGATCTTGACTTCTTGAGCCTCTAGAGGTCGCAATTATAATCCGATTTGCCTGAAATTTTGTACGACGGATCCTCTCATGACCATCAACATACGTGTTTATTATGGTCTGAATCGTTCTATAGCCCGGTACAACTTCTATATAAATCGATCTCTCTATTTTACTTCTTGAGCCCCCAAAGGGCGCAATTCTTATTCGAATTGGCTGACATTTTACACAGGTCTCCAACATATAATTTAATTGTGGTCCAAACCGGACCATATCTTGATATATCTTTAATAGGTTATTAACCCATTTGAACCCTATTTGCCACAGTTGTTGAAAGTCATAATAAAATGCGTCATGCAAAATTTCAGCCAAATCGGATAGGAATTGCGTCCTCCAAAAGCTCAAAAAGTCAAGTCCCCAGATCTGTTCATATCACAGCTATATCAGGTTATGAACCGATTTGAACCTAACTTAGCACAGTTGTCTGAAGTCACAGCGAAACACGTCGTGCAAAATTGCATTTCAATCGGATAGGAATTGCGCCCTCTAGAGGCTCCAGAAGTCTAGATCCAAGATCGGTTTATGTGGCAGCTATATCAGGTTATTAACCGATTTGAACAATACTTGGCACAGTTGTTGGATATTCAACAAATCGGATTAGAATTGCGCCTTCTAGAGGCTCAAGAAGTCAAGACCCAAGATCGGTTTATATCACAGCTATATCAGGTTATGAACCATACTTAGTACAGTTGTTGGATATCATAACAAAACACGTCGTGCAAAATTTCATTCCAATCGGATAAGAATTGCGCACTCTAGAGGCTCAAGAAGTCAAGACCCAAAATCGGTTTATATGGCAGCTATATGAAAACATGGACCGATATGGCCCATTTACAATTCCAGCCGACCTTCACTAATAAGAAGTAATTGTTCAAAATTTCAAGAGGCTAGATTTACTCCTTCGAAAGTTAGCGTACTTTCGACAGATAGACGGACGGACATAAAATGTCGCGACGATCAAGAATATATATACCTTATGGAGTCTCAGACGAATATTTCGAGTAGTTACAAACAGAATGACGAAATTCATCCTTTGGTGGAGGGTATAAAAATGCTATACTATTTAAGCTATATCAGGTAATGGACCATTTCAGGCCATATTTGGTTTGGATGATTAAGACCATAGACCATAGAAGTCATTGTGCAAAATTGCAGGATAGCCCTATGGGGCTCAATAAGTAAAATCGGGCGATCGTTTTATAAGGCTTCTATATCAGGTTATGGATTCAGACCATATTTGGCGTGCATGTTGAAGATCATGAAAGAAGTCGTGCAAAATTTCAGCCAACTTGGATAATAATTGGCCCTATAAGGTCTTATAAAGTACAATCGAGATATCGGTTTATATGGCAGCTTTATCAGGTTATTGACCAATTTAGACCCTTCTTGGTACTGTTGTTGGAAGTCGTCACAGAACACTATATGCCAAATTTCATACAAATCGGAAGAAAATTGCGGCTTTCAGGTACTCAAGAGTTTAAATTGGGAGATCGGTTTATATGGGACCTATATCAGAATATTGAACGACTTGGACTGTACTGATTGTTGGCCCTAAAGAACGCTATGTGTCGAATTTCAGCTAAATCGGACAGCAATTGCGGCTTTCAGGGGCTCAAGATTTGAAATCGGGGGTTCGGTTTATATGGAAGCTATATGCAAATCTGAAGCTATATTGCCCATTTACAATACTCAACGATCTACTCAATAAGAAGTGTTTGTGAAAAATTTAAAGCGAATATCTTTTTTCGCTCGACCGCTATCGTAATTTCGACGGACGGATAGACATGGTTAGATCGACTTAAAGTGTCAAGACGATCATGAATATATATACTTTATAGAGTCGCAGATCAATATTTCGAGGTGTTGCAAACGGAATGACTGGGTATAAAAAATGGTGCAGGGGACTTTAATTGTTTTCTGCTAAAGGGTTTTGGAACAAGAGGCGTTATTTCGAATCACCCTGTATTTCGATAGCTGTCACTTTTGAAGCTTTTATTCTTTCACATTTGACAATAAGACTATGTATATAATACCCTACAATTTTAAATTCGAGCTATATCTAAATCTGGCCACCGTAGCGCAGAGGTTAGCATGTCCGCCTATGACGCTGAACGCCTGGGTTCGAATCCTGGCGAAACCATCAGAAAAAATTTTCAGTGGTGGTTTTCCCCTCCTAATGCTGGCAACATTTGTGAGGTACTGTGTCATGTAAAACTTCTCTCCAAAGAGGTGTCGCACAGCGGCACGCCGTTCGGACTCGGCTATAAAAAGGAGATCCCCTATCATTATGCTTAAACTTGAATCGGACTGCACTCATTGATATGTGAGAAGTTTGCCCCTGCTCCTTAGTGGAATGTTTATTGGCAAAATTTGCAATTTGCAATATCTAAATCTGAACCGACTTTCAAACAGCTCGTTTGAAAATTGTTGTTACTACGGTCATATAAGTGCAATTCCGGCGGTATATATTTATAGGTGCTACATCCAAATTCGAACCGATTTTGATGAAATCTAGCAGATATGTTAAGATCAGTAACAAAACAATCCATGTGCAGATCGGTTACAAATTGTGTTTATTACAGCCATATAAGTGTCAATCGCGCGATACATGAGAGAAAAATTAAAATCTGAACCGATTTTGATGAAATCTTGCAAGTATATTAAGATCAAAAACAAAACAATTTATTTAACAAATTTTGTGCTGATTTGTTGAAAATTGTAGTAACTACGGCCATTTAAGTGCATACCGAGCGATACATATATATGGGAGCTATATCCAAATCTAAACCGATTTTGGTGAAATCATGCAGATATATTAAGATCAGTTGCAAAGCAATCCGTGCCAGTAGCAAAACAACCCGTAGCAAAACATTTTGTGTAGATCGGTTGAAAATTGGAGTTATTACGGCCATTAAAGTGCAAATCGGGCGATACATATGTATTAGATCTTTATCTAAGTCTGAACCGGCTTTGATGAAATCTTTTAGATATATTAAGATCAGCAATAAAACAATACTTAACAAATTTTGTGCAGATCGGTTGAAAATTGGAGTTACTACAGCCATTTAAGTTCAAATCGGGCGATACATATATATGGGAGCTCTATCTAAATCTGAACCGATTTTGAATAAATCTAGCAGATATGTTCGAATCAAAAACAAAACTGTATGTGCCAAATTTTGTGAACGATCGGTTGAAAATTGTAGCCACTACGGCCATCTAAGTGCAAATCTGGCGAAATATATATATGGGAGATATATCTTAATCTGAACCAAATCAATAGCGTTCGTCCTTGGGCCAAATAAGTGATATGTGCAAAATTTCGTGATGATTAGATAACAAATACGACCTGCACTTTGATTACAAGAATACATGAACTCACACACGGACGGATGGACAGACGGATATGGACATAATCGAATCAGAAAGTGATTCTGAGTCGATCGGTATACTTATCAATGGGTATAGATCTTCTCCTTCTTAGCGTTGCAAACAAATGCACAAACTATAATACCAAATTGGTGGTGTAGGGTATAAAAAGTAAAAGCGTGCAAAGTTCGGCTGGGCCGAATGTTGTACACCCTCCACCATGCATCGTATTAGTCGATGCATGGTGGAGGGTATACCTTTTTTTTAGATAAAAAAAGGTTAAAAAAAAGAATTGCTTTGCTAATTGAATTGAATGTTGGAGACCACAATAGAAGTATATGTGTAAGATTTCAGCCAAATCGAAAAAGAATTGGGCCTTTTAGGGGCTCAAGAAGTTAAATAGGGAGATCGGCTTATAGGGGGCTGTATCAGGCTAAAGACCGATTCAGACCATATTTAACACGTATAGTGGAGGACAAGGAAAAAGTCGTTGTAAAAATTTCAGCCAAGTCGGATAATATTTAGGCCTTCTTGAGGCTTATGAGGTCAAAATCCCAAATCGGTTTATATGTCAGCTATATCAGGTTATAGACCTATTTGAATCATAAATATTTGGCACAGTTGTTGGAAGTCATAAAAAAACAACTCATGCCAAATCGGATAGCAATTGCGCCTTCTAGTGGGTAAAGAAGTCTAGATTCAAATCGGTTTATATGGCAGCTATATCAGATATGGTAGTTATATCAGAATCATATTTGGCACAGTTGTTGGAAGTCATAACAATACAACTCATGCCAAATCGGATAGCAATTGCGCCCTCTAGTGGGTAAAGAAATCTAGATTCAAGATCGGTTTATATGGCAGCTATATTAGATTATGGACCGATTTAAACCACACTTGGCACTGTTATTGAAAGTCATAACGAAACACGTCAGCCAAATCGGATAGGAATTGCACCCCCTAGCGGCTCAAGAAGTCAAGATCCCACATCGGTTTATATGACTTGAACTGTATTCAACACAGTTGTTGGAACTCATAACAAAACACCTCATGCAAAATTTCAGCCAAATCGGATAAGAATTGCGTCCTCTAGTGGCTCAAGAAGTTAAGAGACCGGATCGGTTGATGTGGCAGCTATATCAAAACATGGACCGATATGGCCCAACCCACCTACGCTAATAAGATGTATTTGTGCAAAATTTCAAGCGGATAGCTATACTCCTTCGAAAATTAGCGTGTTTTCGACATACACACTGACGGACGGACAGACGGACGGACGGACATGGCTAGATCGACTTAAAATGTCATGATGATCAAGAATATGTATACTTTATGGTGTCTTAGACGAATATTTCGTTGAGTTACAAACAGAATGACGAAATTGGTATACCCCCATCCTATGGTGGAGGGTATACAAATGGAAAGATGAACCCTTCAACAGCGAATTGTAATTATTAAAACTTACTACAAATATGGTGAAAAACTTGCAGTTCTCAAAACAAAATTGTCGCAACTGGGGCTTGGAAAACCCAAGAGTTATTGTTAATTAGCAAAATTGAAGCATATTTTACTTTCTTATTAAAAGTTACACTTTTACTTTAGTTATTTTTTCTCCAAAATGCAGGGTTAAATTTTTACTTGAACTTACACTGGTTTAAGTGATTACAATACTTTAAATGAATATAAATTACTATGGGAAGCAATTTTAATTTCTCCTTCTTCTGTTTGCCATTGTGGTCACTGAATATTCGCATTTGGCAAACTACAAAAAGATGTCTGGAAATATGACATACATGACATTCATGTTATGTTTTCCTCTTTCCCGTTTTTTCTATTTGTTCCGGTCTAATAAGGTAAGTATTATATAGAAACTGAGCTTTTATTTTTTTTTCCTGTCAACTAGAAACAGAGGAATATTTTTTTCCTTATGTTGCAGCAAGAGTTTCTACATTTAACTTGTCGTCTTCTTACTCAACTATCGTTTGCTTTTCATTTATTGGCATTGGTTTAGCTTCTTTTCTTCATTCCTTGTGGTTAAGATTCACATAACATTTTGTTTTTGCACAATTGTTGTGTCATAAATTTCAAAATATTTTGACGATAGCAGGAATACAACAACGTTGGTCTGTCCTCAATCGAGGATATTGATAAACACAGTTATGTATTGTTTGGGCAAAACAAAAGCATTTTTTTTAATAAGTGCCTCGGAAAAATTTAAAATTGCAATGAGTACAGAATATAAAGAGAATTTGTAGTTGAAAGATTAACCATGGCACTTCGCCATAAATCAATGACTAAAACCATGCTGAGTTCAGTATCGCCGAATCTTATATTCCATCTACCATGGATCGCATTTATCAACTTCTTTGCTTCGTGTATCTCGTTTTAGGTAATCAAAGGATAATGAATTAGAATAACCATGCTATTGGAGCTATATCAGGTTATGGATCAATTTGGGTCATACTTAGATTGGATGTTGGAGACCATAGTAGAAGTCACTGAAGAAGAAAAATTTCAGCCAAATCGGATAAGAATTACACGCTGTTGGAGCTCAAGAAGTAAAATCGGAAGATACGTTTATATGGAAACTTCGTATATGAGGTTATGGACCGATTCAGACCCTATTTGGCATGTATGCTGAAGGTCAAAGGAAATTCGTCGTACAAATCAGTCATCTAAATCGGACAAGAATTGCGCCTTCTAGAGGTTTAATAAGTATAATCGTGAGATTGGTTTATAGAGGAGCTATATCAGGTTATAAACTGATTTGGACCATACTCGGGACAGTTGTTAACAAGTAAAAGCGTGCTAAGTTCGGCCGGACCGAATCTTATATAACCTACATCATGGATCGCATTTAAAGAGTTCTTTTCCCGGTATATCTTTTTATACCCACCACCGAAGGATGGGGGTATATTCATTTTGTCATTCCGTTTGCAACACATCGAAATAACCATTTCCGACCCTATAAAGTATATATATTCTTGATCAGCATCAAAATCTAAGACGATCTAGACGTGTCCGTCCGTCTATCCGTCTGTCTGTTGAAATCACGCAACATAAGCAGGTTAAGTTCGAAGATGGGCTACATCGGACTATATCTTGATATAGCCCCCATATAGACCGATTTGCCGACTTAGGGTCTTAGGCCAATAAAAGCTACATTTATTATCCGGTTTTGCTGAAATTTAGGACAGTGAGTTGTGTTAGGCCCTTCGACATCATTCATCAATTTGGCCCAGATCGGTCCAGATTTGGATATAGCTGCCATATAGACCGATCCTCCGATTTAGGGTCTTAGGCCCATAAAAGCCACATTTATTATCCGATTTTGCTGAAATTTGGGACAGTTTGTTGTATTAGGGATTCCGACATCCTTCTTCAATTCGACGCAGATCGGTCCAGATTTGGATATATGTATCATATAGACCCATCCCTCGATTTAACGTTTTGGGCCCATAAAAGACGCATTTATTGTCCCTTGACATACTTCTGCAATATGGCATAGATCGGTTCAGATTTGAATATAGCTGCCATATAGACCGATCTCTCGGTTTGAGGTTTTGGGGCCATAAAAGGCGCATTTATTTTCCGATGCCTCCGAAATTTGGGACAGTGAGTTGTGTTAGGCCCTTCGAAATCCTTCTTCAATTTAGAGCGGTCCACATTTGGATGTTTCTGCCATATAGACCCATCCCTCGATTTAAGGTTTTGGGCCCACAAAAGGCGCATTTATTGTCTGATGTCGCCGAAATGTGAGTCAGTGAGTTAAGTTAAGCCCCTTGACATACTTCTGTAAATGGCATAGATCGGTTCAGGTTTGGATATAGCTACCATATAGACCGATCTCTCGGTTTTAGGTTTTGGGCCCATAAAAGGCGCATTTATTGTCCAATGTTGCCGAAATTCGGGACAGAGAGTTAAGGTAAGCCCCTTCACATATTTCTGCTATTTGGTCTAGATCGATTTAGATTTGCATATAGCAGTCATATAGACCGATATCTCGATTTAAAGTCTTGGCCCCAAAAAAGGCGCTTTTATAACGATTTGACTGAATAGGTTTATTTTTCAAATCGGTTTATTTTTAGATAAAGCTACTAAAAAGACCAATATTTTGTTATACACAATTGAACAATGACTAGTACATGTTAGTATTTGGTCCAAATCGGAACATATTTCGTTATAACTGCTATGGGACATAAGGTATGCTATTTTCACCGGATTTTGACGAAAGAGCTTTTAACATATATACCCGAGGTTGTGGGTATCCAAAGTTCGGCCCGGCCGAACTTAACGCCTTTTTACTTGTTAAGCAAACATATGATAAAAGGAAAGAATTGCTATGATATTGGAGCCATAATATCAGTCATTGTTCGTTTCGGACCTTAATTAAACTGAATGTTAAACGGACCATAGTAGAAGTCGATGTGTAAAATTTCAGCCAATTCGAATAAAAATTGAGCCCTTTAGGGGCTCAAGAGCTCCCTATATTAGATCGGCTTATATGGGAGCTGTATCATGCTATAGACCGATTCAGATCATAATTGGTACGTATGTTGAAGGTCATAAGAAAAGTTGTTGTACAAAATTTCACACAAATAGGGTAATAATGGGTCGCAACCTCTAGAGGCTCAAGAAGTTAAAATTCCAGATCGGTTTATGTGGAAGTAATATCAGGTTATGGATCGATTTCAATCATATTAGGTACAGTTGTTGGGAGTCATAAAAACACACGTCTTACAAAATTTCAGCCAAATTTGGATAAGAATTGCGCTCGCTAGTGTTTCAAGAAATCAAGATCCCAGATCGGTTTATATGACAGCTATATCAGGTTATGAACCGATTTGAACCATACTTTGGATAGTTGTTGGAGGTCATAACAAAACACCTCATGCAGAATTTCAGCGAAATCGGAAAAGAATTGCGCGCTCTAGTGGCTCAAGAAGTCAAGATCCAAGATCGGCAGCTATACCAAAACATGGACCGATATGGTCATTTATAATTCCAACCGACCTACACTAATAAAAAGTATTTGTGCAAAATTTCAAGCGGCTAGCTTAATTTCTTCGAAATTGAGCGTGATTTCGACAGACAGACGGACGGACATGGCTAGATCGATTTAAAATAATATGACGAGCAAGTATACATATACTTTATGGGGTCTCAGAGGAAAATGTCGAACAGTTACAAACAGAATGGCGAAATTAGTATACCCCCATCCTATGAGGGAGGGTATACAAATCAAATCAAACGAACTCATACAAAATGTCAACCAAATCGGATTGAAATTGCGTCCAAGAAGTCAAGATCCAGGATCGATTTGTATGGCAGCTATATCAAATCATGAACTGACATGGCCCATTTACAATACCAACCGACCTACACTAATAGGAAGTATTTCTGCAAAATTTCAAGTGCCTAGCCTTATATATTCGAAAGTTAGTTTCCTCTTGACAGAGAGACTGACGGAAGGTCAGACAGACAGACGGACGGACAGACTTGGCTAAATTGATTTAGAATGTCAAGACGATCAAGAATACATGTCCTTTTTTGAGACTCAGATCAATATTTCGATGTGAAACAAACGGAATGACGGAATAAGTATACCTCCCAACCTATGTTGGACGGTATGATAAAAAGTTCGTAAAGAATCAAAGAGAGAGGATTTTTCACATTTAATTTCATTTTATTTTCTTTCATCAGATAGAGGGCTTATTAATGTCGCAATTCCGAATGTTACATTTGTTTCTTCTAAAACGTCAATAACATTCTAAAATATTTTGCTTTAATTTGATTGTCGTTAACAGCAATCAATTATATAATTGTTTTATTTGAAAGTTGTAAAATTTGATTTTACTTCATTTTCTTCATCGTTTAAAGTTATATATAAACCTGTGGTTATTTAATATTTAATTTGTCATAATCTTTCTAAATGCAATGAAAAAAGAAAAAAACACTCAGCCGTTAATTTAGTAAATAGAGGAAAACATAAATTTCAATTAACATTTCAAAACGAATTAATTGTAATTTGTTACGTATACATTAAATTCTAATTTTACCCTTACCATTTTTTGACCCCTCTGCGACCGCTAGTATGATACACAGAACTCCACAAAAACAATGGGTGGACTCTGACACTTAAGAATCAGATTGTAAATTATGTATATTTAGAAAGATACCGAATTTAGTCATTAAAAACAGTGTATTAAAAGCATTTGGATCTTACTTAAAATGCCATTAAAGGTAGTTGTTAAGAATGTCCTGGAAATGGGGGTAGAGGGATTCAAATTTCTAGCCCAGTCTATGCGTCTGAGTTCTCTTTGTTTTTTTTTGTTCTTCCTCTGTGTAATTGAATGAAATAAGGATAACAAAGGACGATTCGTAATTTTCGTACGCACTCCACCTAACAATGCCTCTGATTGTGAAGACGCATTACAAAGCATTCGTTCAGACCGACCATAGACCCAAGAAATACCTAAAGTTTAAATTAAATTATGTGACACCAGGCACAAGAAAATAACTTCATTTATTATTCCAAAGACAAAACAATTGGACGCAACTGTAAGTTGAATAAAAGAGAGAGACCTGAAAAAAGGCGTAAAGTTGTGCATGTCTGGCCCACACACAGCCCCCAGAAGTCCAAAAACAATGAAGAAAGTTGTGCCAAACTCCAGCCAGGTGCTTCTTTAAATTGGAAGGGTGTGATTGAATTTCTTGACAATGTATGCTGCTTCTTTCAAACACAATTATTACAGCAGTAAAAAGGTAATGCTAAAATAAGCTTCAATTTTATCTTAAATAGGGTTTTTATTTCAAAAGGACTATTCAACTTGTACAATGCAGCGAAAAACAAATAAATACGACCTTTCCATAATTTTATCTTGAGGGCTAACTAAATGGTTGGTTATGACAACTACATCAAATTTTGATTTTCGACAAGGATATTGCAAATTTGCATTTGCAAATCATGGAAATACAATGAAGCATATTGGGTTATCGAGTCATTCATTGACCTACAGAAGGCATATAGCGAGAGCGAAATCACACAAATAGGACGTTATTAAAAAGTTGACTTATGTGCACGGCAGATGGTAAAGCGACATTTATAAGATACTAGCTGTACAGGGCCCGCTCCTCTACACCTTCTTTTACAATATCTGGAATAAATTTATCATTTAAATATTTATTTTCGATAATTAAAGAGCTTTAGTGATACACCTCGCTACGAAAGTGGCATATGTCGCTGGACCTACAGTATAATAAAATATGCCTTTATGTGAATTCCATATGATCTTTATTTGTCTATGAATTAGCTCGGAGGTTTTAGGGTCAAAACATTAGCATCATGCTCTACTCTCAAATACCATCTATTTAAACGTCATATTGCCATTGGTTTAAGGGGAGTTTATGGGATGAGGCGTCCTGCAAGCACTTGGCCCCAAAATTGGATATGAAGTTCCTTTTCTAATCTCAAATACCTTCCATTTCAGCCCCATTTTGCTATGATCGATAAATATATCCTCTTTGAAGGGAGTTTTGGGGTATGGGCGGTCCCCAAATACTTGGTCCATAATTTGAATATCAGATTCGTATTCTACTCCCAAATACCTTTTATTTGAGGCCAATTGACATGGCCAGTTAATAAATCCTGTTTTGGGGGTGTTTTGCAGAAGGGGTGGACCCCCAGAAACTTGGTCCCCTGGTCTTTTATATTATATGTCGCTTGACTTACAGTATAGTAAAATACGTCTTTATGTGAACCCCATATGATCTTTATTGGTCTATGAACTCGCTCGGAAGTTTTAGGGTCATTTAAGTTTGGATGTTAGATGCACTCCATTCCTAAAAGTCTTTATTAGAGTCCGATATTTTCAAGGGGATTTTGGGAGAGGGAAAGGCCCTAGGGTAGTGATTGGTGTATATGGGTTGGTGTAGACGCCCAGAAAAGTGGTCCCGAATGTGGATATCAAATTCGTGCTCTACTCCTAAATACCTCCTATGTGAGCTCGTAATTGCCATCTAAGGTAAATATATCTGTCTCATTTAGGGATGTTTTAGAGGGTGCGGTGGTGCCCCAGACACTTAGCCCTGACGAAATATTAGCATCGTACTCTACTCTCAAATACCATTTATTTAAACGCCATATTGCTATTTGTTTAAGGGGAGTTTATGGGATGAGGCGTCCCCCAAACACTTGGCCCCAAAATTGGATACAAAGTTCGTTTTCTAATCTCGAATACCTTCCATTTCAGCCCCATATTGCCATGATCGATAAACATATCCTCTTTGAAGGGTGTTTTGGGGTAGGGGCGGTACCCAAATACTTGGTGCAACATTTGAATATCAGATTCGTATTCTACTCCCAAATACCTTTTATTTGAGCCCCAAATTGACATGGCCAATATATAAGTCCTGTTTTCGGGTTATCTTGCAGAATGGGTGGACCTCCAGAAACTTGGTCCCTTGGTCAATTTCGGGCCCTATACCTCAATATCTTTCATTTCAGCCCCAGATATCATTGTCGGTAAATTTGTCCGATTAAGAGGTGTTTTTTTTTGGAGAGTAGGGTGGTCCCCATTTTGCCCTAATTTCAAACATAATTTATTTGAACCGCATATTGCCATTGGTTTAAGGGGGCCATTCTTAAATATCTATCTATATAAGGGGGCTATTCTTAAATATCCATAATTTGAGACCCATATTGTCGTGATTGGTCTATATATATATTTGGCGGGTTATGGGTGTGGGTCGACCCACCTAATTGGTCTGTTATGGTGGTTGGTCGACCCACTAAACACCCCTGTCGAAATTTGGATACCAAATTTTTGTTTTTAGGATACATTAAGGTAAGGGGTAGGGTCCGCCTCCTCTTATTTTCACCACAGGACCATTCTGCACCTTTTCAAGAAAAAAAAAAAAAAAAAAACAAACACAAAATGGTTTTTATATATAAGAAGATTTAGCCGTGTCACATTTCTCTAATATAAGTCGGGCTTCGCATTTAAAAGGAAGTCCCTTATTATTAAGCTTCAGCTCGATTCGGACAATTCGTATTGATATGAAAGAAGTCTACTTGGTGTTTATTTATGCAATGATTATGGGAAAATTTTAAATTTGCGGAACTTCACAGTCATGATGATTTGTGTCAAACCAGCTTTGTCCGTCAAGTCGTTGGTCAAAATTTTGATAATGAAAAAATAAAGTTATTCGCTTTAAATTTTGAATAGATGCCTTTTATCGATCTTGTGGTTATTAAGCTTTTAAGCTCCCATATACTTCGATTTAAAGTCTTCAGCCACTATAAGACTTAATTGTATTTTAATAGTAATCATTTGAAAGAAATTTGCAACAGTTTTGAAAAAGTACAAAAAAGACAACAAAGAAAAAACGTTGAGAATTGGTTGGTGCAGTCTAAGGTTAGCCCCTGGACCAACTAAGATCTCACAATTCTGTGATATAATGTCCTCAAATTATATCTGCCAAATTTTTTTTTTCTTCTAACTCTGTTGTTACCTTAATTATGATTTTGTTATTGTAGACTTATTTTGAAGACACATTAAGCTTGAAACTTACCTTTAACCATTCCATTCAGAGTGAATATGATTTTTAAGTGTGAAAACGTACATTAAAGTTTACGCGTACCTACAAGAAAAAAAAGAAAACTGTTGTTCTTGCATAAAATAAAGGTCGTTTGTGTAATATGAGAAAATAATGAGATAAAGCAACAAGAAATGCAAAGGAGTAACAAAAAATTTAACACAAAGTGGTTAAGAATGTCATGAGCAACACATGTACAAAACGTGTTAAAACAATTTACAATGCTTAAATGAATGGCATAAAGGGCGAACTGTAGCATAATGTAAACATAAGCACATAGAGAAGAAACGATTGAAACTATATATGTAAGTAAATTTAATCATGTTAAATTTATCAAGTGTAGATTCGCATTAAATTCCTATATAAGAACTTTGTCATAACTATTTTTAAAAGCACAAAAAGAAATTCGATTTTTTAATATTAAAAATTTGTGATGTAAAAGTTTAACAATTATTATTATTTATTACAAGCTGAACCGAGCCGGCTCCGCTGCGCCTTTTTTAACTCTCTAGTATCTTTTTAGGGTGGCGACACTTCGTCCTGAATGCGGATATCGAATTCGTGCCATTGTAGCCAATGACGCTAAAAATTACCCCAAAGAGGTGTCTCACTGCGGAAAGCCGTTCGGACTCGGCTATGAAAAAAGATACCTTATCATTGAATTTAAACTTGTATCGGAAAGCACTTATTGATGTGTGTGTGTGTGAATTTGCCCCTTCTCGGATCCTGGCGAGAATATCAGACAAAGCGGTGTTTATCCCCTCTTAATGTTGGCGACACTTGCGAGGCACAATGCCATGCATGGTCATTTAAAAAAATTACCCCAAAGAGGTATCTCACTGCGGAAAGCCGTTCGGACTCGGCTATGAAAAAAGATACCTTATCATTGAATTTAAACTTGTATCGGAAAGCACTTATTGATGTGTGTGTGTGTGAATTTGCCCCTTCTCGGTTCCTGGCGGTAATGTTTTCATAAAGGGAGGGATGGCACCTCAGATATTTCGACTCAAATATGGATATCATATTCGTGCTGCACTTCCAAATCCCTTTTATTTGAGACCCATATTCCCATGGCCGGTAAATATGAACCGTTTGGAGGGTGTTTTGGGGCCGGGGCGGACACCGGCACGTTGCACTGAAAATAGATATCAAATTCGTTCTTTATTTCTATCGGAAATGAAGTTGAGTTAAGGGGGTGCTTTAGAGCGTACCCAAAAACACTTGACTCCAAAATTGGATAACAAATTCGTTTTTTACTCTCCAATAACTTTCATTTAGCCCATTTGACGTATCTTTAGGTGGAAAAGCGCCACCTAGACGTGAAAGCAAAATTTAATGTCATATTCGTAAACTAATAGTTACTAGTAAATTTCATTTGATAGTCGGCTAATATGCCCATTTGGGGGTATTTGGGGTGGACGATCTCCCACTACTTGGATTTAATGCTTATGCCATATTTGTGATCTACTGCCTAATGCTATTCATTTGAGTCCCATATTGACATGAACTTCGAATTTATCTGTTTAGTGGAGGTTTGGAGTTGGGGGCCCGCTGGGATCTTGGGTCCAAATTTTAATACCATATTCGTTTTCTGGTCTCCAATACCTTTCATTTGATACCCTTATGCTGCCCATCGGACCACTTTCTGATATGGGTGGCGTTTTCGAGGTAAGGGGGAGGGTCCGCCTCCACCCGATATCTAAAAATTATAAAGCCTATGTTTCCTTCCACACAACTTACATCGTACGTTCGTACATTTTAACTGCTTGTGCGGGACACACACACAGAAGGTGTTTTATAGTCTCTTCTTCTTTGGTGTCCTCAGTCTGTCAGCACATTTTCCGATTAGACAGTGACCTATCATGACGGACAGGGAATCAATGGCTACCTGGCTGTCTGAGAAGATATTTATGCCAATCGTCTTTATGACATTATATCTTAGCCATTCAACCACTTCCTTAATTGCAAAGACCTCCGCCGATATATATTGCAGTGGTTGGTTAACCTTCCAGTTTTAGATTTTCAGAGTACACTCCAAAGACCACCTGGTCGTCAAGATTGCATATTGTATCAGGGATAAAACAGTGTCGGTAGCGCCACATGGCCAAAGAGAAAGCTTCCTTAACCTCACGGCAGTGGTCGATACAATTTGCCTAGCCACAATGTCCAGAGGCATAAGATGTAGCATTTAATTCAGTGCATCAGATGGTGTAGTTCTCAGTGCGGCTGTGATGCACAAACAAGCCATCCTTAGGATCCGATTAAGTACTGAGCAGTAGGTGGACTTTAGAAGCGCCGTTCACCAGACCACAACACCACATAGCATTATAGGTCTGACAACTGCAGTATATATCCAATGCCTATGGCTCTCTTGCAGGTATATAGGGCGAAAGTTGCCTTTCTTAGCTTTTCCAAAATGTTGGATTTAAAGTTCAATTTCCCGTCCAACAAAACATCCAGGTATTTGGCGCTTTCTGTAAATGGAACATTCTCTCCTCCCAAGGAGAGAGGTTCCACTATAGGCAACTTGAATCCCCTGCTGAAAAGAACTATTACTTTTGTCTTGCAAGGATATCTCCTCTCCTGATTGACGTCAGTTGTACATTATTGAAAGCATCTTCAATTCAAATTGCTTTAATGACTGCAATCAGTTGAGTTAAGGCAATCACGAATATATAGAATATTCAGTGTACATTACTATTTAGGTGTAGATGCTTAAGAAATATTGGTAGCTGTTTTAAAGTGCAGCACTTTCCACCGTAGACTTGGCACGGTGTAAGAAATTCAACATTTTTGCCCTCTCTGTAGGCCAATACAAATGATCACTACACCCGGTGTTGGGGTTACATTTTTATACCCTCCACTATAGGATGGGGGTATACTAATTTCGTCATTCTGTTTGGAACTCCTCGAAATATTCGACTAAGACCCCATAAAGTATGTATATTCTTGATCGTCATGACAATTTTAGTCGATTTAGCTTGTCCGCCAGCCGCCTGAAATTTTACACAAATACATCTTATTAGTTTAGGTCGGTTGGGATTGTAAATGGGCTACACCGGTTCAGGTTTTGGTATAGCTGCCATATAAACCGAAATTGGGTCTTGACTTAATGGCACAATTCTTATACGATTTGGCTGAGGCGTTTTATTATGTCTTCCAACAATTGTGCTGAGTGTGGTTGAAATCAGTGTATAACCTGATATAGCTGTCATATAAACCGATCTGAGGTCTTAATTTCTTGAGGCTCTAAAGGGTGCAAGTATTACCCGATTTTGCTGAAATTTTGTACAACGGCTTCTCTCATGACCTATAACATACGTGTCGAATCGGTTTATAGCCTAATACAGCTCGCCTATAAACCGATCTTCTTATTTTACTTCTTCAGCCTCTAAAGTGCGCAATTGTTACTAGAAACTTTACACAATGATTTCTACTATGGTCTCCAATATTCAGTTCAATTATGGTCCGAAATGAACCATTACTTGATATTGTTCCAATAACATAGCAATTCTTTTCTTTTATCCTTTGTTTACCTAAAAAGAGATACCGTGGCAATGCGATGCATGGTGGATGGTATATAAGATTCGGCCCGGCCGAACTTAACACGCTTTTACTTATTTCTCTTTTTGCGCTTTCTTTTTTAGCAAAACTAACACAAAATTTCGAATGCAGCGCGAAATGACAAAAAAAATTATTTTTTTTGGACAAACGAAGTCACCTTTAAACCCTTTACACAAAAATGATAAAAGCAAAACAAGTAAAAACGCATCAAGTTCGGCCAGTCCGAACATTGACGTACCCACCGTCAGGGATATACATCTAAAAAAATTATAAAAAATGCACCTGGAGTTTATTCGGGAGATCGGCCTATAAGGCTATAACATATTTTGGTTCGATCTATGTCATATTCGACACGAATTTTTAGCTCATATTCAGTCACGGATGTCACTGGGACCGAAAAACCTGAGTTCAAGTTTTAGGTAAATCTGTAAAAACATTTTTTAGTAACCCCATGGATGTCAAGGGACGTAAAAACATCGCGTCGACAAATTTTTGCAAAATTGAATAATAAAAGTGCTTTTAGGGACAAAAGAACTTAAATCGGAAAATCGGTATATATTATCGGTATAGAAGGAAAAAATCTTAATTGGCGCTCCGTGTTTCTGATTCTTGGGATTGTACTGAGCAAAAACGTTCACTAGACAATACGTCTACTGTGAAAATTGAGCTTTCAAATTTTGACTTGCTTTTTTTCTTAGATTTTTTTCAAGATTTTTTTTTACTATTTTGGTCTATAACAGCCAAACCGTTTAGATTTTCGATCCAACACTAAATTATAGCCAAGACAATAGTTAAAAACTCTCTAGTGAATCGCAAAAGCATTGGAACGCTCCTTCAAGCAGTTTTGGCCTTGTGAAACTGTAATTTATTCGTGAAAATATTGATAAACTACCATTTTCAGTTGTTTATAGTAATTTATTATCCATTAGGTGGGAGCCATTTTTTTCTTCTGTTTGTTTTCTGTTTATCAAAAACTTTACATAGTCTTTTTATTTTATCCCATTATATCAAAAAATTATTTTTTTTGATAGTTTGTGTGTTGTTATGTTGCATAAAGACTTAAAATCGGATGAATCGATGTTCATGAAATTGTCACAGAATACAGGCCAAAATCCGAGGTGTAAATAGTGTACATCACTTTTCGATATCCAAAAGGTCGGAACCTCCCCCTTATGCTAATTTTCAAAAACTCTTTATCTCGGAATTGGGTGCACAGATTTGAGATGTATTTATACAAAAATGTACATGTAGTACTTTTTATATGTAGAACTTATCTCGAAATGTAGTCAGACTTTAATTTGGATACCAATTGAAATAGCAATTCAAAATCTTGTAAGATTTTCCTACCATAGGACAAAAGATTTGGATTTCCACATCTTTAAAAGGCCATATCGGATAAAGATTATATGGGAGTTATATCGAAACCTGTGCCAATTTTAATGATACATACTGGGGCGTCAAATACAGATTGACGTATCAGTATGTGTCACTAAGATGTGACCAAAATTGTGGTTTTTACTGCCATAAAAGTCCATATCGGATGAAATATACACATTGGAGCTATATCTTAATTAGGACTGATTTAATGAAATGTAAAATCGAGCGAAAATTGTGGATTCTACAGCCTTAAAAGGCCATATCGGATGAACGATATATATGGTAACTATATCTAAATCTAAACCGATTTTTACGAAATTTTGCACACATATGGAGACGTCAAATAAAACACCCCATGCCAAATTTTGTAAAGATCGGACTAAAGCTGTGGCTTCTACAGCCGTAAAAGTCCATATCGGATGAAAGATATATATGGGAGCTATATCTAAATCTGAACCGATTTTTTTCAAAATCGATAGCGTTTGTCCTTGAGCCAAAATGTGCAAAATTTCGTGACAATCGGACAACAAATACAACCTGCACTTTGATTACAAGAATACATGGACTCACAGACGGACATGACTAAATCAGAAAGTGATTCTGAGTCGATCGGTATACTTATCAATGGGTCTAGCTTTTCTCCTTCTTAGCATTGCAAACAAATGCACAAATCTAAAATACCCTGTACCACAGTGGTGGTGCAGGGTATAAAAAAAGTATGACTGGAGTAATATTGGACTAAATTTGAAGGTATTCAAATGTAAAGTAACATTTCGGATTCCCAATTCAGAAGTAAGCGTGGGGCCGCTGAATAATCCTCAAAAGAACATGTTGGCCGACCATGACAATATGGGACTCATATAAAATGATGAAAGGTCTCTAAAAGTAGAGTACGATTATTAGGGACATATAACTGAGATCCTCCAAATATCCTCGTAACGCTCATGCGGGACGACCGGCACAATGTGGAACTTAAATGGAAGTACTTTAGGCGTAATATACGAATCTAATATTCGAATCTGAGGAAAAGTATCTGAGGCCGCCAGGGCCCCTTTAACGGGCATGGTGATTTCGATTGTCCAAGAAAGTTTATCATTTATTTTCTACAAATCGCACTGAAATCGAAATTTTGAGTTCATTTGTCCAAAAAAATACAACCCCGCCACCGGGCGTAGTTTTCCTTTAAAATGGTGTTGCCTACAGAGAGTGTACAATTTAAAGCAGCTGTTACCATTTCATAGATACCTACACCAAAATAGCGGCGTTCTGTGAATATTTAGCGTATATGTGAACACCAATATTTAGGCATTAAGGGTACTGGTGCTTGTTGGAATGAGTTCTGATGGTATGAATGTTTGAGTTCAGGACACAAACATTCATACCATTGGTGGACGTCCTTCGATCAGTGGTTTTATCATCATCCTCAACAAGTCGAATTGCACTTTGGAGCCATATCATTTATAACTATGAAGAGTCCTTTCCGAACTTTGGCAAATAAAAGTTTGGTTTACTTATTGCTGCACTTTAATTGTAATGGGTTCAGATTTAGATGTAGTTGATATATGACCCCTATGAACATCTTTATACTTTTAGCATTTTTATACGCACACCTCCTTATCGATCTTTAAAAAATTGTATGTGTTTATTTTGTATACAATTTTTTCAATACATTTTCATTTTATTTGATGCCTTTTAAATTTTTTATATAGCTGCGTATTTCAAACATTTTTAATTGAAGCTCATTTTAAAAAAAGCATCGTTTTTTTGGGTTTTGTTGCAAATCTCCATAATAAAAAAGTTTGGTTTGGGTTAACAGGCAATGGCACTAAACTATCAATACCTTTCTTTCGCATAGGTATGGTAAAGGGCATAATTATCTGCCAACATTTTCACCAGAATATGCAAACTTTAAATGTCAATAATTTACATGTACATTTGGTGTTGTTGTTAACCTCAGATGTATTCGTATACGTTAGGGTGGTGACTTTTTTCTTAAAAATTATTTCCGGTTGAACAAATGACTAAAATAACGTTTTTATCTATTTAAATGTTAGAAAAGGTCACGCACAAACCAATTTGAAACTATATTTTTGTGAACAAAATGTATATTCTTTCTTTTGTAAATCATACAAATCCAAAACGAAACAAGTAAAAAGGCGATAAGTTTGGCCGGGCCGAACTTTGGATATCCACCACCTCGGATATATACTTTCATCAAAATCGGGTGAAAATTGCATACCTTATGTCCCATAGAAGTTATATCGAAATATGATCCAATTTGGACCAAATACTAATAAGTACAAGTCATTGTTCAATAAAGTATTGGTATTTTTAGAAGCTGTATCTAAAAATAAACCGATCTGAAGCATAAACAACATGGATGTCGAAAAGCCTAACATAAGTCAATGTGTGAAATTTGAGCTAAATCCGATAATAAATGCGCCTTTTTGGGGCCAAGACTTTAAATCGTGATATCGGTCTTATTGGCAGCTATATGCAAATCTTGATCGATGTAGACCAAATTACTTAACTCTCTGTCCCAAATTTCGGCGACATCGGACAATAAATGCGCATTTTATGGCCCCAAAACCTAAAATCGAGAGATCGGTCTATATGGCAGCTATATCCAAATTTGAACCGATCTGGTCCATATTGCAGAAGTATGTCAAGGGGCTTAACATAACTCACTGTCCCTAATTTCGGCGACATCGGACAATAAATGCGCCTTTTATGGGCCGATAACTTTAAATCGACAGATCGGTCTTTATGGCAGCTATATCCAAATCTTGGCCGATCTGTGCCAAATTGACGAAGGATGTCGAAGGGCCTAACAAAACACACTGTACCAAATTTCAGCAAAATCGGATAATAAATGAGGCTTTTATGGGCCTAAGGCCCTAAATCGCGGATCGGTCTATATGACAGCTATAACCAATTCTGGACTGATTCGGCCCAAATTTACGTAAGATGTCGAAGGGTCTAACACAACTTACTGTCCCCAATTTCAGCAAAATCGGATAATAAATGTGGCTTTTATGAGCCTAAGACCCTAAATCGGCGGATCGGTTTATATTGCAGCTATATGTAAATCTGCACCGATCTGGACCAAATTGAAGAAGGATGTCGAAGGGCCTAACACAACTCACTGTCCCAAATTTTGGCAAAATAGGACAATAAATGCGCCTTTTATGGGCCTAAGACCTTAAATCGGCGTATAGATCTATAATGCAGCTATATCCAAATCTGCACCGATCTGGGCCAAATGGGAAAAGTATGTCTAGTGGCTTAGCACAACTCACTGTCCCAAACATCAGCAAAATCGGATAATAAATGTGGTTTTTATGGGCCTAAGACCCTAAATCGGCGGATCGGTCTATATGGGGGCTATATCAATATGTAGTCCGATATATCCCATCTTCGAACATAACCTGCTTACAAACAAAAAAAAAAGAATCTGTGCAAAATTTTAGCTCAATATCTCTATTTTTAAAGACTGTAGCGTGATTTCGCTTCCCGCATATATCTGAATATCACAGAATGTGTTCGTAAGTTCTACCTGTGGAGGTCAATTGTGATAATATTTGCCGATACAACGTGATACAAGCGTGAACATAGGAGTCTTAATTTGACTGCAGCAAATCGAAGGGAATGGTCACCATACACCCAAGTTCATCAGATACCACCACCATGTGCAGGACCGTGTTAGCATGGACAATGAGCTCTATGGATCGGCTAGATCACCAATATCGAGTCCTTCTTTGTGCAGGAATTGATGAGCAATTATGATGAATTGTAAGCAGCTAATACAAATGCTAAAATTTAGATTAAGAAAATCTCCAATCAACATTGCCCGGAGCAACCAGTGCTGTTATTTAACAAGGATAAATTCCCACTAAGTTTTATCCTTTCCAATGACAGCGTGGATATTTTACTTTCTTGAGTGTTTAATGATTCTTAAGCTTAACTGCTAACAGTGACTTCAAAAAATTTGACGAAATTCCGAAATAAAAATTTCTAAATCGTTGTGAGCGTCAGGTTTTTTAATCGAATCACCCTAGTATACATATGTTGCCTATTTTTTTGAAAGTGCATTTGTGTGTATGAAGGGATGTGTCTGTGTACTTTGGCGTGGGTGTGAAAAGGTTTTGTTGTGAAAAATTACACAGAAATCTGTTGTTTTGCATTAATTATCAACATAAACCGCACAACATGAACACTAATGCAAACTTAATGCATTTCCGAATATTTTTTTGCTGGTAAATTATTGTATATAAATGCCAGTATATTGAAGTGGTTATGGTAGCTGTTCTTGAAACAATTAAAATTGACATTACCCTCAACAAGGAAAAAATAAAAATATTCAACAAATAAAAATAATTGAAACAAGTAAAAGCGTGCTAAATTCGGCCGGGCCGAATCTTACATACCCTCCACCATGGATCGCATTTGCCGAGTTCTTCTCCCGGCATCTCTTCTTAGGCAAGAAAGGATATAAGAAAAGATTTGCTCTGCTATTATTATATTATTACATGTTGGAGACCTGTGTAAAATGTCAGCCAATTCGAATAAGAATTGCTCCGTTTGGGGGCTCAAGAAGTAAAATAGAGAGATTGATTTATATGGGAGCTGTATCGGGCTATAGACCGATTCAGATCATAATAAACACGTGTGTTGATGGTCATGAGAGGATCCGTAGTACATAATTCCAGGCAAATCGGATAAAAATTGCGCACTCTAGAGGCTCAAGAAGTCAAGATCCCAGATCGGTTTATATGTCAGCTATATCAGGTTATGGACCGATTTGAGCCATACTTGGCACATTTATTGGATATCATAACAAAACACGTCGTGCAAAATTTCATGCCAATCGGATAATAATTGCGACCTCTAGAGGCTCAAGAAGTCAAGATCCCAGATCGGTTTATATGTCAGCTATATCAGGTTATGAACCGATTTAAACCATACTTGGCACATTTATTGGATATCATAACAAAACATGTCGTGCAATATTTCATTCCAATCGGATAAGAATTGCTCACTCTAGAGGCTCAAGAAGTCAAGACTCAAGATCGGTTTACATGGCAACTATATCAAAACATGGACCGATATGGCCCATTTACAATCCCAACCGACCTACACTAATGAGAAGTATTTGTGCAAAATTTCAAGCGGCTAGCTTTACTCCTTCGGAAGTTAGCGTGCTTTCGACAGACAGACGGACGGACGGACGGACGGACGGACAGACGGACGATCAATAATATATATACTTTATGGGGTCTCAGACGAATATTTCGAGTAATTACGAACAGAATGACGAAATTAGTATACCCCCCATCTTATGGTGGAGGGTATAAACATAGTAAAAAAGCACAAATTGTGTTCAGGTTAAATGAGTAGCTTACCATGGGTGAGGAAAAGAAAAAAGATATGAGATCGTGGATCATATCCAGTTGTTAAACACGAATAAAGAAACAGGAAGAATGAAGAACTAGAGCGGGGGGTGAACGCTTATCCCGCTCGTAAGCACGTATGTGCCTTCGCCGGATGTCATCGCACCTCCCGCCGAAACCATTCTGTTCCGTCCATAAATCGCAGGAGACTTCCCAGAGGTACGTTCGCGAGATCACCCAGATCGCAGAAAAACCGCCTCCCCAGGAGAGCCTGCGTCTGATCCAGGCAGTTTTCGGTTAAGACCATTGTCAAGATGCTCCGCAACCTCCTCCGGTTAATGGCAGGCCATAACGGAACGGCACTCATCCACTGAGTTCCATCTCGCCACCGACCCCGCACTGGCCATTTCATATACTGTGTGTTAAAAGTAATTTTTGATAAACATGAATTCAAATGAATTATAAATCATGATATGTAACACGTAACATTAACCATTAGAAACGTAAGCTAATAGTTATGGAAGCACTGCAACGAAATAGCAATAATGTCAATCTTAGTTAATAACTGAACATGGTTATTACATGAATTATTTTTGAACCACTTTCGTAGGCTATGAAACGAGTCTTGTCGGCGACTGCCTTAGCGAAGTCGTTCTCTTTTTCCATTGAACTGTTGATCAGGCACCATCTCCAACAAAGCTGATAATGATATTAAAGTATTGATACGTAAAAGATTTTGTGCTCTCGATGGAAGCGTTTTAGAACACCTGAACTCTTTAATGATTACAAGCGTGCGAGGAATCAGACCACTTCTTGTATAAAGACGAAGAAAATAGCTTAATTTAGTCGTAAATTTCAAGAGGCATTGAACACGAAAGATACTTGGAGACATATGAAGTCAATTGGAATAGGACGTGATATTGCATCAATTGATAGACATGGTGATTTAGATGAGATTAATAGGAGTTTCTTGAACATATCTTTTCCTGAGCCAAACGTACATTTCTAAGACAGTGAATTCAGTTACGTAAACCATAGTAGTAACAACACCTCACCAGACCTACGTTTTGATCTTGAGCGTTTTGAACAACGCGATATCGTTAGCGCTGTAGAATCGATTAAGTCTAATGCCATTGGTTCTGATGGTATTGACCCAAGATTTTTTAGGATAATTCTACCCTTTTTTCTTCCGTATATGTGCCATCTTTTTAACAATATTATTTTAAGGAGTTGCTATCCACAGTCTTGGAAAAGGGCAAGGATAGTCCCAATACCAAAGAATAACCAAGAATTTAGGCCAATAGCAATACTTCCATACGTCTCTAAGATATTTGAGACTCTAGTCAACCGGAAAATATCAGAATATATTGCGAATAATTCGCTGCTAACAGATTTTCAATCTGGTTTCCGGCCAAAGCACAGTTGCACTACTGCACTTTTGAAAGTAGTTGAAGATGTAAGGAGTGATATTGACAGCGATAAAGGTACCTCTCTTGTTCTTTTAGATCATTCGAAAGCATTTGATTCCGTTGATCCCAATATACAATACTTTGCCTTAAACTGAAACATTTACTTAAATTTTCTGAAAGAACAACGGATCTTATATATTCCTATCTTTCGAATAGAAGCCAATCGGTATGTGTTGATAGCCGGTGTTCTAGTTATCTTCCAGTCTCAAGGGGTGTTCCACAAGGGTCTGTATTGGGCCCACTCCTTTTTTTCCTTATATAGCAATGACCTTCCTGGACAGTTGCGCAACTGTGGTATTCATATGTATGCCGACGACGTACAGCTGTATATGAGCTCCTCGCCGGAGAGGCTGATCGATGGCGTACTTCGTCTTAATAATGACTTGGATAGGATAAACACATGGGTAAACGCCAAAGGACTACTTTTAAATCCAACAAAGTCAAAGTGCCTTGTAATTGGTAGGAATCGGGTGACAATGCCGCCCAATCTTGATATGGCAATTGCTGGAGCCCCAATTGAGATTGTTTCATCAGCAAGAAACCTTGGTTTGGAGTTTGATTATAGACTTTCATGGAAGAATCATGTCAGTATGACAGTGGGCAGGACCTACGGCGTTTTTCGAAACTTATATATGAGTCGACAGTATACCCCTTTGTCAATAAGAATGCTTTTGGCTAGGACATTTATTCTGCCGAAACTATTATACTCTTGCGAGGTTTTTTACGGTTGTGATGTAACTCATAGGAATAAATTGCACGTGGCCTTTAACGATGTCGTTAGATACATTTTTGGTTTGCGTAGAAGAGACCGGGTATCTGACTTTGTCAGACAAGTATATGGTGTCTCTTTTAACTCGTTTCTTAAGATACGCTTGTTGCAAATGATCAACAAGATAATTTATACCAATGAACCGTCATATCTGGCTTCTGTATTGCGTTTTGCCAACTCTACAAGAGGTAAATAAGTAATACAAATACGTCATCAATATCGTGTATCTGAACAACAGTTCAAATCTTTGATTTATAATAATTTTAATTAATTATTTGTTTTGTTTTTTTATAACTATTTATTAATTTATTTTATTTGTAACTTTGATTAAATTGTTAAATTTTCTTTAAAAATTCTTTTCCTTCTTTTTTTTATTTTGTTTTAACCTTCTTTTTACTTAAATATTGTATCAGTAACTTTGCTTAAATTGTTAAATATTTTGTACCAATTATTGTTCTATTTAAATGAAAACTTGTTGAACTCATTGTATTTATCAATTTACTAGCTCAAGCTTTGTATAAGACACTGTCTTTTGTATGGGTTTTATCATAATAAAATACAAATACAAATACAAAACCAGATAAATTGTTCTCAAACTCATCTTATTGTCTTAATTAATCAAACCCAATTCCTAATTGGTAGTGTTTAACCCGTTAATATTACCTATAAGTAATTCTTGTGACTCCAAATCCTATTTAGAAGTCTCAACTATTTAATAGATATTTAGAACACAATTTTTTTTAGTAGCTTGACAAATGACACGTACATATGCAAGACCGGCCGGAAAAAACTCTGGAACTGTTCAACGAATAGGTATATGTACACGAACCTTTACATAGTCATTGTTGAGGTGTTTTCCAATAAGTATTCAAATTTGTGGGTCCAGAGGCTGATCCATAGGTCTTGAGAGTTGGTCATCTCGAGCATGTCAAATTTTGAATTGCTTGCCAAGCACTCATTTATGGGCCGACAATAAACATGGTGAAATGTCTAGTACATCTCTAACTGTTTATGAGTTATTGGACTTGCAGCATTTTTGTACCCTCCACCATAGGACGGGGGGATACTAATTTCGTCATTCTGTTTGTAACTACTCGAAATATTCGTCTGAGACCCCATACAGAATATATATTCTTGATCGTCGCGACATTTTATGTCGATCTAGCCATGTCCGTCCGTCTGTCTGTCGGAAGCACGCTAACTTCCGAAGGAGTAAAGCTAGCCACTTGAAATTTTGCACAAATACTTCTTATTAGTGTAGGTCAGTCGGTATTGTAAATGGGCCATATCGGTCCATGTTTTGATATAGCTGCCATATAAACCGATCTTGGGTCTTGACTTCTAGAGCCTCTAGAGTGCGCAATTCTTATCGGATTGGGATAAAATTTTGCACGACGTGTTTTGTTATGATATCCAACAACTGTGCTAAGTGTGGTTCAAATCGGTCCATAACCTATTATAGCTGTCATATAAACCGATCTTGGGTCTTGACTTCTTGAGCTTCTAAAGGGCGCAATTCGCATTTAAACGAATTTTGGCACGAAGTATTTTGTTATGATATCCAACAACTGTGCCCAGTATGGCTCAAATCGGTCCATAACCTGATATAGCTGTCATATAAACCGATCTGGGATCTTGACTTCTTGAGCCTCTAGAGGTCGCAATTATTATCCGATTTGCCTGAAATTTTGTACAATGGATCCTCTCATGACCATCAACATTCGTCTTCATTATGGTCTGAATCGGTCCATAGCCCGATACAGCTCCCATATAAATCGATACCTTTATTTTAGTACTTGAGCCCCCAAATGGCGCAATTCTTATTCGAATTGGCTGACATTTTACATAGGTCTCCAACATATAATTTAATTGTGGTCCAAACCGGACCATATCTTGATATCGCGCTAATAGCAGAGCAAATCTTTTCTTATATCCTGTTTTGCCTAAGAAGAGATGCCGGGAAAAGAACTCGACAAATGCGATCAATGGTGGAGGGTATATAAGATTCGGCCCGGCCGAACTTAGCACGCTTTTACTTGTTCTTGAAAGCTTTAGTTAAGGTATCGTCGGTATTTATGAAATTGTGGATCTATTTGTGAATCGAATGTAAACTTTTTTTACATCGTTAGAAAACTAGCAAATACACTGTGAAATTCTATGAGTGTAAATGTGTAAATTATCCCTTCTTATTAAAATTTTTCTGCTTCAGAATCTAAAATTTCCGAAAAAATCTAAATTTTTCAATTTTTTACAAAAAAATTATCTTCATTATTTCTTCCATAACTTGTTTTTCTTCCAGTAGATGCTATTTTGCGGAAGTCCCGATTTGAACAAAAGTATGTATATTCTTGATCGTCACGACATTTAAGTCGATCTAGCCATGTCCGTCCGTCTGTCGAAAGCGCGCCATCTTTCGAAGAAGTAAAGATAGACACTTGACATTTTGCACAAAAATATATCTTTTTAGTGTAGGTTTGTTGGGACTATAAATGGGCCAATCGGTCTATGTTTTGATATAGCTGCCATATAAACCGACCTTGTTTCTTGACTTCTTAAACCACTAGAGGTCGCAATTCTTATCCGATTTGGCTGAAATTTTGCACGAAGTGTTTGTTGCGATTTCCAACAACTGGGCAAAGAATGGTTCAAATCGCTTCATAACCTTATACGATTTGGTTGAAATTTGACATGAAGTATTTTGTTATGCCTTCCAGCAACTGTTCTTAATATGGTTCAAGTCGGTCTACAACTTGATATAGCTGCCATATAAACCGAAACCACTAAAGGGCGCAATTCTCATCCGATTTGGGTAAAATTTTGAACAACGGCTTCTCCCGTGACCATTAACATACATGTTCAGTATGGTCTAAATCGATCTATAGCCTGATACAGCTCCCACTTAACCAATCTCCCGACTATGCTTCTTGACAAGGCGCAGTTCTTATCCGAATGGAATGAAATATAACCCAATGTCTTACACTATGGTCTTCAACATTCAATTCACTTATGGTCCGAATCGGACTATTACTAGATATATCTCCAATAGCATAACAATTATTATCCTTTATTCTTTGTTTGCCTAAAAAGGGATACCGCGCGAAGAACTCGACAAATGCGATCCATGGTGGAGGATATATAAGATTCGGCCCGGCCGAACTTAGTACCCTTTTACTTCTTTTCTCTCAAACTTCTCAAATCGCAAAGCATCAATTCTCAAGTTCTAACATTTTCAAGTAGCTGAAAAAAATTGTAACTTCAATACCTCATAAGCCGTAGAAATATATACTAGACATTTTAGAATGTTTTTCGAGTGGTTTTACGAGTTCTATCTTTTAAAAGAAGAATAAAGCAGATTGGCTAATAAATGAGTGTTTGTCAAGTAATTCAAAATTTTACTTGCTCTAGGTGTCCAACATTCAAGCCGCATGGATTAGCCCCTGGACCAACTAGGGTCTGCAAATTTTGCAAACTTATTGGAAAACACCTTAACATTGACTATATAAAGTCTGTTCAAAAGCTCCAGAATTACTCACCATCCACCAACCTAGGGCGTTGAGCGCCGCCCCAATTCCGTCCCTGATTCCATCTTGGAGCCAGTGAAACAAAGCAATCGACCTTCACTCATCCCTTTCGGGAAAGCGAATTTTGAATCTCCCATTCCCAATCGGTTAATCGGCAGATGGGGCTGTCAGTCATCTTCGAACTAAACCTGCCGGTAGCAACTCAAAATCTTAATTCTTTAAAGACTGTAGTGCGATTTCAACAGATTTACGGACAGGCGGACCGATTTTGCTCGGAACAAGAATGATGTTTATAGAAACATCCTTTCTAGATATAAAACGTTGAATAGTGACCCCTTCTAATGTAATATATCATCATAGATATTCCACATGTGGACGTTAAATTTATGTATGTATGTACTTATACCACCAAATGGTAAAAATATAAATATTTCACACTGTTCGTATTTTTGTACGAAATGACGTCCTTCTATACATATGTGTGTGTGAGTGTGTGTTTATGCCACATTCGAAACTTATTTTAATTTTAACAATATTTATTCGACAAATCAACAAAATGTCATTTGCATGTTTTGATGCCAGATTGCTGCATGTTGATGCGTAACCTCGTTATGAATGTTTAAACTAAATATAATCAGCCAGCGACGGAAATCGGATCGACCGCGAAATAATGAACAACTTCAGCAACCAAAGTTATTCTTCCACTTTTCCACTATCTATGCCACATGCATTAGTATGAATGACATTTTCTATATCCCAGTGGGGAAACTAGTACGGCCTACCTAAATCAGGTCTGATAACAGCGATTCAAAGTAATTGCGGATAACTAACAAGTAATTGCGGATTTTTTAAAAGAAAGTAAATGCATTTTTAATAAAACTTAGAATGAACTTTAATCAAATATATAATTGCCATTTTGTTCGATAACCTTTTGCCATCTTCCTGGCAAATTTAGTATTCCACGCTTATAGAACTTCTGGCCTTTATCTGCAAAAAACTGAACCAAGTGCGATTTTATAGCCTCATCATTGCCGAAAGTTTTACCATTTAAGGAGTTCTGCAAAGATATATAAATAAATGGTAGTCTGATGGTGCAAGGTCAGGGCTATATGGCGGATGCATCAAAAGTTCCCAGCCAAGCTCACTCACTTTTTGGCGAGTGACCAAAGATGTGTGCAGTCTAGCGTTGTCCTGGTAGAATATGACACCTTTACGATTGACCAATTCTGGTCGCTTCTCCTTGATGGCTATATTCAATTTGTCCAATTGTTGACAGTAAACATCCGAATTAATCGTTTGGTTCCTTGGAAGCAGCTCAAAATATACCACACCCTTCCAATCCCACCAAACAGACAGCATAACCTTCTTTTGGTGGATATCAGCCTTTGAAGTGGTTTGGGCTGGTTCATGCTTGGACCATGATCGTTTTCGACTAACGTTGTTGTAAACAATCCATTTTTCATCTCCAGTTATGATTCGATTTAAAAACGGATCGAATTCATTGCGTTTAAGGTGCATATCACAAGCGTTGATTCGGTTTGTTAAATGAATTTCTTTCAATACATGTGGTACCCATATTAAAATAGACGCCAAACAAACAAATGTAAACAAAAATTCGCGCACTTTTTTTCTAAAGCAAGCTAAAAGTAACAGCTGATAACTGACAGAAGAAAGAATGCAATTACAGAGTCACAAGCCGTTGAAAAAATTTGTCAACGCCGACTATATTACTACAATATATGGGCCACATGTGAATGCCCATTGAATATTTTATGTTTCTATGCAATAATTCTGTCATTCATAATAATAATAATTCTGTCATATTTACCGTGATAATAATTCTGTCATATTTACCGTGAAATGTAGGTACTAATTTGACAATGTCACTCAATGTTTAAAAGATATTAACATGGAAGTCTGAGACCAGGCTTCGCGGATGCAAAACAAGGAATAATATCAAGCAATGAAGTCACCGTTTTTCCCGCTGGGATATCGGTGGCGTGATAAAAAGGGAGAATAACTTGACAGAAAAAGGAAAAACTTGACGTAGGCTTTTTTTGAAACCGTTATATACAGTACAGTAAATGCAAGTTTGGCCCATGAACATTCCACTAAGGACCAGGGGCAAACTTCTCACATATCAATGAATGCAGTCCGATTCAAGTTTTAAGCTCAATGATAAGGGGCCTCCTTTTTTCAGCTGAGTCTCATGGTCTCGCCGGGATTCGAACCCAGGCGTTCAGCGTCATAGGCGGACACGTTAACCTCTGCGCTACTGTACCCGCCTGAAATTTGGAGGCAAGGTTCATTTGGTAATTGTCTTCCGGAGTAAACCAAAAACCCGAAAAAGAACAATGGGGAGACCGGTTTTTATGGGACCTATATCAGGTTATAGACTGATTTGGACCGTACTTGGCACGGTTGTTGGTCGCAACAGAACACTATTTGCAAAATTTTAGGCAAATCACAATTTGCGGTTTCAAGAGGGTTCAAAAAGTCAAATGGGGGATCGGATTATATTGGAACTATATCCAAATTGGAACATATATGGCCAATTTGCAATCCCCAACGACCTACATTAATATTTAGTATCTGCGCAAATTTTCAAGCGGGTAGCTTTACGCGTTCAACCTCTATCGTGATTTCGACAGACGGACGACGAGATGATCAAGAATATATATGTATACTATATGGGGTCTTAGATCAATATTTCGAGGTGTTACAAACGGAATGATTAGTATTCCCCCATCCTATGGTGGGTATAACAATTGAGTTCAGCCTTTTTATACCCTCCACCATAGAATGGGGGGTGTACTAATTTCGTCATTCTGTTGTAACTACTCGAAATATTCGTCTTAGACCCCATAAAGTAAATATATTCGTGATCGTCGCGACAATTTGTGTCGATCTAGCCATGTCCGTCTGTCTGTCCGTCCGTCCGCCTGTCCGTCCGTCCGTCTGTCTGTCGAAAGCATGTTAACTTCCGAAGGAGTAAAGCTAGCCGCTTGAAATTTTGCACAAATACTTCTTATAAGTATAGGTCGGTTGGTATTGTAAATGGGCCATATCGGTACATGTTCTCATATAGCTGTCATATAAACCGATCTTGGGTCTTGACTTCTTGAGCCTCTAGAGTGAGCGATTCTTATCCGATTGGTATGAAATTTAGCACGACGTGTTTTGTTATGATATCTAAAAACTGTGGCAAGTATGGTTTAAATCGGTCCATAACCTGATATAGCTGCCATATAAACCGATCTTGGGTCTTGGCTTTTTGAGTCTCTAGAGGGCAATTATATCAAAACATGGACCGATTTGGCCCATTTACAATCATATCCGACCTACACTAATAAAAAGTATTTGTGCAAAATTCCAAGCGGCTAGCTTTACTACTTCGAAAGTTAGCGTGCTTTTGACAGACAGACGGATGGACATGGCTACATCGACTTAAAATGGCATGACGATCAAGAATATATACCTTATGGGGTCGTCATGTCATTTTAAGTCGATGTAGCCGTACATGTCCATGTCAACCATGTCCGTCCGTCTGTCTGTCGAAAGAAATTTTGCACAACACATACGTGTATGATATGATCTGAATCGATCAATAGCTTGATACAGCTCCCATATAAACCAAAATCTCCCGATTTTGCTTCTTGAGCCACTACGAGACGCAATTCTTATCCGAATGAACTGAAATATTACACAATGACTTCTACAATGTTCAGCATTCATTTATGGTCCGAATCGGACTTTAACTTGATATAGCTCCAACAGCATAACAGTTCTTATTCAATATTCTTTGTTTGCCTAAAAAGAGATACCCGGCCGAACTGAGCACACTCTTACTTATTTTTTTTTTTTTTTTTGAAAATTGTGGTCGCTATTTGGTGCAGGAACTGATCCGGCGGGGACATTTGGTAAGAGTCAGAGCTGAATTTTGTAGTGATTTCCAACACAATCGATCGAAAAACCGCTTTTCAGAAAAAGATGTGCGGTAAAAATTTCATCCAACTATTGATGTATATGCTTAAAAAAAGCAGCCGTATGTGATTGTAAATTTAACAAAAGCACAGATAAATTTATAATTTTAAAGCTAATTTAAAGAAATGAAATATCAGATAACTATGAGAAAAATTGATCAAGCCCTTTTTTAAATGTAATCGTGTTGCTGATGCATTAAGTATCGTGTGGTAGATTAAGTATCGTGTGGTGGATTATTCCAAAGATGTATGTTGTTAATATAAAATTATCGTTCAAACACAAGACTCCGCTTTCTAAAAGACATTCACTTTCTTCCTCTATCTGATTGGGCAAATCTCATTCTCTCAAACAAGTATCTGGGTTTCTTTCCACAATAACTTGATGTAAAAATATTAATGATCTGGTATTTAGAAGATTGTTGAAACTAAGTCCAAATAGACCTTTAAATATTCCTAATCTATAGGAGATGATCTAAGAAAGGGTGGTAGAACCAAAAATTATAAACATCAAGATTTCTACGTTATTGCAGTTGTTCTTGACCACTAATTGATTCCAATTGACCTAGCGGCAAACGTAATTGTAATATAAAACTTGCTCTCATAGATAAAAGTCTGCTTACTAATATTATTCTAATACATTTTCACTTAAGTTGGTCATATGTTCGTGTTTCACAGTAAAAATTAAAATTTTTCACGATTTCTTTTTATACCCTCCACCATAAGATGGGGGGTATACTAATTTCGTCATTCTGTTTGTAACTACTCGAAATATTCGTCTGAGACCCCATAAAGTATATATATTCTTGATCGTCGTGAAATTTTATGTCGATCTAGCCATGTCCGTCCGTCTGTCCGTCCGTCCGTCCGTCCGTCCGTCTGTCTGTCGAAAGCACGCTAACTTCCGAAGGAGTAAAGCTAGGCGCTTGAAATTTTGCACAAATACTTCTTATTAGTGTAGGTCGGTTGGTATTGTAAATGGGCCATATCGGTCCATGTTTTGATATAGCTGCCATATAAACCGATCTTGGGTCTTGACTTCTTGAGCCTCTAGAGTGCGCAATTCTTATCCGATTGGAATGAAATTTTGCACGACGTGTTTTGTTATGACATCCAACAACTGTGCCAAATATGGTTCAAATCGGTCCATAACCTGATACAGCTGCCATATAAACCGATCTTGGGTCTTGACTTCTTGAGCCTCTAGAGTGCGCAATTCTTATCCGATTGGAATGAAATTTTGCACGACGTGTTTTGTTATGTTATCCAACAACTGTGCTGAGTATGGTTCAAATCGGTCTATAACCTGATATAGCTGTCATATAAACCGATCTTGGGTCTTGACTTCTTGAGCCTCTAGAGGGCGCAATTCTTATCCAATTTGAATGAATTTTGGCACGTAGTATTTTGTTATGATATCCAACAACTGTGCCAAATATGGTTCAAATCGGTTCATAACCTGATATAGCTGCCATATAAACCGATCTGGGATCTTGACTTCTTGAGCCTCTAGAGGTCGCAATTATTATCCGATTTGCCTGAAATTTTGTACGACGGATTCTCTCATGACCATTAACATACGTGTTTATTATTGTTTGAATCGGTTTATAGCCTGATATAGCTCCCATATAAATGGATCTCTCTATTTTACATCTTGAGCCCACAAAGGGCGCAATTCTTATTCGAATTGGCTGACATTTTACACAGGTCTCCAACATATAATTTAATTGTGGTCCAAACCGGACCATATCTTGATATCGCTCTAATAGCAGAGCAAATCTTTTCTTATATCCTTTTTTTGCCTAAGAAGAGATGCCGGGAAAAGAACTCGACATTTGCGATCCATGGTGGAGGGTATATAAGATTCGGCCCGGCCGAACTTAGCACGCTTTTACTTGTTGTAGATAATTTTGAAGCAAAAAGACATTCTGTTTTCATTAATTAGGGCACTCTCATTATCTATGATAAAATTTTAGTAGAAGTGTTATGTTATCAGTGATATTTTTGTAGTTTTTCAAAAAAGTAATCGCACAAATCATTTCACTGTGAAACACGAATTTAATAAAGGGTGATTTTTTTGAGGTTAGGATTTTCATGCATTAGTATTTGACAGATCACGTGGGATTTCAGACATGGTGTCAAAGAGAAAGATGCTCAGTATGCTTTGACATTTCATCATGAATAGACTTACTAACGAGCAACGCTTGCAAATCATTGAATTTTATTACCAAAATCAGTGTTCGGTTCGAAATGTGTTCATTCACCGTAACGTTGCGTCCAACAGCATCTTTGAAAAAATACGGTCCAATGATTCCACCAGCGTACAAACCACACCAAACAGTGCATTTTTCGGGATGCATGGGCAGTTCTTGAACGGCTTCTGGTTGCTCTTCACTCCAAATGCGGCAATTTTGCTTATTTACGTAGCCATTCAACCAGAAATGAGCCTCATCGCTGAACGGTGAATGAACACATTTCGAACCGAACACTGATTTTGGTAATAAAATTCAATGATTTGCAAGCGTTGCTCGTTAGTAAGTCTATTCATGATGAAATGTAAAAGCATACTGAGCATCTTTCTCTTTGACACCATGTCTGAAATCCCACGTGATCTGTCAAATACTAATGCATGAAAATCCTAACCTCAAAAAAATCACCCTTTATTTACCTTTAGGGAGCTAGGAATTCCATTAAAGTACATAACACCTAAGAAAATCATTATTCACAAAATGTTTTCATCGTAAAAAGATTTTCTTGAAAACAAAAAATCAATAATTCAAAACCCAAATTTCAAATATTTTAAATAATATTTCACTGTGCTCAAATCCACGTCCAAAGCCAACAGAACTAACAAATTTCTACTTGAATCAACGCAGCTTTTCGTCCCTTTATCACTTTGAAATCCGTATCAGTTGCCTTAAATACTCTATTGTGAATTATGTAATTCCAAGAAAAAAGAAAAAAAAACGACAATGTTTCATTTGAAATAATTATTTAAAAATGTAAATTAATCTGGGTGAACACTTAAAATTGTGTTTCCGAGTTCTTAAAATGTTTCATTTCATTGCCGTTGTAATTCAAATAACTTGTACTTAAATATTAGAAATTTTTTCAGATTAACATGAAAATAGTTTATAGACAATTTTGAAATAACTTTTTTTACAAATAAAATTTCAATTAAAATAATAAAACTATAATAAAAGAAAATTCCTACAGAATTTTATCATTGGAAATTTTTTTGTTAAATGTTTGTTTTTCGGAACAATTTTCATAAAAAAAATATGTTGGAAAAAAGTCTATGAAAATTTTGCCTCAAAGAAAGTTTTAATAGCTTTTTGTTTAAAACAATCACAAAAATTTTATCTTTTGAAAAAAATTACATTGTGATTTGGTCTTTAAAAAATTTGCATTAACGACAAAAAATACCCACAAATAGAGCTGCCTTAGAAAAATTCTACCTCGAGTTAGGAGAGAGGCATCCTAATGAATTTGGATTGGCGTAAAGCGGACGGCTGAAATCAGTTTAAATAATCTTTCCCGTCATGTTTTGGGGGAAAATTGGCTTGTCGAAAGTCGGCAATTTTTATATCCCAAAAATCAAACAAAAATCAAAATGTATCCAAATTCTTGAGAGTGACATTTCTGGAATTCGTTTAGTGTCTTATTGCATTTGATGGTTTCTATTAAAAAAACAACTTATGGCAATAATCCTACTCCTTTTGATAGAACTGCAATTTTATGTCAAAGTCATTAAATCCAACTTTCTTCACCAAATGGTCATAAAATATTAAGAATATGATTTTTTTGTTGTAAAAACATAGGGGCGGGCCGAGGAAATAAAAAGATTTTATATTTCAAAAAATTTCAAATATATCATACAATCGGATATTTTCCGGCTGCAGACCATAGGGTAATCTGTTTCTATTAAAAATAGAACACAAAAAACACGTTTTTTAAAGTAAGGCAGAAAAATGTGTTTTTTGCTTTGTAATAGCATTTGACCGGTTTCCTCGATCGCAAATCCTACCGACGAGTTTGGGTGGTTGCAAACGAAATCGCGGTGATTTTTCCCTCCTAATGCTGGCAACATTTGTGAGGTACTATGGCATGTAAAACTTCTCTCCAAAGAGGTGTCGCACTGTGGCACGCCGTTAAGCTTAAACTTGAATCGGACTGCACTTATTGATATATGAGAAGTTTGCCTCTGTTTTCCTTAGTGGAATGTTCATGGACAAAATTTGCATATATATATATATATATATATATATATATATATATATATATATATATATATATATGTATATATATATATATATATATATATATATATATATATATATATATATATATATATATATATATATATATATATATATATATATATATATATATATATATATATATATATATATATATATATATATATATATATATATATATATATATATATATATTTATATATATATGTATATATATATGTATATATATATATTATGGGTTAGACCATATTTCGATGTGTTACAAATGGAATGGCGAAGTTAGTATGCCCTCATCCTATGGTGGAGGGTATAATAAATACCGGTGGTAAATTCATACCTTTCTTTACAAGCATTATTTTGATAGAAAATCCTCATGACCTGACATCGAGAGATAATTTGGTTCTAATTTATTTTCATTCATAACATTTATTCCTCAAATTAAAGCAATATGTGTTCTCTTCGTTAGATGTTTTCAGCATTTAAACATTTTTTTTCTTTTTTTTCTTGCTTTTTCTTTTTTTTCTTTGCTTTCTTAATTTTTTTCCAATGTCAACATTGCGTGAAAAAAAGGATTGTTTGCAATGTATTATCCATCACTCATTTCAAATAATTATGCAGACGCATACTTTAGGAAAACACAATTACATTGTTATGTTTAAGTCTTAGCGAAATAAATAATCCAATTGTAAAAAATTGGGCAAAGGAGACTAATTTGCATATATGTAATATGCAAATTAGTCTCCTTTGCCCAATTTTTTACAATTGGATTATTTATTTCGCTAAGACTTAAACATAACAATGTAATTGTGTTTTCCTAAAGTATGCGTCTGCATAATTATTTGAAATGAGTGATGGATAATACATTGCAAACAATCCTTTTTTTCACGCAATGTTGACATTGGAAAAAAATTAAGAAAGCAAAATAAATATTAATTAAATTAAACCACGGAAACCAGACCACATAAGTTCACACAAAACGTTGTAATCACGAATTATGCTGAGTCGGTTATTTACACGATTTTATGTTTGCATACATGTGCTTATACATTCCGGTATGGACACATGTACTGCACCAACGCCCGTACCAATATTTGAACCTATGTTTAACTGTGCCGTGGCCACACTTACTTTTGTGAACATATACATATGCCATACGGAAAAATACACTCAAAATACATTTTACACGCAAAATTTTCATTTGATTTTTGACTGCTCAGAATCCTTTTATAATCACAACAGTTGTAAAATTGTTAATAGTAAAGTTGTACGTCCAGGTGAGAGCACCATAAAGATGGTCGCAATGGTTGTCCTCAAACAAATGGCCGGTAAAACTTATCTACAAATAAGTTAAGTTTACATCATACTATCCAGACTCGGTTATAAAAACCAGATCCCTTATGAATGATTTTAAACTTGAATTGAAGTGTCCGATTTTGTTAATATTTCCAATATCTTATATATATAAATCAATTTTTGTTTGTTTGTTTGTTTGTTTATTTGTTTGTTTGCTTGTTTGTATGTTTGTGTGTTCCTTATAGACTCAGAAACGGCTGAACCGATTTTCTTGAAATTTTCACAGATGGTGCATAATGACCCCGTGGTGAAAATAGGGTACTACATTTTTTGATATCTGATGGGGGGGTGGACCCTCCCCCTTACCCTAATTTTCAGAAACGCCAGATCTCGGAGATGGGTGGTGCGATTTAAGCGAAATTTTGTGTGCTCTCATATAGTACCCTAAAAATAAAAATGTTGTGAGCTCTCATAAAGTACCCTAAAAATAAAAATTTGGTTTCCAAATTTCGGATGGGGTACCTAGGGGTAGCCCCACCCTAAAACCTACCAAACATATATTTAGACCAATCACGACAATATGGGACTCAAATGAAATGTATTTACGATAAGAAAACGTATCTGACATCCAATTGTCGAACCAAGTGCTAGGGGGACCATCCCAAGCCCCAAAACACGCCTAAATCGGACATATTTACCGACCATGGCAATATGGGACTCAAATGAAAGGTATTTGCGAGTATGACACGAATCTGATATCCAAATGTGCGACCACGTTTCTGGGGGTCCACCCCTACCCCAAAACACCCCCCAAACAGGACTTATTTACTGACCATGGGAATATGGGGCTTAAATAAAAGGTATTTGAGTCTAAAATTCGAATCTGATATCCAAATATGAGACCAAGTGTTTGGGGGGCCGCCTCTCCCCAAAAACCTCCCCCAAAGGGGACATGGGACATAGCCACATGGGGCTCAAATGAAAGGTCTATGGGAGTAAAGCACAAATCTGATATCAATATTCGGAAAAGTGTCTATGGGGCCACCCACCCCCACAACACCACCCCAACCCCCAAAACACCCCCAAATCGGACATATTTACCGACCATGGTAATATGGACTCAAATGAAAGGTATTTGCGAGTATGACACGAATCTGATATCCAAATGTGGGACCACGCTTCTGGGGGGTGCACCCCTTCCCAAAACACCCCCCAAACAGGAGTTATTTACTTACCATGGGAATATGGGGCTTAAATAAAAGGTAAAAGGTATTTAAGTGTAGAATTAGAATCTGATATTCAAATATGGGGTCAAGTGTTTGGGGGGCCGCCTCTCCCTAAAAACATCCCCCAAAGGGGACAAATTTATGACCTTAGTTATATGGGGCACGAATCTGACATCAATATTTGGGAAAAGTGTCTATGGGGCCACCCCACCCCCACAAAACCACCCAAATAGTAAGTATTTGCTGACTTTTGCAATATGAGGCTCAAATAAGAGGGTTTTTAGAGTGGAACACGAATCCGATATATATATTCAAAGCCAACTCACTGAGTGGCCGCCCATCCTCCAAAACACCCCCCAAGCCGGTCACGTTTGCCGACTATGGAAATATGGGGCTCAAATTAAAGGTATTTGGGAGAAGACCACTTATCTGATATCAAAATTAGGGACAAACTGTCTAGGGGATGTCCCACCACCATAACAACCCCCAACTAGGACGAATTTGCTCACCAAGACATTTTGGGTCTTGAAGAGAGTGGAACTAAATATTTATAGTTTTTAGAGCCCCAAACCAGACATATTTGCTGACTTTTGCAATAAGAAATTTGTGTGAGATTAGAAAACGAATTTGATATCCAATTTTGAGGGCAATGGCAATATATGGATTAAATAAATAATATATATAGATATATGAGAATAGAGCACGTTGCTGATATATTTCCCAGGCTTAGTGTTTGGGCGACCACCCCAATCCCCAAAACACCCCTAAATCGGCAATATTTAACGACCATGTTAATGTGGAGCTGAAATGAAAGGTTTTTGGGGGTAGATCAAGAATTGATACCCACTTTCGGGACCAATTTTCTGGGGGTCAACTCCTTTCCCAATATACCGTACAAGCAGTAATTTTTTAGTGACCATCGCAAAATGGGGCTCATATAAAGGTATTTGGGAGTAGAATACGAATTTGATATCCAAATTTAGGACCATGTATTTAGGGCATCACTCCTTCCCCAAAACACCCCACAAAGGGTAAAAAATTGTCGACCATGCCAATATGACGTATTTAAGATTAGAATACGAATTTGATAACCTATTTTGGGGCCATGTGTTTTGGGGACGCCTCATCGTGTAAACTCCTCTAAGCCAATGGCAATATGGGGTTTAAATAAATGGTTTTTGAAAGAAGAGCACGATGCTGATATTTTTCAGGGCCAAGTTCCTGGGGGACCACCTCACCCCCGAAAACACCCCTAAATCAGATATCATGAGAGTAGCGTGCTGAAATAAAGTATTTTTTGAATGGAGTTCACCTTACATCCAAACTAAAATTCGTATACCAATAAAGATCGCATGGGATTCGGACAAAGGCACTTATATCGTTAAACAATTAGTCAAGCGATATATTATTTTCGTAGCATGGTATTTCACTAATAACTCTTTAATTGTCGAAAATAAATATTCCAAGGAAACTTTTGTTCCATATAAAGTAAAAGATGGCGCAGCGGAGCGGGCGCGGGTCAGCTAGTCTTATATATAAAAAGCAATTTGTGTTTGTTTGTAGGTTTGTTTGTTTGCTTGTTTGTATATTTGTGTGTTCCTTATAGACTCAGAAACGGCTAAACCGATTTTCTTGAAATTTTCACAGATAGTGCATAATGACCCCGTGGTGAAAATAAGGTATAACATTTTTTGATATCTGAAGGGGGGCGGACCCTCCCCCTTACCCTAATTTTCAGAAACGCCAGATCTCAGGGTGGTGTGATTTAAGCGAAATTTTGTGTGCTCTCATATAGTACCTTAAAAATAACAATTTGGTATACAAATTTCGGATGGGGTACCTAGGGGGAATGCCCCACCCTAAAACCTACACAAACATATATTTAGGCCAATCACGGCAATATAAGACTCAAATGAAAGGTATTTAGGATAAGAAAACGTATCTGATATCCAATTGTCGGACCAAGCGCTAGGGGGACCACCCAAAGCCCCAAAACACCCCTAAATCGGACATATTTACCGACCATGGCAATATGGGACTCAAATGAAAGGTATTTGCGAGTAGAATACGAATCTGATATCCAAATGTAGAACCACGTTTCTGGAGATCCACCCCTTCCCCAAACCAAACTGGACTTATTTAATGACCATGGGAATATGGGCCTTAAATAAAAGGTATTTGAATGTAGAATACGAATCAAATATCCAAATATGGGACCAAGTGTTTGGGTGGCCGCCTTTCTCCAAAAACCTCCCCCAAAGGGGACAAATTTACGACCATAGCCACATGAGGCTCAAATGAAAGGTCTTTGGGAGTAAAGCACGACTTTGATATCAATATTCGGAAAAGTGTCTATGGGGCCACGCCACCCCCACAACACTACCCAAATAGTAATTATTTTCTGACTATTGCAATATGAGGCTCAAATAAGAGGGTTTTGAAAGTGGAACACGAATCCGATATATATTTTCAAGGCCAACTCACTGTGTGGCCGCCCATCCCTTAAAACACCCCCCAAGCCGGTCACGTTTGCCGACTATGGAAATATGGGGCTCAAATTAAATGTATGTGGGAGTAGACCACGTATCTGGTATCAACATTAGGGGCCAACTGTCTAGCAGACGTCCAACTACCATAACAACCACCAAATAGGACGTATTTGCTCACCAAGACAATTTGGGTCCTAAAGGGAGTGGAGCTAAATATTCATAGTTTTTAGGGCCAATACCCCAAACCGGACATATTTGCTGACTTTTGGAACTAGGAGTTTAAATGGGATTAGAAAACGAATTTGATATCCAATGAGGCTAATGGCAATATGGGGTTCAAATAAATGATAAGATATATGATAATAGAGCACGTTGCTGATATATTTTCCGGGCTTAGTATTTGGGCGACCACCCCCAATCCCCAAAACACCCTTTAATCGGGCATATTTACCGACCATGTCAATGTGGAGCTTAAATGAAAGGTATTGGGGGCTAGAGCAAGAATTCATACCCATTTCGGGACCAATTTTCTGGTGGTCTACCCCTTTCCCAAAATACCCCACAAACAGCAATTTTTTAGAGACCGTTGCAATATGGGGCTCAAATAAAGGTATTTGGGAGTAGAATACGAATTTGATATCCAAATGTAGGACCATGTATTTAGGGCATCACCCCTTTCCCAAAACACCCCCAAAGGGGGAACCATTTTTCGACCATGCCAATATGTGGCTCAAATGAAAGTTACTTGAGATTAGAAAAAGAATTTGGGCCATGTGTTTGGGGGACGCCTCATCCTGTAAACTCCTCTTAAGTCAATGGAAATATGGGGTTCAAATAAATGGTATTTGGGGAAGATCACGATGACGATATTTATATATATATTTATTATATATAAACGCCACTAAATCAGAAATCATGAGAATATCGGGCTGAAATTAAGTATTTTAAGAATGGAGTACACCCTACATCCAAACTTAAATTAGAAGATCAATAAAGATCATATAAAATTCAGATAAAGGCACTTATATTGTTAAACTCTTCGTCAAGTAAGCACGGTATTTCACTAAAATATCTTCAAAAATAAATATTCCAAGGAAACTTTTGTTCCATAAAAGTAAAAGAAGGCGCAGCGGAGCGGGCCCGGGTCAGCTAGTGTTATATATATATTAAGAATAGCATTTTTATTTACACAGTATTTTAATTTTTTTATGCCCTCCACCATAGGTTGGGGGTATACTAATTTCGTCATTTTGTGCGTAACTCCTCGAAATATTCGTCTAAGACCCCATAAAGTATATATATTCGTGATCGTCATGATATTTTAAGTCGAACTAGCCATATCCGTCCGTCTGTCTGTCGAAAGCATGCTTACTTTAGAAGGAGTAAAGCTAGCCGCTTGAAATTTTGCACAAATATTTCTTATTAGTGAAGGCCGGTTGGGATTGTAAATAGGCTATATTGGTCAACGTTTTGATATAGCTTCCATATAAACCGATCTGGGATCTTGACTTCTTGAGCAGCAAGTGGGCACAATTCTTATCCGATTTGGCTGAAATTTTACATGAGGTGTTTTATTATGACTTCCAACAACTGTGCTGAGTATGGTTGAAGTCGGTCCATAACCTGGTATAGCTGTCATATAAACCTATCTGGGGTCTTGACTTCTTGAGCGCCTAGAGAGCGCAATTCCTATGCCATTTGGCTGAAATTTTGCACGACGTATTTTGTTATGACTTTCAACAACTGTGTAAAGAAAAGATCAAATCGGTCCATAATCTGATAAAGCTGCCATATAAACCAATCTGGGATCTTGACTTCTTGACTAACTAGAGGACGCAATTATTATCCGATTTGGCTGAAATTTTGCATGAGGAGTTTTGTTATGACTTTCAACAACTGTGCTAAGAACAGTTCAAATCGGTCCATAAACTGATATAGCTAGCATATAAACCGATTTGGGGTCTTGACTTCATGAGCCTCTAGAAGACGTAATTATTATCCGATTTGACTGAACTTTTGCATGGGGAGTTTTGTTATAACTTCCAACAACTCTGTTAAGAATGGTTCAAATCGGTCCATAACCTGATATAGCAGCCATTTAAATCGATATGGGATCTTGACTTCTTGAACCTCTACTGGGCGCAAGTATTATCCGATTTGGCTGAAATTTTTTACAACGGCTTCTCCCATGACCTGTAAGATACGTGTCGAATATGGCATGAATCGGTTTATAGCCTAATACAGATCCGCTATAAACCGATCTTCCTATTTTACTTCTTCAGCCCCTAAAGTGCGCAGTGCAGCCTAATTAGCAGAGAGCAGACGATGAGACCATCACCCACTCTCAAGAAGCTTATTTACTGGAGGACCAATGATTGAGATCATCCAGATAAAACTCCACCGAAACGAGTCATTTACCAACGCTCTGATGGAGAAAATCAGCAAGGTAAAGATTCATATTGCCTTAATTCAGGAGTCACGGACGACCTGGAACAAAGTTCCTGGACTGAACCATATCAAATACCAATTATTCTATGCTAACACTGGTACTCAGCCGAGGATCTGCGTTTTTGCCATATAAATTTAAATTCTATATTTTCCCCAGAGTTTTCAACGCAACAGCATGCCAAGCATCACTTTGTCTGCCTTTCGACTCTCCGACTCCTCCACCCAGGCCGGAGCTGCTGGTAAACGGAACGCCTGGTGAAGAAAGCTAAACAGACTGGAAATGAGGTACTAATAGAGTGAAATGCGAACTCTCACCAACAATAATAAGCGGGGCCAAGCCCTGGCAGAATTCTTGAATACTAACGACCTAATAACACTTAATATTGGTAACACCGCTACCTTTGTTAATAGGATTAGGGAGGAGGTATAAGATATGACATGTTCCGAAAATCTAATCGATGAAATTCAGGCATTCCTTCTTAGACCATTGCTACATTAGGTTTAGAACAGCATGGCCAGCGCCAAATCCGATAAGCTTCCGTAAGAAGTTGAAAACCAACTGTCCAAAATTCGGAAGACTTCTCAGAAGAAGACTAGGGCAAGATAATTTATGTTGTCCGAGCATAGAAGACATTGACGACGATGTCAACAGGATCACGGGAAGGAAATCAGCCCAAGAAAAACCCAGGATGAGCGGGGAGATTCGCAACATTGGGATAGAGCCTCGTAGAATTTATAACTGAGCACGTCATAAAAAAGCGGAAGTATATTGGGAAGTTTATGAAACACGGCTCAAAGAATATAATAAGATAACCAGAGCGGCAAAACGTGCCTCTTGGAAGCTTTTCTGCTACCAGGTCGATAGCGTTAATGACGCCACACACAATATCAAACATAAACCAACTAAGGGGCGTGGTATGAAAAACAATTAGTAATTTAGTAAGCAGCACGGAATTCCTAAAATGGACTTTCTTTTTCGAGGTTAAATTTTTTAGTATTTAGAGCGCACAACAAGCCGATTTTTAATATCCATAACCTAACGTTAGGTTAGGTCGAAAAGAGGGTGCAGATATTAATCCGCCCCAGTAAGTAAGCCAGTAATCGGCTTGTTGTGCGCTCTATCTATAGAGCGCACAACTTAACGTTAAACCATAGAGCGCACAACCCAACGATAAACCACGTCTTTAAATCTGTCTTTGTCAAACCGCATTAGTATACATCGTTGCCTTAACTTGCTATAGCTACATTGAACTTGATTACTGGCTATTTTCCTACTCATGGCCTGGTGCATATATTGTTCAAAGTCTTGCTTAGTAGCCAGTGTGGCGTATGGTGAACAGTAACCAAAATATGAGGACGTTTGTAACAAATCGATCAATTGATCTGAGACCCTTCTGTCCATCTGTCTGTCTGTGGAAACCACGCTAACATTCGAAGGAATAAAGCTAGGCGCTTGAAATTTTGTAAAAATGCTTCCAATAAGGTCGGTTGGGATTGCAAATTTGCCATATCAGTTTATCCTTTGATATAGATGCCATATTAACCGATCTTCCGATTTGACTTCTTGAGCCTTTCAAGGGCGCCTTACCATCCGATTTGGTTGAAAATTAACAGGTAGAGTTTTGTTGTGACTTCCAATAACAGTGTCAGGTGTGATTCAAATTGATCCATAAAGTGATATGTCTGCTATATAGACCGATTTGACATTTTATTTCATATTTATTTCATTAGTTCCAGCGCGAAAAGACTAAAATCTTATAAATTAAAGTACAGGATTTTTTTTCGTATAAGATTTTTTCCTCTATTAGATCTTGCAAATTTTATTCTATTTAATAAATTACTTTTTGCGGAAATTACAGCGCAGTGAGTTATGAGTCTCAATTGCATCTGTATAAATAATTCGTGTAGGATGATACATGATATGTGCTTCTCAAGCCATACGTCGACTCAACGATTCACAATGAGCAAATAGTTCCCCTCATCCTAATAGAAGACCGGGTGCCAAGAGAGTTTTCGCCAAAAGATGTGTTATGTTAGGTGATATAAACAAATGTATTAATCACAATGTAGTCACGCGACTACTCAAAAGTCTGCCCAACGATAGCATTTGAGTGGTTCAACCAGCATAAAATATTAGTAAATACCAGTCCCAAGTTCTTGACGCTGGGAATTAAAGCTACTTTCCACTGTTGACAGTTACTTCAACGCCCTCGCAGGAAATATTTTTATTCCTATGAATAATGAGACATTTCGACTTAAATGGATTCAAATAAAGACCACTTAACCTGGCCCATTCAAAGTTAGGATTAGGATGTTTTCCAATGAGTTACCTACGCAGTTCTGAACGTCGTCCGCGGACATGTGCACTCTGCTATGTAACAACTGCGAAGGAAGGTCGTTTACATAAATGCAAATTAGAAGTGGTACTAGTATTGACCTCTGTGACACAGCTTTATCCCCCCTCAAAGGTCTAGAAGTTGTAGACCCGGTATACATAGCTTATATCAGATTTTCAAGGTAAGATTTAAAGAAATTGGTCAAAGTGGAAGAAAAGTAAAAAAGATGCGTCGTTTGAATCACAAATTGTTGTGATCAACGGTGTCGAAATATTTTAAGTGATCCAACAGAATCAGGAAACCAGCTCTGTTACCACCAATATCACTGCTTATTTCCTTGGAAGGCCGTAATGCGAATATGGTAAGCAGAGAACCCTGACTGCATATCCGTCAATAGCGATTCCCTTTGGGTGTACTCTGAAATCAGAGTACGTATAAAATTATTTTTTCGAACACCTTTGAGAGATAACTGAAAATTGCAATAGGATGGAATTCGTTGTTGGATTTGGACACTGGAATAACCTTTGCATGTTTCCAAGAAGTTGAATAAATACTAGAGCTCAGGATAGTATTAACAAGTAAAAGAGCAAGCCGAACTTAGTTTAAAGACCCAAGTTTATGAACTAATTTGCCACTAATTACAGATGAGTAAAAGATATCAAAATCGTGCAATTATTTCTTTTTTATACCCTCCACCATAGGATGGGGATATACTAATTTCGTCATTCTGTTTGTAAAATTGCAAATTTTGCCCATGAACATTCCGCAAAGGAACAGGGGCAAACTTCGCACAGATCAATGGGTGCAGTCCGATTTAAGTTTTAAGCTCAATGATAAGGGGCCTCCTTTTTATAGCCGAGTCCGAACGGCGTGCCGTAGTGCGACACCTCTTTGAAGAGAAGTTTTACATGGCAAAGTACCTCACAAATGTTGCCAGCATTAGGAGGGGAAAACCACCGCTGAAAAATTTTTTCTGAAGGCCTCGCCATTCTGTTTGTAACTCCTCGAAATATTCGTCTAAGACCCCATAAAGTATATATATTCTTGATCGTCATGTCATTTTAAGTCGATCTAGAATGTCCGTCCGTCTGTCTGTCGAAAGCATGCTAACTTTCGAAGGAGCAAAGCTAGACGCTTGAAATTTTGCACAAATACTTCTTATTAGTGTAGGTCGGTTGGGATGGTAAATGGGCCAAATCGGTCCATTTTCCATTCCAACAACTGCGCTAAGTATGGCTCAAATCGGTCTATGTTTTGGTATAGCTGCCATATAAACGGATTTTGGGTCTTGACTTCTTGAGCCTCTAGAGAGCGCAATTCTCGTCCGATGTTTGCACGTAGTGTTTTGGTACTACTACTACTACTACTTTTGGTACTATAGTTGTCATATAATCCGATCTTGGATCTTGACTTCTTTAGCTAATGGAGCGAACAATTCTCATCCGATTTGGCTGTAATGACTCCCAGTAACTGTGTTAAGTATGGCGTAAATTGGTACATAACCTGATATAGCTGCCATATAAACCGATCTGGGATCTTGACTTCTTGAGCCTTTAGATGGCACAATTCTCATCCGATTTGGCGGAAATTTTGTACAACGGCTTCTCTCATGACTTTCAACATACGTGTCTAATATGGTCTGAATCGATCAATAGCTTGATACAGCTCCCATATAAACCTATCTCCCGATTTTGCTCCTTGAGCCCCTACAAGGCGAAATTCTTATCCGAATGAACTTAAATATTACACAATGACTTTTACAATGTTCAGCATTCATTTATGGTCCAAACCTACTATAACTTGTTTTTTTTAATCATATTTTTGCTTAAAGGGGATGCCGGGAAAAGGACTAGGCAAATGCGATCCATGGTGGAGGGTATATAAGATTCGGCCCGGCCGAGCTTAGCACGCGTTTACTTGTCCATATTGGTTTTGTTTCTATTTGGGACAGAAAAGCATAATAAAAAAACTTTAAAATGTTTAATCTGTTTCTAATGTCGCAAAATGCATTAGAAACATAATTTTAAATTGGTCATGGTCTGTTCTCGGGCCAGCGAGCCTGGCTACGTCCCTGATGGGAGCTATATCACGTTATAGACTGATTTGGATCGTATTTGGCACAGTTGGTGAAGGTCGTCACAGAACACCGCATGCAAAATTTCAGCCAAATCGGACTAGAATTGCTGCTTGTAAAGACTCAAGAAGTCAAATCGGGAGATCGGTTTATATGGGAGCTGTATCAGGTAATAGATCGAGTCGGACCGTAGTTGGCACAGTTGATGAAAGTCATAACAGAACACTATTTTAAAAATTTCAGCCAAATCGGTTTAAGTTTTTTCCAGTTCTATTTTTTTTTTAAGAATCAAGCCGATCGGCCTATAATTTACTGTTTGGCAAGCAATTCAAAATTTGACTTGCTTGAGGTGACCAAATTCAAGCCCCATTGGTCACCCTCTGGACTCACTAGTGTCCCCAAATTTTGCATGGAAACACCTCAGCATTGACAATGTAATGTTTCCTCCGCAGATCTCTATCCGCTCAAATTTTAACAAACTATTTCCACGATTTTTCGATTTGGTAACACTGTGCAATGTTGGGATATTGAAATTGTGTTTTACCAATACTATTGATAGTTATCTATAAAATTGGTTACTGAGTACATTTCTTTAAGTGCATGACAACATTGTAAAAAATGGATTAGCAGCAATATTATGCAAATGATTTTTCTTGTTTGGGATGCATAATTACATTCCCTTGCACTTTTGAATTATATCACTTATGTATCCACGAACTCTCTTGTGATGATGTCTGGGTTTGCAGTTTATTTCGTGGAATTTTAATTTAATTTACCTTTTGTTTGAACTTCCTGTTCCCACGAAGCAACTGTTTTATGCAGAAAAGGAATTATAGAGTAGTTTTGATTTAACTGAAAACCATTATGCTGCGATTTTGACATATATGCCAATAATAAACAAGTAAAAGCGCCCAAAGTTCGGCCGTGCCGAATCTTGGGAATCCACCTATATGGATTCTGCTAAAAATTTATACAAAATAAATTTAGTTAAAGGGCACAATTTTATTCTATATACCAAACTTCTGTCAAAAATTAAAGCTCTAGGAACTGAACAAGGATGATCATGATACCGATTACATGGGAGTAACAGCAGGTTATGTACCGATTTGGACCTTACTTAACAGAGTTGTTGGAAGTTATAACCGAACACTATGTGCAAAATTTCAACCAAATTGAACAAATATTGTGGCTTGTAAGGGCTCAAGAAGACAAATCGGGAGATCGGTTTATATGGGTGCTATATCAGGTTATATGCCCATTTAAACCGTGACAGGCACAGTTGTTGGAAGTTATAACAAAACATATGGGGAGATCTCGTCGTATGGAAGCTATATCGGGTTCTTGACAGTCTTAGGCCGTACTTGGCACAGTTGTTGGAAATCATATCAGAACACTATGCGCGAAGTTTCAGTCAAATCGGATAAAAATTGCGGCTTGCAAAGGTCAAGACTTCAAGTCTGGAGATCGGTTTATATGGGAGCTATATCTGGTTATAGACATTTACATTTTTTTTAATCTAAAATTGTCAAAATTCTTTTGTTAATGTGAAATTGGTAAAAATAACTATTTCTTATACCCACCACCGAAGGATGGTGATATATTCATTTTGTCATTTCGTTTGCAACACATCGAAATATCCATTTCCAACCCTATAAAGTATATTTATTCTTGATGAGCGTAAAAATCTAAGACGATCTAGCCAGGTCCGTCCGTCTGTCTGTTGAAATCATGCCACAGTCTTTGAAAATAGAGGCATTGAGCTGAAACTTTGCACAGATCCTCTTTTTTGTCCATAAGCATGTTAAGCTAATATGGGCTATAACGAACTATATCTTGATATAGCCCCCATATAGACCGATCCGCCGATTTGGCGTCTTAGGCCCATAAAAGCCAAATTTTGCTGAAATTTGGGACAGTGAGTTGCGTTAGGCCAACGACAACTACCTACAACTTGGGACGGATCGGTCCAGATTTGGATATAGCTACCATATAGACCGATATGTCGATTTAAAGTCTTGACACCATAAAAGGCGCATTTATAATCCGATTTCACAGAAATTTGACACAATGATTTATGTTAGGTTTTTCGACAGCCATGTCGTCTATGTTCAGATCGGTTTAATTTTAGATATACTACTTAAAAGATCAATATTTTGTTATACACAATTGAACAATGATTTGTACTTGTTAGTGTTTGGTTCAAATCGGGACATTTTTCGATATAGCTGCTATGGGGCATAAGGTATACATATTTGGCAACCACAAAATTTTAGCTTTTCAAAAAAATTAAATTGCGATTCGGTCTTTTAAATTATTGCATCAACCCATTAACGACGAAAAATACCCAAGGATGGAGCTGCCTTACAAAAATTTTAGCTCGAGTTAGAAAGAGGTATGGTAATCAAATTTGGTTTTGTGTAAATTGGACGATTTAAGTCAGTTAAAATTATTTTTCAATTTTTTTTCCCTTTTGAGACGAGGTCAATGATGGGAGATTTTCTTTGCAAATGGAAAAGGAAAGCCAAAGATAGCAACACATACTAACCACCATGGGACGCGTTTCATCTTTGGTTAGCAGACTTTTCAACCATATTAGGTGTGATGGCTTTAAGGGTCGTGCGTTTTTATGTTGTATTTGAATCGTATTAATTGCGAAAACACCTATACGATACAATTATCACATTAACCACTCTCGACAACCCTGTCTATTTGCTGTACTTTTTCCCAATACATGTGTTTTTTTTGTCAAATGACAGACTTTTTTCTGTGACAATTACACTACTTCTGTGATACACATGATTCTGTGCATCCGTTTGAAATTGAATTGATGGCTTCGAACGCCAGAGAACGGCAACGACTCTCGCTGTTGCTCCGGAATGAATCCCGGCCGGGCTCTGCCGAATTTTTTAATTTTTTTAGTTTTTACCTGTTAAGTCGCCTTGGGTTCGGGTCCGAGGGCCGAGAAGGTTGGTTTATGTGGCAGCTATATCTAGATATAGTCTAATCAGATTCATATTTGAATCGGATCACAGGAGGCTTTAGTCATCTCACTATTTCAAATTTCAGCGAAATCGGATAATATTTGCGGCTTTTGTGGGCTTAAGGCCCTAAATTGGCAAATCGGTCTATATGACAACTGCATTTAAATGTGGTTTAATCTGAACCATATTTGAGTCGGATGTCGAGAGGCTTAAAACAACTCACTTTTTTAAATTTTAGCGAAATCGGATAATAATTGCGGCTTTTATGTTCTTAGGACACTAAATCTAAATATTGTCCGATCTACACCTTATTTAGGTGCGATAACGGAAATCTTAAAACAACTCACTGTAACAAGTTTCAGCGAAATCGGGTTATAAGTCCACTAGAATGGATTGAGGATGGGAGCAGCTCATACCTTCGCAGTATAAACGGAAGGAAACCTGAAAGGAGGAGCTGTACTTTGAGGTCGACTGCGAGGCACTGCTGCCAGCGGCACAGTCTTGAATTGGCGGAATCCTAGCATTACCATCTGAAAGATAATGTCAAAGCTAGAGGACGGAGTGGGCCTGGGAGTCTACATTGAGAAGCCAAATATTGAGAACTGTTTTAGACTGCCTGACCATAATACGGTCCTGCAGGCGGTGATACGGGCGATCACGGAATGCGTGAGGGGGTGTGTTGCTAACGCGAGGACCTCGAGTGTGAACATCTTTACGGAGAGCAAAATTGCCATAAGGGCAATAACAACCAGGACGGTAAGGTAACGAACAGTCTTGCAGTGTAAGGAGATTAACGCATTCTCTGAGGATGGCAAAATCCGCATGGTTTGGGTGCCTGGCCATAACGGAGTAAGGGGGTATGAAAGGGCAGACGATATGGCTGTAATGGCCAGAGGACTGCCGTCAATAAACTTGGTTAACCCGAAGGCTTTCGGGTCGACGCAGTCCGAATTAAGGGCGTGGGCGAAGAATGCGCATGCAACCCTGAGGAACAGCGAAACGATCGGTAGGACGGGGAAAATCCTATGTGGGATTCAGTTCGTGAGAAGACGATGCTATTACTGAAAGGAAGTAAATAGGAGGTCAGTATAGCTTTTGGCATCATAACGGGAAACATAGGACTACGAGCTCACTTATTTATAATCGGAGCGGCAAGTGATATCATGTGTAGGGCATGCGGGGAATTTGATGAGACGTTGGAGCATTTCCTATATCATTGCCCGGCCTTCGCGTCTAGCAAATAATAGCACTTGGATGGGGATACAATACCAGACATGAACCAATTAGGGGCGTGGCATGGAAAATGGGATTGTCTCTATAGACATGAGATTTTAACAAAGCCCCACAAAAAAAAACTAAAGGCGTTAAATCGTACGATCTAGGCGGCCAATTGACCGGTCGCGAACGTGAAATAAAATTTTCGCCGAACTCGACTCCTAATAAGTCTTGCAAGTCAAGCTCCTGCATTTTGGACAAAAAAAAGTTGGATATTATCTCACAGTAGCGCTTATCATTCACAGCTACGTTACGGTTCACATCATCTTCGAAGACGAAGGTTCAATGATGCCACCAGCCTATAAACCATTCTAACCTGTGATTTTTCTCGATGCATTGGTGGCTCTTGCAATGCTTCGAGTTGATCCTTCGCTCTAATGGCAAAAATTCTGCTTATTTACGTACCCATTGAGCCAAAAATGAGTTTCGTCGCTGAACACAGTTTGCACGCGATGAAATTTCCTAACAAAGCTACCGTTTTTATAAAATTCAATAATTTGCAAGCGTTGTTCGTTTGTAAGACGATTCGTGGTCAAATTATAGACGAAACTGACACATGGTGACAAAAAACTATGTATTTATCCAAATTAAGCATTAGTTTAGGAGGCCATCGTAGCGCAGATGTTAGGTTGTCCGCCTATAGCGCTGAACGCCTGGGTTCGAATCCTAGCGGGAACACTAGAAAAAAATTTTTATCGATGGCTTGAATCGAACAGCATTGATAAGTAAGAAGTTTGCCCACAAAAAAACTAGGTGAATGCAGTACCTTTTATATTTAGAACTTATCTCGAAATCTAGTCAGACTTTAATTTGGATACTAATGGAAATAGCAATTTAGGACCTTGTACGATTTTCCTACCATAGGACAAAAGATTTGGATTTCCACATCTTTAAAAGGCCATATCGGATAAAAGATTATATGGGAGTTATATTGATGGTGGTTTTTACTGCCTTAAAAGTCCATATCGGATGAAATATACACATTGGAGCTATATCTAAATTAGAACTGATTTTAATGAAATTTTGCGCACATTGGAACGACAATTTAAACGTCTCATGTAAAATCGGGCGAAAATTGTGGATTCTACAGCTTTTAAGGCCATATCGGATGAATGATATATATGGTAGCTATATCTAAATCTAAACCGATTTTTGAAATTTTTTTAGATATATTAAGTAACAAAACAGTCCGTGCCAAATTTTGTGCAGATCGGTTGAAAGTTGTAGCTATTACGGCTATGGAGCTATTTCTAAATCTGGTCCGATTTTTATGAAATTTTGCACACATATGGAGACGTAAAATAAAACAACCCATGCAATTTTGTAAAGATCGGTAAAAAATTGTGGCTTCTACAGCCTTAAACGCCCATATCGGATGAAAGATATATATGGGAGCTATATCTAAATATGGATCGATTTTCATGAAATTTTGCACACATATTAAGACGTCAAATAAAACACCTCGTGCAAAATATTTTAAAGATCGGAAAATTGTGGCTTCTACAATATCAATAGCGTTTGTCCTTGGGCCAAAAAAGTGACATGTGCAAAATTTCGTGACAATCGGACAACAATACGACCTGCACATTGATTAGAAGAATACATGGACTCACAGACGGACAGATTGACGGACGGACAGACGGACATGGCTAAATCGAATCAGAAAGTGATTCTGAGTCGATCGGTATACTTGTCAATGGGTCTAGCTCTTCTCCTTCTGAGCTTTGCAAACAAATGCACAAATCTATAATACCCTGTACCACAGTGGTGGTGCAGGGTATAAAAAATATCCAATGCTGTCAATGGCACCCCGTAACAAAAAGCAAACCGGAAATTGCGCTTAGGATATGTCATTGCATTTCTGGGGCAACGAAAATTCGGCTTGAAGAGTATAATGCTCTTATCACCGGAGTTACGAAAAAAAAGCCACCGGTTGAAGTTCCCTGGCTACAAATCCAAACGTGTGAAAAATGCCAATTTCGGAATTTTTTGGTAAAATATGTAATTACATTGATTCGTCTCTATAAACAAATTTTACCTAAAACCTTGAATTTAGATTATTATATTGCAAAGAGGATTTAATGTAGATGCGTTTTAATTGAAATGTATACACCCACCACCATAGGATGGGGGTATACTAGTCTAGTCATTATATTTGTAACACCTCGAAATATTCGTCTAAGACCTCATTAAGTATATATATTCTTGATCGTCTCGATTTAGTCGATCTACCCAAGTCCATCCTTCTGTCGAAATCACGATAGCAATCGAACGTGTGCAAGTAGCCGCTAAAATTTCGCACAGATACTTAGTATTGATGTTGATCGTTTGGGATTGCAAATGGGATATAGCTAACATATTAAGATATAGCTAACATATAAACCGATCTCCCGATTTGACTTCTTGAGTCCCTGGAAGCCGCAATTCTTGTCCCACCACCGAAGGATGGGGGTATATTCATTTTGTCATTCCGTTTGCAACACATCGAAATATCCTTGTCCGTCGATATTCATTATCAGCGTAAAAATCTAAGACGATCTAGACATGCCCGTCCGTCTGTGTGTCTGTTGAATTCACGCTACAGTCTTCAAAAATAAAGATCTTGAGCTGAACTTTGCACAGATTCTTTTTTTGTCCATAAGCAGGTTAAGTTCGAAGATGAGCTATATCGGACTATATCTTGATGTAGCCCCCATATAGACCGATCCGCCGATTTGGCGTCTTAGGCCAATAAAATCCACACTTATTATCCGATTTTGCTGAAATTTGGTACAGGGAGTTGTGTTAGGCCCTTCGACATCCTTCGTCAATTTGGCCCAGATCGGTGCAGATTTGGATAAAGCTGCCATATAAATAGACCGATCCTTCGATTTTGATGAAACTTGGGACAGTGAGTTGTGCTAGCCCCATCGACATCCTTCGTCAATTTGGCACAGATCGGATCAGATTTGGATACAGCTGACATATAGACCGATCCCTCGATTAAAAGTTTTGGGGCCATAAAATCCGCATTTATTGTCCGATGTGGCCGAAATTTGGGACAGCGAGTTAAGTTAAGCCCCTTGACAAACTTCTGCAATATGGCAAAGATCGGTCCAGATTGGATATAGCTACCATATAGACTGGTCTTTCGATTTAATGTTTTGAGCCCATAAAAGGCCACAAAAAAGGCGCATTTATAATCCGATTTAACCAAAATTTGACACAGTGACTTATGTTAGGCTTTTCGATGTCCATATGGTTCAGATCGGTTTATTTTTAGATATAGCTACTAAAAAGACAAATATTTTGTTATTCACTATTGAACAATGACTTGTACTTATTAGTTTTGGTCCAAATCGGAACATATTTCGATATAACTGCCATGGGACATAAGGTATGCAATTTTCAGCGGATTTTGATGGAAGGTGGTTTACATATATACCCGAGGTGGTGGGTATCCAAAGTTCGGCCCGGCCGAACTTAACGCCTTTTTACTTGTTGAAATATGTACTCCATATTTCGCATTTCCATGCAACCGTTGCTTTGCAGAGCTCACTCTCATATAAAATAGTCCATGATGCTTCACGGCATGCTGTTTTGTCTTCGATCTATCTGAGATGATCGTCACCTATATGTCGCAGTTATTGCATCCCATGACTATTTTGGGCTTGGTTGCATGCATTTATGAGTGTAGTGTGCAGTTGTGATGGCCTGTCGTCTGTTTTATGTTTTATTTTATGTGTACGACATAACCTAACAGGACAAGGCTTATGCAGCCCCTCAGTACATATATCCGTGGTGGTGGGAATCCAAAGTTCGATATAGCCAAACTTTTTTCGTTTTTACTTGTGATTGTCCTAATAAAGTGAAAAAAAGCTTTTGTTTACTTGCCAGTAAAAGAGTTTTGAAATTATTTTATTTTTATGTTTAATTTAAAGCTCTCGCACCTTAAAACACGATTATTTAACATAAACTTTTACTAGTTTGTACATTCGGAGAGTAATGTACATATTTCGCTACAATCATTGGCAATTCAACTACGAGAGTTCACAATTCTACTCCTTAAGCTATTATTGCATAGCCAACCATGTGGTAATTTGTCATTTATGTGAAGTAAAACAAAAAATACACAGGGACTTTATGAAAGCTCCAATATAATGAAACTTAATTTTATTTCAGTTTTAATTTTGTACATTTTCGCTTGATTGGTGAAAAGTGCACGAAATTTAAATGGAAATGTTACGCGACAAATAGCTTTTAGTCAAATTGAATTAGTAACGACAGTAAGCGTTTGCATTTTGTCTCAATACAGTTTCAATGTTGAGCAATATATTGAACTTCCATGAATATTGGGGTGTATCAAACACGGTTGATCTATCCATGTGGGCAAAAATTGCATTCAGCTAACTGCATTTTTGACAGCGATTCATTGTCACTTTTCTTAAATCATCTTGTATAAAACCATTTTTTAATTTATTAAATTAAATGTTTACATTATTTTTAATGGTATTTAAATTTTTAAAACATCCATGAGAACAACATTTTGACTTACTTTTCAGTCACCTTATAAAATATATCACCCAAAAAATTCATAATAATATTTTGGTTCTACAAAAATCAAATTTTTATGAAAGTTTGTATAAAATAACTTTTGATTCCAATAGAATCTTGCCGCAGTGCGATACCTCTTTGGGGAGATGTTTTTACTTGGAATAGTATCTCACATATGACGCCAGCGTTGGAAGAATAAACCCACAGTTGATAATTTTTCTGGTGTGCTTGCCAGGATTCGAACCCAAGCGTTCAGTGTTTAAAGCGAACATGCTTACCTCTGGGCTACGATGCCCTGCATTCATTTATCCATTTACCAAAATCGACTTTTCGGAATCTTTCATATTCACTACCATGCAATGTATGTGTAAGCCATTCATCAAATTCAAATACAAAATCTCAGTCAAAACGGTAAACAATTACATCCGTTCAATATTGTTTTCCTTTTGTAAATGTCTATATATATTTTGATCTTCGGCTTGTGTGGGTTTTCATCGTTATCACGGAAAGCTTAGCTGAAAGCTACCAGGCGCGTCCACAGGTTGCGTATAGTTCGTTTTTATGTGGAGTAGCTGCAAACACGGCCGCGGGCAATTGGCGGTGACTCTTACTAAAATACTGTAATGATACTCGGTTAGCGGCGGCTGGAAGAGAGGGTCGGATAGTAGATGCGAGGGTCGGTTAGTAGAAGCGAGGGGCTTGCGGCATCGAAGGATGCATATGCGATACCATATGATCCATGCGGTTGGGGCGCTGGGCCAGAAACCCTCCCCCGGACTATTCTGAGAAACAAAAAGAATAGTAAACAAGTAAAAGCGTGCTAAGTTCGGCCGGCCCGAATCTTACATACCCTACACCATTGATCGCATTTGTCGAGTTCTTTTCCCGAAATCTCTTTTTCGGCAAAAAAAGGATATAAGAAAAGATTTGCTCTGTTATTAGAGCGATATCAAGATATGGTCCAGTTCGGACCACAATTAAATTATATGTTGGAGACCTGTGTAAAATGTCAGCCAATTCGAATAAGAATTGCGCCCTTTGGGGGCTCAAGATGTAAATATAGAGATATATTTATATGGGAGCTATATCAAGTTATCGAACGATTCAGACCATAATTAACACGTATGTTGAAGGTCATGAGAGGATCCGTCGTACAAAATTTCAGGCAAATCGGATAATAATTGCGACCCCTAGAAGCTCAAGAAATCAAGATCCCAGATCGGTTTATATGACAGCTATATAAGGTTATTGACCGATTTGAACCTAATTTAGAACATTTGTTGGCAGTCATAGCAAAACACGTCGTGCAAAATTTCAATCAAATCGTATAAGAATTGCGCCCTCTAGAGGCTCAAGAAGTCAAGACCCAAGATCGGTTTATATGGCAGCTATATCACGTTATGGACCGATTTGTACCATACTTATCACAGTTGTTGGATATCAAAGCAAAAAAAAAAATATCAAATATATCAAAGTGCAAAATTTCATTCCAATCGGATAAGAATTGCGCCTTCTAGAAGCTCAAGAAGGCAAGACCCAACATTGGTTTATATGGCAGCTATATCAGGTTATCGACCGATTCAGACCATAATAAACACGTATCTTGATGGTCTTGAGAGGATCCGTCGTACAAAATTTCAGGCAAATCGGATTATAATTGCGACCCACCGATTTTAACCTAATTTAGCCCAGTTGTTGGAAGTCATAGCAAAACACGTCGTGCAAAATTTCATTCCAATCGGATAAGAATTTCGCCCTCTAGAGGCTCAAGAATGTCAAGACCCAAGATCGGTTTATATCGCAGCTATATCAGGTTATGAACCGATTCCAACCATACTTGGCACAGTTGTTGGGTATCATAACAAAACACGTCGTGCAAAATTTCATTCCAATCGGATAAGAATTGCTCCCTCAAGAGGCTCAAGAAATCAAGACCCAAGATCGGTTTACATGGCAGCTATATCAAAACATGGACCTATACGGCCCACTTACAATCCCAACCGACCCACACTAATAGTAAGTAATTTCTTCAAAATTTCAAGCGGTTAGCTTTACTCCTTCGAAAGTTAGCGAGCTTTCGACAGACAGACGGACGGATGGGCAGACGGACGGATGTGGCTAGATCGACATAAAATGTCACGACGATCAAGAATATATATACTTTATGGGATCTCAGACGAATATTTCGAGTAGTTACAAACAGAATGACGAAATTAGTATACCCCCCATCTTATGGTGGAGGGTATAAAAACGGACTCCCCCACGTACAATAAAAGAAAAAAGGACCATGATTAGCGAAACTGCAACTGGAATGTTCGGACTGTTAATGGAGATGTATACGCACTAGCGGATGTATTGGAGAAGTATAAGTCAGATATTATCGCCTAACAGGAAATGCGATGGACCGGGAGTGGCGTCATACCAACAGCAAACGGTGGACTAGAAGCTAGTCACAATCCGCATAAAAGTCAAATTCTTCAACATTAGACTTATATGTGCCCATATCCCGACGGAAGACAAGGACGAGCAGACCTAGGATTTTTTCTACGGGGTCATTGAGAGAGAATACGACTGCTCCACCATCCATGATATTAAAATCATTTTGTGAGATTTAAATGCGAAGATAGAGAAGCAAAATCTCTTTGGTCCAACCATCGGAAAATACAGCCTGCACGAGAAAGTTCACAAAGTTACATAATTGTTTCCAGGTCAAGAAGTAAGGAACCAAATTGACCACGTTGTGATAAATAGAAATTTTTCATCCATCGTATAAGATGTACGATCGATCCATAGAGTAAATATAGATTGGGATCATTACCTTCGGTTCGGCAAGAATAGTACGATCTGACACTGCACGGAAGCTGGATTTTAAAAAAGCTACAAACACGACAGATGGCAGCGGCATACTCCATTCATGCAAATTTGCCCAAGATAATTCCATTAAGGAAGAGGGACAAACTTCTCACATATCAGTGAGTGCTATCCGAATCAAGTTTTTAAGCTCAATTAAAAGTGGCCTGCTCTTTATACCCAAATCCGAACTGCGTGCCGCAAGCTACAGAGTTACACCTATTTGGGAAGAAATTTTTGTATGGCTGCCATACCATTTTTATACCCTCCACCATAGGATGGGGGTATACTAATTTCGTGATTCTGTTTGTAACTCCTCGAAATATTCGTCTGAGACCACATAATGTATATAATGTATAATATATTCTTGATCGTCATGACATTTAAAGTCGATCTAGCCATGTCCGTCCGTCTGTCTGCCGAAAGCACACTAATTTTCAAAGGAGTAAAGCTAACGCTTGAAATTTTACACAAATACTGGGGTTGTAAATGGGCTATATCGATCCATGTTTTGATATAGCTGCCATATAAACCGAGCCTGGATCTTGATTTCTTGAGCCACTAGAGGGCACATGACTTCCAAAAACTGTGCTGAGTATAGTTGAAATCGGTCTATAACCTGATATAGCTGTCATATAAACCGATCTTGAATCTTGACTTCTTGAGCCACTAAAGGGCGCAATTCTTATCCTATCCTAACAACTGTGCCAAATATGGTTCAAATCGATCCATAACCTGATATAGCTGCCATTTAAACCGATCGGGGACCTTAAATTCTTAAGCCTCCAGAGGGCGTAATTATTATCCGATTTGAAATTTTGTATATCGGCTTCTCCCATGACCTTCAACATACCTGCAAATATGATCCAAAACGATCTATAGCCTGATACAGCTTCCATATAAAAAGAGATATCGGAAAAAGAACTCAGCAAATGCGATCTATGGTGGAGGGTATATAAGATTCGGCCCTGCTGAACTTAGCACGCTTTTACTTGTTTTCAAATGCCATATTTCATCACAAATGAAGCCAGCATTAGGAGGGAGGAACCACCGGTGAAAATTTCTTCTGATGTTCTCGCCAAGATTTGGACCCATACGTTCAAGTGTCATAGGTATCGGAAAAAGAACTCAGCAAATGCGATCTATGGTGGAGGGTATATAAGATTCGGCCCTGCTGAACTTAGCACTCTTTTACTTGTTTTCAAATGCCATATTTCATCACAAATGAAGCCAGCATTAGGAGGGAGGAACCACCGTTGAAAATTTCTTCTGATGTTCTCGCCAAGATTTGGACCCATACGTTCAAGTGTCATAGGCGGACATGCTAACCTCTGCGCTCCACTCGGCTGACCCTACTGTTTGCACAAAGGATTCCCTGTCCTGATTGTATAGAAGCGCTTTAGAAAACCATTCTCCACTCTATGGAAATAGTAGTCAACTTTTCAGTCAACTTAATAGTCAGTAGCAACGAGCCAGATGTGGGAGACGTATCGGGAGAAAAGGAGAGAATGGAAACGCTTGTTCTGCAAGAAACAGAAGAAAATATATAGATATTGATATAAACGTGAACTGAGATCTTCAGTAGTCAGAAAGAATGCCAAAACTTCTACCAAAATTAAACATTAAACTGACGGCTTTGGTACAGCTACATTCTCCTGCAGAGACGTAGAAGTAAATCTGGTAACTATACAGACAATGTGCCTAGCATATAGGAAAAAAAAATCCTAGCTGCTGGTATCCGCCAACGGCGCCGAAGAGGATACCGCCAAACCAATTCCTGATGATGGCATAGAATATTTACCTCTTAGTCAAAATTAGGTCCAAGTGACCTGTCAGAGCCGATCGTTTGCCAACTGAACTATATAAGATCGGAGGCGACACGTTGATATGGCGAATGAGTCAGCTCTTCTGTGCGATCAGGCTAAAAGAACGCATACCCGACGATTGGAATCTCAGCATACATCCCTGTATGATTAATAAGACTCTGCTGGATAAAGCTTACTGATACACGCTCCTCAGTAAAAAATAGGAATGAATTTCTCCGAACCATACAATACCAAATAACGTGTGGCACATCACTCACAAGAATATAAATACATGCCACTCGCCAATGTCGGCAACATCGATATAACCTTTTAAAGAATCAAAAGAGAATCAGTGAAATTGGGTCTGGCAGTAAATGAGGATAAGACAAAATCGAAGGTATCAACTCCCACAACGTCTTGCACATCCGAGTAGATAAAGACAAGTAAAAGCGTGCTAAGTTCGGCCGGGCCGAATCTTATATACCCTCCACCATGGATCGCATTTGTCGAGTTCTTTTCCCGGCATCTCTTCTTAGGCAAAAAAGGATATAAGAAAAGATATCCTCTGCTATTAGAGCGATATCAAGATATGGTCCGGTTTGGACCACAATTAAATTATATGTTGGAGACCTGTGTAAAATGTCAGCCAAAGAATTGCACCCTTTGGCGGCTCAAGAAGTAAAATAGAGAGATCGATTTATATGGGAGATGTATCGGGCTATAGACCGATTCAGACCATAATAAACACGTATGTTGATGGTCATGAGAGAATCCGTCGTACAAAACTTCAGGCAAAACCGATAATAATTGCGACCTCTAGAGGCTCAAGAAGTCAAGATCCCAGATCGGTTTATATGACAGCTATATCTGGTTATGAACCGATTTGAACCATACTTGGCACAGTTGTAGAATATCATAACAAAACACGTCGTGCCAAAATTCATTCAGATCAGATAAGAATTGCGCCCTCTAGAGGCTCAAGAAGTCAAGACCCAAGATCGGTTTATATGACAGCTATATCAGGTAAAAGACCGATTTGAACCATTCTTTGCACAGTTGTTGGATATCATGACAAAACACGTCGTGCGAAATTTCATTCCAATCGGATAAGAATTGTGCACTCTAGAGGCTCTAGAATTCAAGACCCAAGATCGGTTTATATGGCAGCTATATCAGGTTATGGACCGATGTGAACCATACTTGGCACAAATGTTGGATATTATAACAAAACGTCGTGCAAAATTTCATTGCAATCGGACAAGAATTGCACACTCTAGAGGCTCAAGAAGTCATGACCCAAGATCGGTTTATATGGCAGCTATATCAGGTTATGAACTGATTTGAACCATACTTGGCACAGTTGTTGGATATTATAACAAAACACGTCGTGCCAAAATTCATTCAAATCGGATAAGAATTGCGCATTCTAGAGGCTCAAGAATCAAGACCCAAGATCGGTTTATATGACATCTATATCAAAACATGGACCGATTTGGCACATTTACAATACCAACCGACCTACACTAATAAGAAGTATTTGTGCAAAATTTCAAGCGGCTATCTTTACTCCTTCGGAAGTTAGCGTGATTTCGACAGACAGACGGACGGACGGACGGACATGGCTAGATCGACATAAAATGTCACGATGATCAAATATATATGTACTTTATGGGGTCTCAGACGAATATTTCGAGTAGTTACAAACAGAATGACGAAATTAGTATACCCCCCATCTTGTGGTGGAGGGTATAAAAATGAAAAAAGTTAGGAACCACCACTTTGAGGTAATCACCTAATCTATCTACAACGGCACTGCCGTAACCGAAACGAATGGCAACAGTTTTAAGTTAAAGCAAAGATTTACAAGCAGATGCTGCTTTGGATTTGCCTGGATTAACCAGTTTAGAAATAAGGCAACCTTTCGACGGACGAAAATTAACTATACAAAACACTGATACTACCCATGTTGTTATATTGCTCCGAGGCATGGGTACTTGTGAAAGAAGGCAAAGTAGTGCTTGGAGTATTTGAGAGAAAGATTAATCGTAAAATTAAAATGGCTAGGTCTTGTTGTCAGAATATATAAAGAAGCTCAAGTGAAAAAGTATTTTAAGGCAGGAACTGTGGCATACGCAAACTGGGACGACCAAAATTCCGATGGAAATATCAAGTGGCGAAATACATCTCAAACCTAAGTGTTCGAGATTGAAGATCGAAGTGTTTGGAATACTATTGAAGAAAGTTGAATGGCAACTTTCTGTCTAAATAAAACGTTAACTGGCAGAACGCGGCAGGGCATTTTTCATTTACCAAAAGGGGTGCAAAGGCGCGTAGATTTTAAAGAGTAGAAATCTATTACAAATCTTAACGATCCATGTAGGAATGATTGTCTTTGACCTGGAGAGGGCAGAGAGAAATAAAAGAAAAACCAAGTAATGTTTTGAGACGAGTATATTTATTTTCACCGTCCTTTGATGTTGTTTGCTCGGCTGTTGTTGATAAAAGAGGCCGAGTCGAGTATAGTTTAGAGAACAACAAAGTAAAATTGTCAACAATAATGCCAAGTTACAATATAGGATTTACAGAGATGAGAAGAGTTAGTCAGAGTAAGGGCCACTTCTTTATTTATTGTTCAATAAATATGAACAACTATACTAAAAGTAAAAATTTTTAAATAGAAAGCATTAATTATTGGTTCTGGAAGCATCTCTTTTCGCTTCGACCTAATATAAATGCTTGGTCTGAAAATTAAACCCGCACACCGTTGTACGAAATTGAGTCGCGACTACCTTAATGCATAAGGAAATTTTGCAATAAAATGCGATTGGCATACTCGGACAGTAAAACATTTGATTGTGTTCTGGTCATGCTTGAACCTTTGTAGATGTATGTACATATGTAAATTTCAATTCATGCGGACTGCAACTATGCAGGAATGCATTTGTGCATGTGAAGGAACGTTCCTTGCCGATTGAATGTCAATATGGAAATGGACAATTGGTTAATGTATCCTTATGCTAGAGTTAATCGTAGCTGTAACAAACTTAAAAAATTTAACTACACATATACGTATTTTAATTTGATTCTTTCTTTGAATATGAGTCATTTACGACTACAAATACTGTATCAGAAAAAATTGTTTTTTTTTTCTGAGAGTCTATTTGTAACATCTCGAAATATCGTTTTCATATCGGTATATACATTTCAAATATCGGTATATACATTCTGGATCGTCTTAACTTTCTAAGCCCATCTAGGCATGTCCGTCCAGACTATAACAGGCATCCACTTGAAATTTTGCTCACGCCGATGAAAATAAATTTGAAAAACGGCCACTTTTATTGGAAAAAACAACATAGCAATATGGGGCTCAAATAAAAGGTCATTGGGAGTAAAGCACAAATCTGATATCAATATTCGGGAATAGTGTCTATGGGGCCACCCCACTCCCACAACAACACCCAACTAGGAAGTTGTTGCTGACTATTGCAATATGAGCCTCACATAAGAGGGTTTTTAGAATAAAACACGAATCCGATATATATTTTCAAGGCCAACTCACTGAATGGCCACCCATAACCCAAAACACCCCCCAAACCGGTCATGTTTGCCGACTATGGAAATATGGGGCTCAAATTAAAGGTATTTGGGAGTAGACAACGCATCTGATATGAACATTAGGGACCAAAAGTCTAGGGTACGTCCCACCACCATAACAACCCCCAAATAGGACGTATTTGCTCACCAAGACAATTTGGGTCTTAATGAGAGTGGAACGAAATATTTATAGATTTTAGGGCCAGTACCCCCAACCGGACATATTTGCTGACTTTTGCAATAATAAAATTATTGCAAATTAAATGAGATTAGAAAACAAATTTGATATCCAATTTCAAGCCAATAGCAATATGGGGTTCAAATAAATGATATATAGATATATGAGAATAGAGCACGTTGGTGATATATTTTCCGAGCTTAGTGTTTGGGGGACCACCCCAATCCCCAAAACACCCCTAAATTGTCAATGTGGAGCTTAAATGAATTGAGAGGTAGAACAAGAATTAATACCCACTTTCGGGACTAAATTTTTGGGGGCCTACCTCTTTCCCAAAATACCCCACAAACAGCAATTTTTTACTGACCATCGCAATATGGGGCTCCAATAAAGGTATTTGAGAGTAGAATACGTATTCGATATCCAAATGTAGGAAGGGGGTGATGCCCCCTTCCACAAAACACCCCAAAGGGAAAAAATTTTACTAACATGCCAATATGTGGTTCGAATGAAAGGTATTTGAGATTAGAAAACGAATTTGATAACCAATTTTGGGGCTATGTGTAAACTTCCCTAAACCAATGGAAATATGGGGTTTAAAAAAATCGTATTTGAGAGAAGAGCCCGATGCTGATATTTTTTCAGGCCCCTATCTGGGGACCACCTCACCCCCGAAAACACCCCTAAATAAGACATCATGAGAATATCGGGCTGAAATGAAGTATTTTAAGAAGGAGTACATCTCGTAGACCAATAAAGATCATATGGGATTCAGATAAAGGCACTTATATTGTTAAACTGTTAGACAAGCGATATACTATTTCCGTAGCATGGTATTTCACTAAAAGCTCTTTATTTGTCGAAATTAAATATTCAAAGGGAAATTGTGCTCCATATAAAGTAAAAGAAGGCGGAGCGGGCCCGGTTCAGCTAGTAAAAAATAAATTTAGTTGAAGGGCATACTTTTATTCAACATACCAAACTTCTGTCAAACCGGCAAAAATTAATGATTCTTGCAACCGAACAATGAGAGCTTTATCATTTTATTGACTGACTTGGACCGTATTTTGCACAGTAATTAGCTAAAGCTCGTTGAGAATTAAAAATTTCACACACAAACTGGCAAAGAGGTCATTTCGATTGAGATTTGGATATAGATCCCACATAAAGATGTTCTTCGATATAAAAGTTTCAATTCTACTTGGTTGGCTTGTAATGAAGCATTAGCATTCTCGCCAGGACACACACACTAGATCCCACCAGATAGGTAGTCTCCGTTAGATAGGTCCTTCAATATTCAGCCAAATCCCGCCCAGAAAGATAAACAGCTATAGCCCCCGATGTAAACTGATATCCAGTTTTGATTTGCTAAGCCCCTAGAAGTTACAATTTGGACGAGATTGGGCTGACATAGAAGACGAATCTGATATCCAAATGTGAGACCACGTTTCTGGGGGATCCCTTCCGCAAAACACCCCCCAAACAGGACTTGTTTACTGACCATGGGAATATAGGTCTTAAATAAAAGGTATTTGATGTAGAATTAGAATCTGATATCCAAATATGGGGCCAAGGGTTTGGGGCAGCCTCTCCCCAAAAACCTCCCCCAAAGGGGTCAAATTTACGACCATAGCCAACTCACTGAGTGGCCGCCCATCCCCCAAAACACTCCACAAGCCGGTCACGTTTGCCAACTATGGAAGTATGGGGCTCAAATTAAAGGTATTTGGGAGTATACTACGTATCTGATATTAGAGACCAACTGTCTAGGGGACGTCCCGCCACCATAACAACCCCTAAATAGGACATATTTCCTCACCAAGACAATTTGGGTCGCAAAGAGAGTGGAACGAAATATTTATAGATTTTAGGGCCAATACTCCAAACCGGACATATTTGGTGACTTTTGCAATAAGGAGTTTAAATGAGATTAGAAAACGAATTTGATATCCAATTTTGAGGCCAATGGCAAAATGGGGTTCAAATAAATGATATATAGATGTATGAGAATAGAGCACGTTGCTGATATATTTTTCGGGCTTAGTATTTGGGCGACCACCCTAATCCCCAAAACACCCCTAAATCGGCCATATATACCGACCATGTCAATGTGGTGCTTAAATAAAAGGTATTGGGGGGTAGAGCAAGAAGTGATACCCACTTTCGGGACCAATTTTCTGGGGGTCAACCCCTTTCCCAAAATATGGGGTTCAAATAAATGATATATAGATATACGAGAATAGGGCACGATGCTGATATATTTTCCTAGCTTAGTGTTTGGGGGACCACCCCAACCCCAAAACACCCCTAAATCGGCCATATTTACCGACCATGTCAATGTGGAGATTAAATGAAAGGTTTAGGGGGTAGAGCAAGAATTGATACCCACTTTCGGGACCAATTTTCTGGGGGTCAACCCCTTTCCCAAAATACCCCAGAAGCAGCAATTTTTTAGTGACCATCGCACAATGGAGCTCATATAATGGTATTTGGAAGAAAAATACGAATTTGATATCCAAATTTAGGACCATGTATTTAGGGAATCACCCCTTCCCCAAAACACCCCGCAAAAGGTAAAAAATTTTCGACCATGCCAATATGTGGTATTTAAGATTTGATAACCTATTTTGGGCCATGTGTTTGGGGTACGCCTCATCGTGTAAACTCCCCTAAACCAATGGCAATATGGGGTTTAAATAAATGGTTTTGGAAAGAAGAGCACGATGCTGATATTTTTTCAGGGCCAAGTGCATGGGGGACCCTCACCCCCGAAAACACCCCTAAATCAGATATCATGAGAGTAGCGGGCTGAAATAAAGTATTTTAAGAATAGAGTATACCTTACATCCAACTTTAAATTCGTAGACCAATAAAGATCATATGGGATTCGGACAAAGGCACTTATATTGTTAAAATGTTAGCCAAGCGAAATACTATTTGCCTAGCATGGTATTTCACTAAAAGCTCTTTAACTGTCGAAAATAAATATTCCAAGGAAACCTTTGTTCCATAAAAGTAAAAGAAGGCGCAGCGGAGCGGGCCCGGGTCAGCTAGTATCCATATATAAACAAGCCTGATGTATGTAAACAATGTTTAGCAGAATTTAAGGTAATGGGTACCCAAGATTCGGCCCAGATAAACTTACCAAATTTTAACTTGTTTGCCTCTCATTGTTCCAAAAATTTGAACTGTGTGTTGAGGTCGTTCCAGTGTGGGAGAACTAAAAAAAACAAGTAAGAGCGTGCTAAGTTCGGCCCGGCCCGAATCTTATATACCCTCCACCATGGATCGCATTTTCAGCAAACAAAGAATATTGAATAAGAACTGTTATACTATTGGAGCTATATCAAGTAATAGTCCCATTCGGATCATAAATGAATGCTGAACATTGTAGAAGTCATTGTGTAATATTTCAGTTCGTTCGGCAGATAGGTTTATATGGGAGCTGTATTAAGCTATTGATCAATTCCGACCATATGTTGAAGTTCATGAGAGAAGCCGTTGTAAAAAATTTCTGCCGAATTGGATGACAATTGCGCCCTCTAGAAGTTCAAGAAGTCAAGATCCCAGATCGGTTTATATGGCAGCTATATCAGGTTATATACCGATTGACGCCATACTTAGCGCAGTTATTGGAAGTTATAAAAAACCTCTTGCAAAATTTCAGCCAAATCGGTTGAGAATTGCGCGATCTATTGGCTCAAGAAGTCAGGATCCAAGATCAGTTTTTATGACAGCTACACCAGATTATGAACCGATTTGAATCATACTTAGCGTAGAACGAGAATTGCGGACGAGAATTGCGACCTCTAGAGGCTCAAGAAGTCAAGACCCGAGATCGGTTTATATGGCAGCTATATCAAAACATGGACCGATTTGTCCCATTTACAATCCCCACCGACTTACACTAATAAAAAGTATTTGTGTAAAATTTCAAGCGCTTAGGTTTACTCCTTCGACAGACAGACGCACGGAAGGACATAGATAGATCTACTTAAAATGACTTGACGATCAAGAATATATATATACTTTATGGGGTCTCAGACGCATTTTTTGATGTTATGTACCGATTTGAACCATACGTAGCTCATTTGTTGGAAGTTGTACCGAAACACGTGGTGCAATATTTCAGCTTAATTGGATAGGAATAGCGTCATCTAGAGGCTACGGAAGTCAAGATTCCAGATTGGTTTATATGACAGCTATATCAAGTTGTGGACCGATTTGAACCATACTTAAAACAATTGTGGGAAATCATAACAAAACACCTCTGGGAGAATTTCAGTCAAATCGGATAAGAATTGCACCCTCGAGGGCCTGAAAAATTCAAGATCCCAGATCGGTTTATATGGTAGCTATATAAAAACATGGACCAATATGGACGGTTTACAATCCTAAAAAAAGTCACAGCTTGGCGCGGTTTATGGCCTGGTAGCATCATTGGACCGTACTTCTTCAAAGATGATGCGAATCATAATGTAACTGTGAATGGTGAGCGCTACCATGAGATGATGTCCAACTTTTTTTGCTTGACTTGAACTGAATGACTTGAATGAAATGTGGTTTCAACAAGACTGTGCAACAAGACCTGCCACACAGCACACGCAACAATGGACTTATTGAAAGGTTAGTTTGGTAAACATTTTATTTCACGTTCGGGACCGATAAATTGGCCGCCTAGATCGTGCATTTTAACGCCTTAAAATATTTTATGTGGGGCTATGTTAAAGCTCATGTCTATACAGACAACCCCGCATCAAATGACCCATTGGAAGACAACATTGAAGCATTTATTCGTGAGATACCGGCCAAAATGTTGGAAAGAGTATGTCAAAATTGGACTAAGCGGATGCACCATTTGAAGCGCAGTCCCGGTCAACATTTGCATGAAATAATCTACCAACATTAAATTATTTGAACCGTACTATCGATTCAAATAAAGACTTTATGCATTTTTCTCTTAAAAATTACCCTTTATTTGTGCAAAATTTCAAGCTCCAAGCTTTAGATCTTCGAAATACCCTCCACAGTGTATCACATGCGATAAGTTTTTTGAATGATTATTTGAAATATAGAAGAGCTATATCAAGTTATGAACCGATATGGACCGCACGTGTTATGGATATTAGAAGACATAGAAAAATACTACTTCCAAAAATTCAGGCAAATCAAATGGCAGCTATATCAGGTTATGAACCGATTTAGACCATATTATGAACAGTTATTGGAAGTCAAAACAAAACGCTACGTGCAAAATTTAAACCAAAGATAAAAATTTTGCCCTCTAGAGGCTCCCGAAATCATGACCGTGTCGGTTAATATGGCAGCTATATCAGGTTGTGGACAGATTTGCACCATACTTAGCACAATTTGTGGAAGTCACAACAAAACGCTACGTGCAAAATCTTATAACAAGTGCGCAATCTACTGGCTCAAGAAGTCACGATCCGAGATCGGTTGATGTGGCAGCTATATTAAAACATGGCCCGATATGACACATTTACAATCCCAACCGACCTACACTGCTACGAAATATTTGTGCAAAATTTGAAGCGCCTGGCTTTTCTTCTTCGAAAGTTAGCGTGCTTTCGACAGACAGACGGACGGACATGTCAATACGATCACAATATATGTACTATATGTGGTCTCAGACAAATATTTTGAGGTATTACAAACGGAATGATGAAATTAGTATACCCCCATCATAATCTGGGGGTACAACAAGTAAAAGCGCGTTAAGTTCGGCCGGAACGAAATATATATACCATCCACCATGGATCGCATGCGACAGGTTTTTTGAATGACTGTTTCAAACATATAAAATCCATATAAAATTATAGACCGGTATGAACCGTACTTGTCGTGGATGTTAGAAGTCTCAGAAAAATACAATCTCCAAAATTACAGGCACATTGAGTAATAATTGCGCCTTCCGGAGGCTCTGGAAATCTTATTAGGAGTTCGGTTTATATGGCAGCTATATCAGGTTATGAACCAATTTAGACCATACTCTCACAGTTATTTGAAGTCACTCAAAAACACTACCTGCAAATTTGCATTCAAGTCGGATAATAATTGGGCTTTGTAGAGGCTTAACAAGTCAGAAGATCAGCTTATATAGATCATCCTATATAGGATAGAGGTATACTAATCTAGTCATTCCGTTTGTAACACCTCGAAATATTGTTCTGGGACCCCATAAAGCATATATATTCTTGATCGTCTAGACATTCTAAGTCGAACCAGCAATATCCGTCCGTCTATCGAAATCACGATAGCGGTGGAACGCGAAAAGCTTGCGGCTTGCAATTTTTCACAGATACTTTATGTTGATGTTGGTCATTGGGGATATCAAATGGGTGATATCGGTTCAGATTTAGATATAGCTGCCATATAAACCGATCACCAGGTTTTGATTTCTTGAGCCTCTGGAGGCCGGAATTTTTGTCCGATTTTGCTGGAATATTGCATGTAGTGTTTTGTCATGACTTCCAATAACTATGTATGCCTTGTACGGTTTAAATCAGGGATCCGGAGCGGGTACCTTTTTTCCGCTCCGCTCCCGCTCCGGTAAAATTTTTTTCGCTCCGCTCCGGGAAATTTTTTGGCGCTCCGCTCCGCTCCTCGCTCCGCTCCCGCTCCTTTTTATATATAAAATTCTAAGTGTTGGGTGTTTAATATTAAGTGCTTTTATGAGAAGCATAATGGTTGGCGTCCGAATTTCCTTTGAAAGTTGGCGACATTTATCAATTTTGCTGGCTATGTTTCTGTATTTATAAAATGCATATACTGCCAATTGGAGTGTGTGGGCAGCGCATCGTACAGATTTTAGAGCGCTAATTTCACAGTCTATACCTTGCTCTTCTTCGGAGTCTTCTGTCTCTTGATTCTTGTCAATAGCATCATTTTCCTCAAGCTGACCCTGTTCATCGTCAGAATCGACATATGTTGGATGCCGGTATTCCATAAGCTGGACTGCTTTTAACATATTAGACCCATTATCCGTGGTAACAGAGTATATTTGCTAAGGTTTTATTTCATATTCTTCGAGAACAGATAGCGTAACACTTTTAATATAATCGCCAGTATGGCGCTCTTTAAGTTCTCGCATTGCCAATGTTTTTATACATATGGATTTATTTTTAACGTATTGAACATTCATCCCAAGAATACTACGATCTAGACAAGTTGCCACATCAATTTTTAATGATATTAAGCGGTTTTTAATTTCCGTCGAAATTTCGGTCTTAATCGAGTTGGCAAGGTATTTTATTTTTTCTTGAACTGTTTCTGGTGTGATCGCCATTTTGCTGTTTAAAGCCGTTAAAATAGGGTCAATTATTTTTCGAAATCCTGAATCATTCATTAATGAAAAGGGTCTGGCATTTGTTGTGACCATTTCAACACATGCATTCATTAAAATTTTCTCATTCATACGAAGCTGTACTGTGATTGGTTTCACATTACCTCCAAAAAAGGCCGTAATTTTTGTTTTTTTTTTTTAACAAGATGGACTATTATCATTTGGTGCCTCTAAATTAGACACACTTTCCGGGTGACGGCGCTTAACATGCCGTTCTAAATTAAACGCACTGCTGTAGGTAGCATATATCACTTGATTACATAAATCAATTTGACAAATAAATTCACTTTCCGACTTTCTTTTAAATAACTTGTACACAGGCTTAGACATTGTGGCAAACTAATAAAATTTCTAGTTTCTGTGATCTGCTTGTTAAATAGTATAACGGGAAATTAACGCAGCGGGAAAAAAATGCAGCCAATAATGAGAGTAATTTTATCTATTATAAAGAGAAAAAAATGAGAATAACGACAATTTGATGCTTTATGCCTGAGAAAAAAAGGGGTTGAAATTTGAAGCACTAACACTCATTGAGAGTTAAAGCTACTGCGAAGCTACAAACTTTATTTGCTTTGTTTACAAAATGTGAAAGAGATAGTTTCAGATAGATAGTGGTGTGTGTGTGTATAAGTTTTTGCTTAACACATGCGGTCTCACAACATTTTTCGGCGACAGTCCATGGCACACTAAACAGGTAGAAAAAATTAACTTATTTGCAATATCTTGTTGGCGTACTTAAAAATGATTGTAGACGTTGCGCATTTTATTTGCCGGTAGATAGCGCTAGTTAGTTAAATTATTTTAAATTTTTGTTTCAATTCGCTAAAATAACAAGTTCATAAAACAAAACAATGTTTATGTTTCAGTTTTTTATTTTGACGGAGCGGAGCGTGTTTTGCGATTGGAAACCGCTCCGCTCCGTGTTCTAAAAATGTCGCTCCCGCTCCGGCAAAAATAGGCTTGCTCCGCTCCGCTCCGAATCCCTGGTTTAAATCGGTCTATAACCTAATATTGCTCCCATATAAACCGATCTCCAGATTTTACTTAAATACGGTCAAATATGGTCCAAATCAGTCTATATCCTGATTTTGCTCCCATCCTTGTTCGGTTCCTAGAAACTTTAATTTTTACTGGTTTGACAGAAGTTTAGTATTTTGAACAAAATTATTGCCTTCAACAAAATTTATTTATTTTGTATAAATTTTTAGCAGAATCTATGGTGGTGGGTTCCCAAGATTCGGCCCGGCCGAAATTAGCACGCCTTTACTTGTTTTCTTTTTGACTGTCGCTACAACACCCTGAGTTGAACCAAAATCCCTACCTACCCATATCGAAATAGGGCCGAATCGGCCATATAGACGATTACGTGTGTAGGACCTGTTGAAGGTCTTATTATACCCTCCACCATAAGATGGGGGGTATACTAATTTCGTCATTCTGATTGTAACTACTCGAAATATTCGTCTGAGACCCCATAAAGTATATATATTCTTGATCGTCGTGAAATTTTATGTCGATCTAGCCATGTCCGTCCGTCTGTCTGTCGAAAGCACGCTAACTTCCGAAGGAGTAAATTTTGCACAAATACTTCTTATTGGTGTAGGTCAGTTGGTATTGTAAATGGGCCATATCGGTCCATGTTTTGATATAGCTGCCATATAAACCGATCTTAAGTCTTGACTTCTTGAGCCTCTAGAGTGCGCAATTCGTATCCGATTGGGACGAAATTTTGCACGACGTGTTTTCTTATGATATCCAACAACTGTGCCAAGTATGGTTCAAATCGGTGCATAACCTGATATAGCTGTCATATAAACCGCTCTTGGGTCTTGACTTCTTGAGCTTCTAGAGGGCTCAATTCTTATCCAATTTGAATGAATTTTGGCACGTAGTATTTTGATATGATATCCAACAACTGTGCCAAATATGGTTCAAATCGGTTCATAACCTGATATAGCTGTCATATAAACAGATCTGGGGACTTGACTTCTTGAGCCTCTAGAGGTCGCAATTATTATCCGATTTGCCTGAAATTTTGCACGACGGATTCTCTCATGACCATTAACATACGTGTTTATTATGGTCAGAATCGGTCTATAGCCCGATACAGCTCCCATATAAATCGATCTCTCTATTTTACTTATTGAGCCCAGAAAGAGAGCAATTCTTATTCGAATTGGCTGACATTTTACACAGGTCTCCAACATAAACATAATTTAACTGTGGTCCAAACCGGACCATATCTTAATATCGCTCTAATAGCAGAGCAAGTCTTTTCTTATATCCTTTTTTTGCCTAAGAAGAGATGCCGGGAAAAGAACTCGACAAATGCGATCCATGGTGAAGGGTATATAAGATTCGGCACGGCCGAACTTAGCACGCTTTTACTTGTTTTTATATACAATTGCCCATACTACGTATTATTTTGCTGTGTATTGGATGTCCCTAAAGTCAATACGTTTACTTCGCTGTTTAAGTGGGAGTCGACACAATTTCGTTAACATATTTTCAGTTAATAGCGAAATGTCTTAATTAATTTATCTTCTTATTCCTTTTGTCGCAGTGTTTATAGTATCCTTAAATTAATCGCTGTATATTGGCAAGAGGAAAACAAAACTTTTTCCGTTTTTCGAGTGATTGAAAATGGAATATCAATAAGACCAGACGGATAAATGAATGGCTTCTGGACCGAAATCGTGGTCTTCTTCTTAAAGTATTATTGGAAGAGTACACCAAGAAAAACCTCGAAAGTAAAACAATGCCTGAGGCAAATCAAATTGAAACGATTTTGCAAAACATAGCTCAACAGAGACGTCATCATGACGAGAGTGAGAGCTCTACCATTTGTGATGTTTGTTAACAATTCTTGGCATTCAAGTTGATGCCTAAACATTTCCCTTGCGGTCACAATGGAATGGAGAAGGAAAGCAATGACACAATCATTATTTTGACTTGATTCCGATATTTATTTGAACATTCGTTTATTTATCTAAGCCTTTGGTTATTGTTTTTCAATTTCAGTGTCCACACAATGGCTTAAAAATCAATATTGACAAAGTTTACCCTGAGAAAATGCCATTACGAAGCAGCATGTATACACAATATGGGAGTAAAAGTGTTTCGGTTTGCAACACAATTCTATGAAAGTTAGGGAATTGCGGCCGAATGGATACGAAATGAAATATAAAGCACTAATTTTTTGCTATCAATCTTGAATCTTAAAGCTCTTTTAGAAGTTTCAAGAGCCCAGGTAGTTTTAGTATTTTCTTGGTAGTGATTTTGTACTAAATTGAAAACATAAATCCACTCTAGCGAAAATTGTCGATAGCTGCTAAGACTTTTATATCTCCAGAAAAAATCATATGTATCCTTCTCCATGGATAGCATTTCACAAGTTGTTTGCCCGGTATCTTTCAATAGGCAAACAATATATAATGAATAAGAAATGCTAATGGAGCTATATCAGGTTATGGAACAATTCGTGTTATCATGATTTGAATGATTGAGAAGAAGTCATTGTGCAAAATGTCACCTAATTGGAGCCCAAGAAGTAAAATCGGGAGATTGGTTTATATGGAAGATACATATATGTGGTTTTAAACTGATTCAAACCATATTTGGTAGGTAGGTACAAAATTTCAGCCGAATCAGATAAGAACTGCGCCCTGTAAGGGTTCATACTCATAATTGCAGACAAATTAACAAAGATCAATTTTGCGAGGAAGCTAATATATATTGATTTAAATCGCTTCTTTTATTTCACAAATTAAATTTTTATACCCGCCACCATAGAATAAGGGTATACTAACTTCGCCAATCCGTTTGTAACAAGACCCCTTAAAGTATATATATTCTGGATCGCCATGACATTTTAAGGCGATCTTGCCCGTCCGTCTGTCTCTCTCTCTGTGGAAAGCACGCTAACATTCGAAGGAATAAAGTTTGGCTCTTGACCGACCTATCGGTGTAGGTCGGTTGGGATTGTAAATGGGTCATATCAGTCCATGTTTTTATATAGATTACCCATAAGGCGATTTTGGATCTGTAGACGCCGCAATTCCTATCCGGTTTAGCTGAAATGTTCCAACAACTGTCTTAAGTACGGTCCAAATCGGTTCATAACTTGATATAGCTGCCATATAAACCGATCTTGGATCTTGACATTTTGAGCCTATAGACGCTGCAATTATTTTCCGATATGGCTAAAATTTGGCGTGAAGTCGAAGTCGGTTCATAACCTAATAAAGCTACCAAATAAAATGATTTTCTGATTATACTTCTTAAGCCTATGGAGGGCGCAATTACTATGGAGGGCGCAATTTTGTATATCAACTTCGCCTATAAATTTCAACTATCGTGTCAAATATGGTCTCGATCGGTCAATAGTCTGATCTCCCATATAAACCGATCACTCGATATTACTTTTTGAGCCCCTATAGGTCGCAATTCTTCTCCGATTTGGCAAATTTTTGCACAATGACATCTACTATGGTCTCCCACGTCCAAGCCATGTATGGTCCTAAACGGTCTTTAACCTGATATGGCTTCAATAGCATGATAATTTTTATCCATTATCGTTTGTTTGTCTATAAAGAGATACTGGGCAAAGAACACGAGAAAAACGATCCATGGTGGAGAGTATATAAGATTCGGCCCGGCCGAACTTGGCACGCTTTTATTTGTTTTGTACTATAACTTAATTTATTTTCTTGGGAGTGTGCTCCTTTTCTTGTTGACAATTGATATCAAAACGGAGCTGATGGGAGAGTTGACAGTCTCTTTTTTCGATTTCTATTTCCTTTGTCAATTAATTCTATGTGGTTACTTGATACGTAAGTACTCGGTAGATGTGGCTCGACCCCCTTTTTTTGGAATTATACCCACCTCCGAAGGATGGGAGTATATTCATTTTGTCATTCCATTTGCAACACACGAAATACCCATTTCCGACCCTATAAAGTATATATATTCTTGATCAGCGAAAAAATCTAAGACGATCTAGCTATGTCCGTTCGTCTGTCCGTCTGTCTGTTTAAATCACGCTACAGTCTTCAAAAATAGAGATATTGAGCTGAAACTCTTCACAGATTCTTCTAATGTCCATTAGCAGGTTAAGTTCGAAGATGGGCTATATAGGACTATATTTTGATATAGCCCCCATGTAGACCGATAGGCCGATTTTAGGGAGCCACATTTGGATATAGCTGCCATATAGACCGATCCGCCGATTTAGTGTCTTAGGCCCATAAAAGTAACATTTAATATCCGATTTTGCTGAAATTTGGCGCAGTAAGTTGTGTTAGGCCTTTCGATATCTTTCTTCAATTTGGCTCTGATCGATTCAGATTTGGATATAGCTGCCATAAAGACCGATCTCTCGATTTAAGGTCTTGCGACCATAAAAGGCGCATTTATTGCCCGATGTCGCCGAAATTTGGGACAGTGAGTTGTGTTAGGCTATATTCAAATTTGGCCCAGATGGGTCCAGATTTGAATATAGCTGCATTATAGCCCGATCTCTCGATTTAAGGCTTTGGGCCCATAAAAAGCGCATTTATTGTCCGATGTCGCCGAAATTTGGGACAGTGAGTTGTGTTAGGCCTTTCGACATCCTTCTACAACTTGGTTCAGATCGATCCAGATTTTAATATAGCTGCCTTATAGCCCGATCTCTCGATTTAAGGCTTTGGGCCCATAAAAGGCGCATTTATTGTCCGATTTCACCGAAATTTGGGACAGTGAGTTGTGTTATGCTTTTTCACAACTGCGTTGTATATGGTTCAGATCGGTTTATTTTTAGATAAACTTACTAAAAAGACCAATATGTTGTTATACCCATTTGAATAATTAATTGTACTTTTATTTTTTGGTCCAAATCGGAACATTTCAATATATCTGCTATGGGACATAAGGTGTGCATTTTTCACCGGATTTTGACAAAAGGTGGTTTACATATATACCCGAGGTGGTGTGTATCTAAAGTTCGGCCCGGGTACTAATTTCGTCATTCTGTTTGTAACTACTCGAAATATTCGTCTGAGATCCCATAAAGTATTTATATTCTAGATCGTCGTGACATTTTATGTCGATCTAGCCATGTCCGTCCGTCCGTCCGTCTGTCTGTCGAAAACACGCTAACTTCCGAAGGAGCAAAGCTAGCCGCTTGAAATTTTGCACAAATACTTCTTATTGATGTAGGTCGGTTGGTATTGTAAATGGGCCATATCGGTCCATGTTTTGATATAGCTGCCATATAAACCGATCTTGGGTCTTGACTTCTTGAGCCTCTAGAGTGCGCAATTCTCATCCGATTTAGATGAAAGTTTTCACGACGTGTTTTGTTGTGATATCCAACAACTGTGCCAAGTATGGTTGAAATCGGTCCATAACCTGATATAGCTGCCATATAAACCGATCTTGGGTCTAGACTTCTTGAGCCTCTAGAGTGCGCAATTCTTATCCGCTTTTAGTGAAATTTTGCGCACAGTATTTTGTTATGATATCCAACAACTGTGCCAAATATGGTTCAAATCGGTTCATAACCTGATATAGCTGTCATATAAACAGATCTGGGGACTTGATTTCTTGATCTTCTAGAGGGCGCAATTCCTATCCGAGTTGGCTGAAATTAAAAGACATATTTTATTCTTACTTTCAACAACTGTGTCAAATAAGGGTCAAATCGGTTCATAACCTGGTATAGCTGCCATATAAACCGATCTGGGATCTTGACTTCTTAAGCCTCTAGGGGTCGCAATTATTATCCAATTTGCATGAAATTTTGTACGACGGACTCTCTCATGACCATCAACATACTTGTTTATTATGGTCTGAATCAGTCAATAGCCCGATACAGCTCCCATATAAATCGATCTCTCTATTTTACTTCTTGAGCCCCCAAAGGGCGCAATTAATATTCGAATTGGCAGACATTTTATACAGGTCTCTAACATATAATTTAATTGTGGTCCGAACCGGACCATATCTTGATATCGCTCTAATAGCAGAGCAAATCTATTCTTTTATCCTTCTTTTTGCCTAAGAAGAGATGCCAGCAAAAGAACTCGACAGATGCGATCCATGGTGGAGGGTATATAAGATTCGGCCCGGCCGAACTTAGCACGCATTTACATGTTTTTATACCCTCCACCATAGGATGGGCGGTATACTAATTTCGTCATTCTGTTTGTAACTACTCGAAATATTCGTCTGAGACCCTATAAATATATTCTTGATCGTCGTGACATTTTATGTCGATCTAGCCATATCCGTATGTCTGTCCGTCCGTCTGTCTGTCGAAAGCACGCTAACTTCCGAAGGAGTAAAGCTATCCGCTTGAAATTTTGCACAAATACTTCTTATTAGTGTAGGTCAGTTAGTATTGTAAATGGGCCATATTTTGATATAGCTGCCATATAAACCGATCTTGGGTTTTGACTTCTTGAGCCTCTAGACTGCACAATTTTTATCCGATTGGAATGAAATTTTGCCCGACGTGTTTATGATATTCAACAACTGTGCCAAGTATGGTTAAAATCGGTACATAACCTGATATAGCTGCCATATAAACCGATCTGGGGTCTTAACTTCTGGAGCCACTAGAGGGCGCAATTATTATCCGATTTAGCTGAAATTTTGCATGAGGTCTTTTGTTATAACTGTCAACAACTGTGCTAAGAATAGTTCAAAGCGGTTCACAACCTGATATAGCTGTCATATAAACCGATCTGGGATCTAGACTTCTTGAGCCTCTAGGCGTCGCAAATATTATCCGATTTGAAAATTTGTACGACGGATCCTCTCATGACCATCAACATACGTGTTTATTATCGTCTGAATCGGTCTATAGGCCGAAACAGATCCCATATAAATCGATCGCTCTATTTTACTTCTTGAGCCCCCAAGGGGCGCAATTCTGACATTTTACACAGGTCTCCAACATATAATATAATTGATGTCCAAACCGGACTATATCTTGATATCGCTCTAATAGCAGAGCAAATCTTTTCTTATATCCTTTGTTTGCCTAAGAAGAGATGCCTGGAAAAGAGCTCCACAAATGCGATCCATGGTGGAGGGTATAAAAGATTCGGCCCGGCCGAACTTAGCACGCTTTTACTTGTTTTTTCTAAGGTAATGTTTTTACTGTCATTGAAATTTCTGGTAGTTCCCAGGGATCCAGATGATCGGGTTATTAACTATTTGAGTTATTTATGGGATATGTTTTATTGGTCTGATTTTGGCATTGTTTAAATGGCATCCAGTGAAACGTCCAATATGACGTTGTATTTTTGTATATATCTTTTTTTTACATTTCATTCAATCAAATTCATTTTCGAACTTTCTAATCTGAGAAAGCGGAGTTTCTTAGATGACATAGCATTTAGAAATTTCTTTTTTTTGTCATCTATTGAGTTCACATCGTTGTTCATTGCAATAAGTGGTTCGAAAAGACTGTAATTTGAATTGTTTGTTGTATTCCTGTAACTACTCCGTTGGGAATTGCATAGGTTTTTTTTTTGATCCTACACTTTGTCTCCTTGAGGTCTTGAAACCTTTCAAATGAAATTATTGTATTTCCTATGGGTGACCAATTTTTTCATATTCACTAAGATCGTTTACTTTTGAGTGCTCCTACCAAGAAACTAAACGTAATGGAGGTTTGAAACTTAAAACATATGTAGATTGCAGGAAGTTGAATTTTTTCACCACAATATTTGTCATACTGCTACCGCCATTAATACGAATGTCAGGTCTGATAGTTTTAGGACCGCCCTCAAACGACTTTTCATATACACTCAGGTATGGTGGCTACATATTACAATATAACCATCTGGGTTTAAATTTAATTTTTTCTCCTTGCAGGATTAAATATTTTAATTGATACCTTTCACAAATATTTCGCGAAAAACTTTCAATTTGTTGTTGTCAATGCAGCTCTTCTCTGATTTTATTTTTTAGTCTAAAAGACTTTTTGCCAATGCTTATGGTAATTAAACCATTATATTTCCTTAATTAATCCCACGCTTTCATTATTTCAAATTATTGAAAATACTCGTAAAGCTTTTATAGCACATCCCATTCGAATCGATTTATTGCCCCTTTCTTAGATTAATTAAATGAGTGCCATTTATTTGCCGTTTTAAATAAAATGCTGTCGTTTGTATTTGCATTAATTCACTGCGCCGCGTGACAATGAAATTAATTAATAGCTAATTAATGGTTTTGCTAGATGTTATTTATAAGCAAAAACAAACTCATCAAATACACACGGATTTTTATTTGAAAATAAAATATTTATGCATTTTTTGTGCAACATTTTATTATGATCATCAGTTTTGTTTAAATCGAAATTCATTATTTTAATCAACGTAATGAGTTAGTTTGCTCATTCGCAGTCGCAGAGGAGCAAAGCTAATTGTCGCCAATACTTTTGCATACATTTGAAAACTTTCCACAACACATTATAAAGGATGGCTTAAACTGTTTTTCTATTCAAGTCAACAATGCACCACTTCAGCCCCATCGCCCACCAGGAGTGTTGATTGGGAAAAGTTTTGATTCTCCTAATTTCATTGTGCGTTTATATTTGGTATAGAAAACTTTTTGGGTGGTGTTAAAATGTCAAAACCCATATGGGGACAACGAGTTGCTGTAGGAGGTAAAGCAACAGTTTTTTATTTTATCTATTGTTTAGAAAGTTTACCACACAGGTAAAAAAACGAATAGAGTAAATTGATATTGGAAATATGGGTAGACAATATTGCGGCAGAACTGTGATAAGTAGAGAGCGGAAATATATGTACTTTTTGTTTATGGGTCGATTTTACCCAAATTTGTATTTAGGCATGATATGGTGCAAGAGAACAAATTTTGAGTGCATATCTGAAATATGCAGTTTTTAGCAAAAAATATGCCGAACATATGCAAAATGAACGAGCCGTAATAGATAAGTTCAGAATCTAAAATAAGTTAACGGCCAGTTTTTTAAGTACTTTTCTGGATGTAAATGTGCTCCTTAAACACATTTTCCTCTAATTTTATCCTGAGAACCTATAGCGTTCTAATTTGTACTAATCTCCCGATTTAGGGTCTTAGACCTATAAAAGTCGCAATTTTTTAGCCGATTTTGCTGAAGATTAACACCACGAGTTGTGTTAAGATCATTGCCTAATATGTAGCAGTTTTGTCAATATATTGACCGATCTTTCTATTGAAGATATAAGGACAATTAAAACCGCATTTTTACCCGATTTCGCTTAATTTTGCCATAGTGAGTTGAATTAGGCTTTTAAATATACGTAACGAGTATGGGTCATTTCGGACAATATTTGAATACAGCTGCCATATATACCGATTTCCTGATTCAAATTCTTGGGGCCATAAAGGATGCATTTAGTATCAGATTTCACTGAAAACTAGCATAGTGAGTTGCATTGAGATCCCTGACATCCATGGCGAATATGGGCCAGATCGGTATATATCTTAATATAAGCCCCATAGACTGATTTAAGGTCTTAAGCTCATAAAAATCGCATTTAAGGCTTGATTTCCCTTAAATTTGAAAGAAAGTGTAATACTAGTTCACTCAACATCTACGCCAAATGTAGTCTATATTGAACCATTTTTAAATATTTTAGGACCTTGAGCCCACAGAAGTAGCATAGTTTGAAACAGCGACTTGTATTAGTCCTCTCAAAACATAGTGCCCCAAATTTCAAACAAATCGAGTAATAAATGAGCCTTTTATGAACCAAAAACTTTATATTGGGAGATCATTCTATTTAGCAGCTATATCCAAATAAATGATCCGATTTAGACCAAATTCGTCTAAAATCGCCGTCTAAAATTTCAGAAAAATCCCTTAATAAATGTGCCTTTGTGGATTCAGAACCTCGAGATCGTCAGTTCGGTCACTATGTCTGTCAAACATACTCCGGTCTGTATCAAATTTGCCACCGATGATAAGTATACACTCCTCATCATCGGTGGATACAACTTTTGAAAACTTCAGCGAAATTGATTAATAAATGTGAAATTTATGGGCCCAAAACCATTTATCGGGAGATCGGTCTATATAGCAGCTATATCCATATAGTCCTAATGGTTCAATAACTGATTGCCAGATTCATATCGTCTCTCAAATACCTTTCATTTGAGCGACATATTGACTCGATCTGTCTGAGTCAGTGTGGGCTGTTATTGCCCCTCCAATAGCTTGAACGGAAATTTATTTACCAGATTCGTGTTTAATTGTGAAAAAAAATTATCTTAAACCAGTGGAGCCATCTGCAATATCTGGAATTTTTGATGTCAAAAACCAGTAAGGAAGAGCAAAACTCGGGCGGTGCCGACTGTATAATACCCTTCACCTACCCCATAAGTACAATGTTGGAGCTATATGCAATTCTGAACCAATTTTGATGGACCTCAGGGAGCAAATATGTTCAAACTGTAATTACGGTGGACAAATGACAACATTTTTGCAAATTACCCAAAATCTGACGAACATATATATGGGAGCTATATCTAATTCTGAACCGATTTTGAGCAAATTTCTCATATAATGTGGTAGTCGTCGAGGAAAGCGTTGTGCAAAATTGTGGCAAGATTGGTCAAACGATGCGCTTGCAGTGGCTTTTGGTGTGGAAATATGGCGATATGCACATATGACAGCTATATCTATATCTGGGTCGATTTATATGAAATTCACCAGTAATATCGAAAGTCATAAGATCCTTCCTGCTAAATTTCGAGAGTCGGGTAACAACTGACCATTTTATTGCATTACGAACATATATATGGGACGAACATATATATGGGAGCTATAGCTAAATCTGAACCGATTTCGATCAAACTTCTCAGATACTGTGCCAGTCGTCGAGGAAAGCGTTGTACGAAGTTTGGCCAATATATGCGCTTGCAGTGACTCTAGGAGTGAAAATCGGGCTATATATATATATATATATATATATATATAATTTCAATAGGCCTCGTCTCCAGACCGAAAAAGATGACTGTACCAAATTTGAAGACGATCGGATGAAAACTGCGACCTGTACTTTGTTCACAAATTAACATGGACAGACGGACAGACAGACGGACGGACAGACGGACGGACGGACAGACGGACGGACGGACAGACAGACAATCGAATCAGAAAGTGATTCTGAGTCAATCGGTATACTTATCAATGGGTCTATCTCTCTTCATTTTGGGTGTTACAAACAAATTCACTAAGATATAATACCCTCTACCACAGTAGTGGTGTAGGGTATAAATATTCAAAAAATGCAAACATGTGCAAAATTTCTATGCTTTTTCTGATCATCAAAATTTTTTTCCGATGCTTCAAAAAAATATATGCATTCCGATGTCTAGTGATAAGTAAGTTTACTTATTTTATGCAAAAGCATGCTCTACACCGTACTCAGTTGTCTTTGAGTATGTATGGCACCTTAATCAATTTGACAGAGGTGCTGATGAAGATGAATGGCGTATTAGAACTCATGGTCCACTAACCAGTCGAATTGTTTTGAATAATAACATACTCTTGCTCAACTTTTATGAGTTCTTTGCTATGCTATTCTTCGTATAGAATAAAAGCATGTTAGGCGTGCCTAACCTAACCTAACCTAAGAGCGTGTTAAGTTCGGCCGGGCCGAATCTTATATGCCCTCCACCATGGATCGCATTTGTCGAGTTCTTTACGCGGTATCTCTTTGTAGGCAAAAAAAAAGAATAATTAATAAGAACTTTATGCTATTGGAGATGTTTCAAGTTATAGTCTGATTCAGACCATAAATGAACTGAATGCTGAACATTGTAGAAGTCATTGTGTAATATTTCAGTTCATTCGGATAAGAATTCCGCCTTGTAGGGGCTCAAGAAGCAAAATCGGGAGATCGGTTTATATGGGGTCTGTATCAAGCTATAGATCGTTTCAGACCATATTGGACACGTATGTTGAAGGTCATGGGAGAAGCCGTTGTACAAAATTTCTGCCAAATCAGATGAGAATTGCGCCCTCTAGAGGCTCAAGAAGTTAAAATCCCAGATCGGTTTATATGGCAGCTATATCAGGTTATATACCGATTTGCGCCATACTTAGCACAGTTATTGGAAGTCATAACAAAACACCTCATGAAAAATTTCAGCCAAATCGGATGAGGAACGTATTGGACCATACATAGCACAGTTGTTGGATGTGATACCAAAACACCACATGCAAAATTTCAGTCAATCAATCAAGATCGCTTTATATTACAGTTATATGAAAACATAGAACGATTTGGCCCATTTACAATCCCATCCGACCTACACTAATAGAAAGTATTTGTGCCAAACTTCAAGTGTCCATCTTTACTCCTTCGAAAGTTTGTGTTTTCGACAGACAGACGGACGGCTAGATCGACATAAAATGACATGACGATCAAGACGAGGTGTTACAAACAGAATGACGAAATTAGTATACCCCCTTCCTATGGTGGAGGGTATAAAATCACGAAAGGATTTTAAAGATGAAAACAAAAGCTCGCAAACAAATAAACCAAACGAACCGGCCCTTCGCTGAGCTAAATAAAAATAAATAAAATCAAAGAATGTTCAAGTGCACAACAAAAAGAAGTTTGCATATTTCTTGTAAACAATGTTATTATCTCCTTCATAATTTTTTTTCTTCCAGTAGGTGTTGTTTTCTTTTTCTTATTTTAAAGAGGACTAAATATAGATGCGGATAATGCTGCAAAAGTTCCGATCTGACCAACCAGTATATCTGTTATTGCCGTCCCAAAATTGACAATTTTTACACAACAAAATATTTTTCCTAACACTTCTCAAATCAGAAAGCATCGATTCCCAAGTTCAAGTAGCCCCGCACGTATACTAATTAACTGCAAAAGTTTTCTACATCCTTGCCATAAACGAGTGAGAAACAGCTAGTTTACACTTAAGAGAGGTTTGTAAATTGTTTTGGCCATTTGGAAGGCTTTTTATAACATACTAGCCGATCCAGGCCCGCTCCGCTGCGCATTCTTTTACTTTATATGGAACAAAATTGTCCTTTGAATATTTTTTTTCGACAATTAAAGAGGTTTTAGGAAGTACCATGCTACGAAAATAGTATATGAATATCTCCTGACTAAGAGTATAATGGACTACGAACTCGCTCGGAGGCTTAAATGTTATTTATGTTTGAATTTTAGATGTACTCCATTCTTAAAGGACTTTACTTCTGCCCGATATTCCTATACTGTCCGATTTACGGTGTTTTCGGGAGTGAGGTGGTCCACCAGACACTTGGCCCTGAAAATATATCAGCATCGTGCTCTTCTCTCATATATATCTTTTATTTGAACCACATATTGCCGTTGGCCTCAAAACTAGATGGGTATGGGGACTAGGTATGAGCCCTTAAAACTATCAATATCGATCTTCACTCTCTTTAAGCCGTTCTACCACCATAACAACCCCAAAATTGTCTTGCTCACCAAGAGTTGAATGTTGATAACTGAGTCGTTGTCCACTCCCAAATACCTTTAATATGAGCCCCATATTTCCATAGTCGGCAAATATGACTGGTTTGGGGGGTGTTTTGGGGAATGAGGCGTCCACTCAGTGACTTGGACTTGAAAGAATATATCAGATTCGAGTTCTACACTAAAATACCTCTAATTTGAGCCCCATGTTGCAATGGCCAGCAAATACTTCCTATTTTTAGTGGTATAAAGGGGGTGGGGTGGCCCCATGGACATAGACACTTCCTTCCCGGATATTGATATCAGGCTCGTGCTTTACTACCAAAAACCTTTCATTTGAGCCCAATATCGCTGTGGTCGTAAATTTGTCCTTTGGTAGATGTTTTTGGGGAGGGGCGGCCCCCAAACACTTAGTCCCACATTTGGATACCATATTCGTGTTGTACACTTAAATATCTTGTATTGAAGCCCGATATTGCCATGGTCAGTAAATAAGTATTGGTTGGGAGGGTGTTTTGAGGAAGGAGTGAACCCCCAGGAACTTGGTCCACACATTTGGATATCAGATTCGTATTCTAGTTGCAAATTCCTTTTATTTCATTCCCATATTGCCTTGGTCGGTATATATGTCTGTTATAGGGGAGTTTTGGCGGATGTAGTGGTCCCCCAAACACTTTGTACGACAATTGAATATCCGATATGATTTATAATCTTGAATACCTTTCATTGGAGTCCCATATTGTCGTTTTTGGTCTATATATATATTTGGTAGGTTTTGGGGGTGGTACCCCATCCAAAATTTGGATATCAAATTTTTATACCCACCACCGAAAGATGGGGGTATATTTACTTCATCATTCCGTTTGCAACATATCGAAATATCCATTTCCGACGCTATAAAGTATATATATTGTTGATCAGCAGACGATCTAGACATGTCCTTCCGTCTGGAAATTAGTATACACCATCCTATGTTGGAGGTTATAAAATAAATTCTCAAAACTTCATTATCGTCTTGACATTCTAAATCGATTTAGTCATGTCCATCTGTCTGTCGAAAGCACGCTTACCTCTGGAGGGCGCAATTCTTGTCCGATTTGGCTGATATTTTGCACAATGACTTCTACTACAATCTCCAACATCCATACCAAGTACCTGAATCGGTGGATAACCTGATGTAGCTTAAGTTATCCATTATCCCTTATTAGCCTATAAAGAGATACCGGGCAAAGAACCTGATAAATGCGATGCATTGTGGAGGGTATATAAGATTCGTCCCGGCCGAACTTAGCACGCTTTTACTTGTTTTAATTTGAATTTTTAGAATTCATTAACATGCCTTATTATTTGTTTTTAAGGAAAAAATGGAAACAAGATTAAAATATCTTTAAATGTTAAGAAATTTATTAAGAGAAAAGGACAAAATTGTATCTGAAGCCTTCCAAATATATTTTTTTTAAAGCAAAGATGCAAATGAAATTTAGAGTCACTTGTATGAAATTCGAAATACTTTTTTGCGGGAGCTTCTCCATCCATTCTGACAACATGACCTAGCCAACGGAGCCGTTGTATTTTGTTACGTGTAACTATGCTATCGTCGCCATACAGCTCGTGGTTCTTACATCGCCTATATTCTCCATTAACGCAAACTGGCCCATATATTTTATGAAGAATCTTTCTCTCGAATACTCCAAGCACTGCCTCATCTGCTTTCACAAGTACCCATGCTTCAGAACCATATAACAACACGGGTAATACCGGTGTCTTGTATTGTTTAATCTTCGTCTGTCGAGAGGTGGCCATGTTTCTAAACTGCTTACTTAAGTTCAAAGGAGCCTCTGTTTGCCAGTATTATTCTTCGTTTTATCTCAAAATTTGTGTCATCCGTTTCGGTTACGGCGGTGCCGAGGTAGATAAAGTTACTGACTATCTCAAACTTTCTCCATTTTCTTTTTCTGCTCGGTTGTACAAGGCATAGGCGAATAGCATGTGTTCTCTTGTGATTAGTGTGCCATATCTATTCACATCTGCATCTCGTATAATCTTCTCCAACAGGATATTAAAGAGATCACACGATAGGCTGTCTCCTTGTCTGAAACCTCGTTTGGTATTAAATGGTTCGGAGAGACGCTTTTCTATTCTTGCTGAGCAACGCGTATCAGCAAGTTTCATCCTGCAGAATCCTATTAATTTTGCAGGGATACCAAACTCAGATATGGCTTAAAATACCTTTGAACGTAAAGGATTATTGAAAGGGGATTTTTAGTCAACAAAGAGATGGTAGGAGTTGATTTGTCCTTCTCAGGCCTTTTCCAGGATTTGGCGCAGTGTGAATATCTGGTCTAGGGTGGATTTACCTGGTCTAAAGCCGCATCGATAGGGCCCAATAATCTCATTGACTGTAGGTTTTAATCTCTCACACAGTACGCTCGAGAGTATCTTGTATGCCATGGGGAGGAGACTTATTCCCCTATAGTTGGCACATTCCGTCTTGTCTCCTTTCTTGTATACGGGACAAAGTATGCTGAGGTTCCAACCATCGGGTATGCGTTCTTCCAGCCAGATTGCGCCGACAAACTGATGCATACGCCTTATCAGCGTATCGCCTCCGGTCTTAAATAGTTCGGGGTAACTCGTCGCCTCCTGCTGCCTTGTTGTTCTTTAGTCGGGTCATTGCTACTTGGACCTCATTCTGACTAGAAGGTAAACATTTTGTACCATCATCATTGATTGGTTCTACGGTATCCTCTTCGCCGCCAACATCAGACACTTGCAGTTGGGTAAAATGTTCTTTCCATATCCTCAGCATGTTATCTGAGTCAGTTACCAGATTTCCTTCTCTGTCTCTCCAGAAGGATGTGCCTGCACCAAAGCCATTGGTTTGATGTTTAATTCTTTGGTAGAATTTCCGGACTTCATTCTGATTCCTGTATATCTCAATTCGCTCACACTCATGTCTTTCCATTTTTCTTTTTCTTTCACCGGAATAGACGTTTCTCCTCTTTACTTTTCTCCCGATACCTCTCCTTCATCTGGCGCGTTGCTACTGTTTGCAGGGTTACTCTCTATGCCGCATTCTTGGCTTCAGTAGCATCTCGACACTCTTGGTCCTACCATGGGTTTCTTTGAGGAGGCTTCCGGTACCCAAGTACGGATTTCGCTGCATTTTGCATGGAGTGGACAATAGTTTGCCACTGCGCCATTATATCCCACGTCGGCAGGGATTCTTCCCACATATCAATTAGTATTGTCTGATATAAGTATCAGCTCAATGAAAAAGGGTCGAAAACCCGTCGCCTCCTGCTGCCTTGTTGTTCTTTAGTCGGGTCATTGCTACTTGGACCTCATTCTGACTAGGAGGTAAACATTCTGTACCATCATCATTGATTGGTTCTGCGGTATCCTCTTCGCCGCCAACGTCAGACACTTGCAGTTGGGTAAAATATTCTTCCATATCCTCAGCATGTTATCTGAGTCAGTTACCAGATTTCCTTCTCTGTCTCTCCAGAAGGATGTGCCTGCACCAAAGCCATTGGTTTGATGTTTAATTCTTTGGTAGAATTTCCGGACTTCATTCTGATTCCTGTATATCTCAATTCGCTCACACTCATGTCTTTCCATTTTTCTTTTTCTTTCACCGGAATAGACGTTTCTCCTCTTTACTTTTCTCCCGATACCTCTCCTTCATCTGGCGCGTTGCTACTGTTTGCAGGGTTACTCTCTATGCCGCATTCTTGGCTTCAGTAGCATCTCGACACTCTTGGTCCTACCATGGGTTTCTTTGAGGAGGCTTCCGGTACCCAAGTACGGATTTCGCTGCATTTTGCATGGAGTGGACAATAGTTTGCCACTGCGCCATTATATCCCACGTCGTCAGGGATTCTTCCCACATATCAATTAGTATTGCCTGATATAAGTATCAGCTCAATGAAAAGGGGTCGAGTCCGAAACGTTTGCAGCTGAGCGACGCCACTTAGTCGAGAAGTTTACTTGCCATATTATCTGATGTGGGAAACTACGGCTAATACATTTTTACATTTTCTGAGGTTCCGTTATGTATAAAGGTTTTGAAAACGTAGACGCCTCTATTCCTTGACGTAATATTCATGGGAAAATTTGCAGACATTTGTTGTTAATGCCACAACTGAAGGCTCTATTGAAGTTATATAGAAAGTGTTTCCGATTTGATATATGAGCCCCTGGGAGGAACTATTCTTTGACAAAAATATCTTCGATCAAGGAAAAAACTTCAAGTCGTAGACATCTTTTCTATGTGCAGTTATCTCCCTTGAGTAGACACTAAAGACAATCCACGTACAAATGTATGCAGCGTAAACATAAACTAATTACAAACGTATTTAAATCCGCCTACAAATCGCCCAACTTTTTGCACAAACATTTCACCCACACCCGTTATCTCGCAAATACTTTGCAACCTTAGTACCCAACATGCAAACGAGTGCTAGGGTCTCATCAAACAACTCATGCCAAATCAAAATTGGAGGTATCCATTCCATTTTCCTGCACGCAGAAAGCAAGCGACAAAGAAGCCAAGAGATAACAACTGAATGGGATTTCCATTTATAGAATCATCATCAAATGAATCTCTTTTAAATTGTAAATACTCTTGAGCCGAACTCCTTAAAATGACAACTTCTACTTTGCTCAGCAGCTAAACCGAATGGAGTTGAAGCACTTCCTGAATGCAGTTGTTGTTGTGACTGTTGCCATTGGAGGAAAGTTTCACTTAGAAGCTGTTTGGCCAAAGATGTTTGCATGAGAGTAGGGGCAAGCAGGGGAGAAGGAAAAAAACGTACTCATCGAAGTACTTGAAAAGGCAAAAACTTTGCCGCCAATGCGGCACCAATCAGTGCGACAACAATTTACCAAACGATGGAAATGAATAAATGAAAGAAAATCTCACAGAAACAATAAGACAGCAAACACCCGCTTCCTGATGCCAACAATTGATGTCTCAGTAAACAAGGATCCAACTGTACGGTTCATAGTTAATTGACGACAATCAGAATTATTTCGTAGGAAATAGTGGTGATTTCTTTCCTAGATCGTTTCACAATATCCCATGCTTCTACGACAGATTGCAATGGGAGTGTTTTTCAAAATTATTTCAAAGGAAATAGTGGTGATTTCTTTCCTTGATCATTTCACAATATCCCATGCATCTACGATAGATTGCAATGAATGTGTTTTTCAAGTCATAAAGACAATTATATTAGTTTATAGCTTTTATCTAGCAAAATATTGATGTAGTAAATAATTTATAAACACTATTTTTAAAACAGCAGATTGTATATGAATAATTAAGTATTTGATGATTTTATGTAACTATCGCCACCAAAAATTAAAATTCAAAAAATTATTTATCCAAGAAAGTTCTGGTGGCATTTGTGAATATTACAGCTATATCGATCTTCTCCACAAAATAAAGAGTGATTTGTTAAGAGCTTGATAACTTTTTTTAAAAAAAAACGCATAAAATTTGCAAAATATCATCGGTTCTTTATTTGAAACGTTAGATTGGTCCATGACATTTACTTTTTGAAGATAATTTCATTTAAATGTTGACCGCGGCTGCGTCTTAGGTGGTCCATTCGGAAAGTCCAATTTTGGGCAACTTTTTCGAGCATTTCGGCCGGAATAGCCCGAATTTCTTCGGAAATATTGTCTTCCAAAGCTGGAATAGTTGCTGGCTTATTTCTGTAGACTTTAGACTTGACGTAGCCCCACAAAAAATAGTCTAAAGGCGTCAAATCGCATGATCTTGGTGGCCAACTTACCGGTCCATTTCTTGAGATGAATTGTTCTCCGAAGTTTTCCCTCAAAATGGCCATAGAATCGCGAGCTGTGTGGCATGTAGCGCCATCTTGTTGAAACCACATGTCAACCAAGTTCAGTTCTTCCATTTTTGGCAACAAAAAGTTTGTTAGCATCGAACGATAGCGATCGCCATTCACCGTAACGTTGCGTCCAACAGCATCTTTGAAAAAATACGGTCCAATGATTCCACCAGCGTACAAACCACACCAAACAGTGCATTTTTCGGGATGCATGGGCAGTTCTTCAACGGCTTCTGGTTGCTCTTCACTCCAAATGCGGCAATTTTGCTTATTTTCGTAGCCATTCAACCAGAAATGAGCCTCATCGCTGAACAAAATTTGTCGATAAAAAAGCGGATTTTCTGCCAACTTTTCTAGGGCCCATTCACTGAAAATTCGACGTTGTGGCAGATCGTTCGGCTTCAGTTCTTGCACGAGCTGTATTTTATACGGTTTTACACCAAGATCTTTGCGTAAAATCTTCCATGTGGTCGAATAACACAAACCCAATTGCTGCGAACGGCGACGAATCGACATTTCACGGTCTTCAGCAACACTCTCAGAAACAGACGCAATATTCTCTTCTGTACGCACTGTACGCATTCGTGTGGTTGGTTTAATGTCCAATAAAGTAAACTGAGTGCGAAACTTGGTCACAATCGCATTAATTGTTTGCTCACTTGGTCGATTATGTAGACCATAAATCGGACGTAAAGCGCGAAACACATTTCGAACCGAACACTGATTTTGGTAATAAAATTCAATGATTTGCAAGCGTTGCTCGTTAGTAAGTCTATTCATGATGAAATGTCAAAGCATACTGAGCATCTTTCTCTTTGACACCATGTCTGAAATCCCACGTGATCTGTCAAATACTAATGCATGAAAATCCTAACCTCAAAAAAATCACCCTTTATGACTTTCTGAATGCCTCATAGTGGTCCAGGACTGAGATCTATCTATAAAAGTCTATAAATTCGGTTCTTGTGGCGTGCACATTGCGTTTAAGTCGGTCCTTTGTCGCGTGCACGTGGCTTTGTCTTTAATTCGTACAAACGACGTCCCATAGTGTTAAAAATTTTTGTCTTCCGTCCATTGCAAAATTAAAGCAAATGGTTTAATCAGACATGTAGGAACGCCATCAGATCCAAAGAGGAGGCATTCAGAACTGTCGCTTGGATAAGAACGTCAATATTGAACTGCTCCGCAAACAGACAAGATCTTCGTGTGCTAAAGTGCCTAGACTCCAGAAATTTCTTTGCGAAAAGCGTGTACATACCGGGGGTCCTGCGTCTACAAGTGGAAGTCGTTGGTCGTTATTAAGAAGGGTAAAAGTTAGCTCTTCATCTATCTCAACTCTTGTTAAAGATGACCAGACGTTCACAGACCCGGTAATTATGGCTAACCTGCTGCCTGATATATTTGCAGGAAATTCTCCCTTATTAAATTAAAAATTGTAAACTTTTGAATAAATTCATTCAAACTTTTTGAACTTCTAAACAACAATTGAGGCCTTTGCTATATATTAATAAAAAACAAGCTAAGTTCGGCCGGGCCGAATCTTATATACCCTCCACCATGGATCGCATTTGTCAAGTTCTTGCCACGGTATCTCTTTTTAGGCAAACAAAGAATAAAAGAAAAGAATTGCTATGTTATTGGAACAATATTTCAAAATTTCAAAATTCATTTCGGACCATAATTGAACTGAATATTGGAGACCATAGTAAAAGTCATTGTGTGAAATTTCAGCCAAATCTAGTACGAACTGCGCACTTTAGAGGCTGAAGAAGTAAAAAAAGGAGATCGGTTTATAGGGGAGCTGTATTTGGCTATAAACCGATTCATGCCATATTCGACACGTACGTTAAAGAACATGAGAGAAGCCGTTGTACAAAATTTCAGCCAAATCTGGTAAGAGACTCAAGAAGTAAAGATCCCATATTGGTTTATATGGCGGCTTTTTCAGGATATGGACCGATTTGAACTGTTCTTAGCACAGTTGTTGAAAGTTATAACAAAACAAATCGGATAATAATTGCGTCCTCTAGTGGCTCAAGAAGTCAAGACCCCAGATCGGTTTATATGGCAGCTATATCAGGTTATGGACCGATTTGAACTATTCTTAATACAGTTGTTGGAATTCATAACAAAACACGTCGTACAAAATGTCAGCCAAATCGGATAGGAATTGCGCACTCTAGGCGCTCAAGAAGTCAAAACCCCAGATCGGTTTATATGACAGCTATATCAGGTTATGGACCGATTTCAACCATACTCGGCACAGTTATTGGAAGTCATAATAAAACACCTCATGCAAAATTTCAGCCAAATCGGATAGGAATTGCGCACTCTAGGCGCTCAAGAAGTCAAAACTCCAGATCGGTTTATATGACAGCTATATCAGGTTATGGACCGATTTCAGCCATACTCAGCACAGTTATTTGAAGTCATAATAAACCACCTCATGCAAAATTTCAGCCAAATCAGATAAGAATTGTGCCTTCTAGAGGCTCAAGAATTCAAGATCCCAGATAGGTTTATATGACAGATGCATCAGGTTATGAACCGATTTCAACCATACTTAGGACAGTTGTTGGAATTGTTAAGAATTGTGCCCTCTAGCGGCTCAAGAAGTCAAGATTCCAGATCGGTTTATATGACAGCTATATTAAAACGTTGACCCATATAGCCCATTTACAATACCAACCGACCTACCCTAATAAGAAGTATTTGCGCAAAATTTCAAGAGGCTAGCTTAACTCCTTCGAAAGTTAGCGTGCTTTTCACAGACAGACGGACGGACAAGCTAGTTCGACCTAAAATGTCATGATGATCAAGAACATATATACTTTATTGGGTCTTAGACAAATATTTCGAAGAGTTACAAACAGAATGACGAAATTAGTATACCCCCATCCTATGGTGGAGGGTATAAAAAAGCCAGCAATTGTTTTAAACCCTTTTTTTGAATTTAAGACACTCTAAAAATTAAGAAACAAAGGTGTGTTTTCAGCGATGTTTTAAAATGTACTTTTAACACACTCATTTAACAGGGCTTGTATAAGTGATGATGGTAGAAGTAAAAAAGGAGGAGTTCATCGCGCGCTTCTTTCATTTTACGACGAAGCCCATTTTTTGTTCAATAGGTACGTAAATAAGCAGTATTGTCGATTTTGGAGTGCAGATCAGAAGCATTGCAAGAGCTATAAATGCATCCAGAAAATTGTAAATCACCCTTTACTAAGTGCAAACTGGCCGCCTAGATCGCCTTGGTTATGTCTACCCATGCAAGCCCGCTTCAATTGACGCATTGGAAGACAACATTGCAGAAATTATTCGATACCGAACGAAATGTTGGAAGGAGTATGCCAAAATGGACCATTTGAGGCGCAGTCACGGTCAACATTAGCGTGAAATGATCCTCAAACATTAAATTATATGTGCCGCACCATTAATTCGACTAAAGATTTCATCCATTTTTCTCCATTTTGTGTGTGTTTTTTTTTTTAATTTTCCGATAGCTCTTAAAAAATGACCCTTTAGAAAGGTTTCTGCAAATCTCTTGCCGCCGCTTCTATCTAGTTAGAGAAATATTTGACCAAGGAGTGCAAACAAATTGAGTTTTTCACGTTATTAGATATGCAACTCCCATAATCTTTGAAGCACCTTAGCATGTTAAGCAAAAAAAAATGTCAGCGTTCCAAATCGGTTAAAAATTTTAAAATCGACTTATAAAAAAAATAAATATAAAATTTAAATAATATATAAAATTAAAAAAAAAAAAAAAACAAGTAAATAGGCGTTAAGTTCGGCCGGACCGAACTTTGGATACCCACAACCTCGGGTCTATATGTAAACCACTTTTCATTAAAATTGGGTGAAAATTGCATGCCTTATGTTCCATAGCAGTTATATCGAAATATGATCCGAATTGGACCAAATACTAATAGATACAAGTCATGGTTCAATTGTGTATAACAAAATATTGGTCTTTTTAGAAGCTATATCCAAAAATAAACCGATCTGTACCATATACAACATAGATGTCGAAAAGCCTAACATAAGTCAATGTGTCAAATTTCAGTTAAATCGGATAATAAATGCGCCTTTTTTGGGACCAAGACTTTAAATCGAGATATCGGTCTGTATGGCAGCTATATGTAAATCCTGATCGATCTAGACCAAATTGCAGAAATAACATTAACATTATGTCCCAAATTTCGGCAACATTGGAAAATAAATGCGCCTTTTATGGGCCCAAAATATTAAATCGAGAGATCGGTCTATATGGCAGCTATCTCCAAATCTGGACCGATCTGAGCCAAATTGACGAAGGATGTCGAAGGGCCTAACACAACTCACTGTCTCAAATTTCAGCAAAATCGGATTATAAATGTGGCTTTTATTGACCTAGAACCCTACATCGGAGGATCGGCCTATATGGCAGCTATATCCAAATCTAGACCGATCTGGGCCAAATAGACGAAGGATGTCGAACGGCCATACACAACTCACTGTCCCAAATTTCAGCAAAATCGGATAATAAATATGGCTTTTATGGGCCTAAGACCCTAAATCGAAGGATCGGTCTATATGGCAGCTATATCCAAATCTAGACCGATCTAAGCCAAATTGACGAAGGATGTCGAAGGGCCTAACACAACTCACTGTCCCAAATTTCAGCAAAATCGAATAAATAATGTAGCTTTTATGGGCCTAAGACCCTAAATTGGAGGATCGGTCTATATGGCAGCTATATCCAAATCTGGACCGATCTGGGCCAAATTGACGAAGGATGTCGAACGGCCATACACAACTCACTGTCCCAAATTTCAGCAAAATCGGATAATAAATATGGATTTTATGGGCCTAAGACCCTAAATCGGAGGATCGGTCTATATGGCAGCAATATCCAAATCTAGACCGATCTGAGCCAAATTGACGAAGGATGTCGAAGGGCCTAACACAACTCAACGTCTCAAATTTCAGCAAAATCGGATTATAAATGTGGCTTTTATTGACCTAGGACCCTAAATCGGAGGATCGGTCTATATGGCAGCTATATCCAAATCTAGACCGATCTGAGCCAAATTGACGAAGGATGTCGAAGGGCCTAACACAACTCACTGTCCAAAATTTCAGCAAAATCGAATAAATAATGTAGCTTTTATGTGCCTAAGACCCTAAATCGGAGGATCGGTCTATATGGCAGTTATATCCAAATCTGGACCGGTCTGAGCCAAATTGACGAAGGATGTCGAAGGCCCTAACACAACTCACTGTCCCAAATTTCAGCAAAATCGGAAAATAAATGTGGTTTTTATGGGCCTAAGACCCTAAATCGGCCGATCGGTCTATATGGCAGCTATATCCAAATCTTGACCGATCTGGGCCAAGTTGGCGAAGAATGTTGAAGGGCCTTACACAACTCACTGTCCCAAATTTCAGCAAAATCGGATAATAAATGTGGCCAAATACCCTAAATCGGCGGATCGGTCTATATGGGGGCTATATCAAGA